>NC_053154.1:116057981-116367044 GCF_016835505.1 Polypterus senegalus | reverse complement strand
ACTCTCCATAATCCTGTAATGGAAGAGGTGAACTCCAGAAAATACTTTTAATAAATGACCTCTGCTTCAATTAGACACTTGTAACGTACAATATTTTAATATGATAATGTTAGTGTGCAATCTAATCTTTTAGTAAAAGTTACAAGCATTCATGGGCGCTGGAGTAAAATGAAGGCTCCTATAGTTATGTTGTTTAAGGTACTTGTTAAAAGCCACCTCTGTAGATCCTATCAAAGGACTTTATAGAGGTCTATAATAAAATGATAATATATTTGGTTAGTCTTCCTTATTGCTATATTACACGAACAAAGCTTTGCTAATACCTTGCAGTAAATGACTAGTTAAGTGTCACTGGTGCCTTGTACATATCAATGAGACCAAACAAAGGTTTTCTTAAGCTGTTATTATAAATCAGTAACTGACAATAGATGGACGTGGGAAGCATTTGTTCTAGTTTTAATACTTGTAAATCTTCTTCTTCCTCTGCTTTGGGCTGCTCCCGTTTAGGGTTTGCCACATGGATCATCCATTTCAATCTATCTCTGTCTTTTACATCATTTTCTGCCCCACCACCTGCCCTCATATCCTCCCTCACGGCATCCATAAACCTCCTCTTTTGACTTCCTCTTTTTCTTTTGCCTGGCTGTTCTATCTTCAACATTACTTTCTCCTCATTTCTTCTCTGCATGGACCCAAACCATCTCAATCTAACCTTTCTCATTTGGTCACCAAACTATCGTACATGCACAGTCCCTCTAATACACCAACTCCTAATCCTGTCTAGAATCCATACTCCGAGTAAAAATCATAGCATCTTCAACTCCTGCTCTGTCTCCTGTTTTTTCATCAGTACCACTGTCTCCAAACCATACAGCATAGCTGGTCTCACTACCATTTTATAGACCTTCCCTTTCAGATACTCGTCTATCACAAATCACTCTTGCCACTCTTCTGCACACAGTACACCCTGCCTGCAGTGTCTTTTTCTCCATTCTGCCCACTCTCCGTCACTTTGAATTGTTGAACCCAAATATATAAATTCATCTACCTTCACCACCTCTGCCCCCTGCAGTCGTACCCTTCCACTACCTTTCCTCTCATTTACACACATGTACTCTGTCTTACTCCTAATGACTTTTATTCCCCTTCTCTCCAGTGCGTACCTCCACCTCTCCAGGGGCCTCATGCATAATGCCATGCGTAGAATTCACACTATAACATGATGTAAGCACAAAAGCCGAAATGTGCTTACCCACAGAAAAATCTAGATGCAGGAATCTGTGCGTAGTCCCGGTCTGTGTGAAAAGTAGTGCTCGTGCACGCGCCTTCTGTCCCACCCCCAACTCCTCCTAGAATTACACCTCTATGAATATGCAAATCAATATAAATTGCCCTTAAGATCAGTCTTCTGTGAAAAGACAATGGGAAAAGCACAGGGGAAAATATAAGAATTTCAAGTGGAGGCAAAGGAAAAACATACTATTTGTTGATTTAAACAGTGGTATAATCAACAAAAGGAAGTTGATTGAGCGACATAGCGTGTTTGAGAAACGCTGAAGTTCACAAAGTTGCAGTGCCAAAATAAAAAAGAAGTCACATATCAACGTCGCAGTGAAAAGGAGAGTTGTAGCCCACCTTCTGAGCTTATTAGGGTACAGACAAAAAAATAGTCACATAGTGGGAAAAAAGCTTGAAATGTCAACTTTAATCTCGAAATTTCCACTTTAATCACGCAGTTTATTTTGTTATTAAAGTAGAACATCATAAACTTCATCTTAAATTCATTTAATTTACCAGTTTCTCAAATCCCATCGTAACTAAAATAGCATGTTAAATGCTTTGTTTTGTATTTGATCTTCTATGTGCTCTATGTGTGTGAATCATTACGTGCTTCCATTCTTTCTCTTTCTCTGACAGGACACAGAATCCATTACAATTGTGATATTACAGCTATCTGAATAATAAAAATACTGAAATGTATACGTGGTATCATTTTCATGATGATTGGAATGAAAGCATGTTATTAAATATGGAAACACGATGACGCAGTGATTGTTCATGTCTCACACAAGATGCTGCTATGCCATGCGTGACCTTCGATGAAATAATTTATTGTAGCAGTCCTGTCTCTTTCAAACGTACTAAACTTCAATTCCTGTCCTTACATTTCTTTCCCCAAATACCCAATCGCCACACAATCAGCTCTGCAATAGACGTTAAGCCATCTGCAAGCTTACAACAACGATTCTTCAAAACTTTTAAGGAACATTGAAATATCTTCATAGTACGTGTTTAATTATTCTATCCTTCTATCCTTTCAGTGTCGTGCCAGCCTCAGTAAATATACAGTGTGAGGCAGGAACAATACGTGAATTTGCTAGCGTGTCCTCACATGTTTAATTATTAACAATACAGATCATTTAAATGAAGTTACAAGTTTTATCTGTATAATATAATCAACATATTTTGCTGCATTTCATCTTACAAATGATACCGTCATCATATATAAATACGAGCTTTATAAAGTGGTGCAGGTTGTGCAATATTATAACTGTAGTGCAAGTTTACAGTGGGGTAATTGTACTTATAAGTACAAACAGTTCTACAAGGAGCAATTGATTGAGTGCGTTTATAGCTCTTGGGATGAAACTGTTTCTGAACCGCGAGGTCCGTACAGGAAAGGCTTTGAAACGTTTTGCCTTGGCTGAGGCAGCATGGGCTTGATGCTGTAATACCAATAATTCTCTTTGAGATCAGCTGCTGCTGTGATTCCCCACTCAGATACAGTGATATAAATACTCTGAGTGGTACAGTGAGAGTAATATGGAAAAATATGATCCGTTGTGGTAACCCTTAAAGGAAGCAGCTGGAAGAAGAAAAATAAGAAGAGGAAGGTGCAGTGAGAGTAACAACGCTAAAGCAGTTATGGTATTTGGAATACTATGGCTATTCCCTGGACCATTATATTGTTACAAGTTAATTACAATCAGATGCATTACACGAATCAACAATATGCGGTTAGTTTCAGTGTATTTATAAAGCCGCGTCAGGAAAATAAAGAGTAACCACACAGGAACAGTAGCACTGCTTTGACGCTGGGTGCCGCCAGTCTGCAAAACCGAGCGGAGAACTTGCGTATGACAGGGTATGAGCTACCGTGGAAAAGTGTGTGGCTTTACGCCAAGTGTAAGTTTTATACATCGCGATATGAACGTGGAAACGTTCTTACGCAACATTTCTGTGTGGACACACTGTTTATGCACGAGGCCCCAGGTTTGTCTCAACCTGCTGTATATTCTCACTACAGACCACGAACATCATAGTCCACTGAGACTACTGTCTGATCTCCTCTGTCAACCGGTCTATCACCATTGCAAACAAGAAATGGCTCAGAGATGATCCTTGATGTAATCCCACTCTCATCTTGAAGAAGGTTGTCATTCTACTGCATACCTCACTGTAGACACACTGTCCTCATACGTATTCTGTATCACCCTCACATACTTTTTTCCTACTCCCGACTTCCTTATACAGTACCATAACTCATCTTTTGGCACCCTGTCATGTGCTTTCTTGAACTTCACAAACAGGGAATGTAATTCCTTCTGACCTTCTCTGTACTTCTACATCGACATTCTTAAAGCAAGCATTGCATCTGTAGTATTCTTTCCCGGCATGAAACCATATTGCTGTTCACAGATCACCACCTCTCCTCTAAGTCTAGAATCCATCACTTTTTCCTATATCTTCATGGTGTGGCTGATCAACTTTATTCTCCTATAGTTACTGCAGTTCTACACATCTCCCTTATTTTTGAAAATTGGCACAAATATACTTCTCCCCACCTCAAGCATCTTCTCACTTTTCAAGATTTTGTTAAATAATCTAGTTAGAAACTATACTGCCACTTCACCTAAACATCTCCATACCTCCACTGGTGTATCATTGGGGCCAACTGCTTTTCCACTTTTCATCCTCTTCATAGCTTCTCTGGTACTTTGTGATTTACAATCTCCGCTCCATCAAATCTACACTCTCTCTTATTTTCTATATTCATAAGTTCTTGAAAGTACTCATTCCACTTTTTCAACACACTCTTCTTGCTTGTCAGCAAATTTCCCTCTGCTTCCTTTATCACCCTGACCTGCAGCATTTACTTCTATGCTGAGTTCCTCTTTCAAGCCAATCGGTACAAGTGCTTTTCTCCTTCCCTTGTGTCTAGCTTCTCATACAGCTAAACATACACCTTTTCCTTAGCCTTCGCCACCACTCTCTTCACTTCTTTTTACACATTTCTGCTTTTGTAATCTCTCTGGCTATCCCTATTCTTTTTTGCTAACCTCTTCCTCTCTATGTTTTCCTGTACTTCCTCATTCCACCAGAAAGTCTCATTGTCCTCCTTCCTCTATCCAAATGTCACGCCAAGCACCTTCCTTACCACTTCAGGAACTTCAGCTACCAATAATAAATACTGAAATATTTTTTTATTGTGATAGGGTTTAATGTCCCCGTGACCCTGTATTCGGATTCAGCGGGTTGGAAAATGGATGGATGGGTTTAATGTGTTACAAATGAATAATGTAAACTACATATTGACAAAATGATGTAGATGAATACTGGAACACACTCCAATTCTTGCACTTGATTTTGCCAGAACAATCATCTTTCCATAATCATCTGATGAACAAAGCAGGTTCAGGAACTAGATGGAAGATATTTAATTATGATTATACTTTGCAGTCATGTTTCTATTGTGAAAGTGTTTGATTTGCTATATATAACTTCCGCATATGCCAAATTTTAACAATTCATTAGATGAGCACCTGGCATCCTGTCTGTGGTTAGCACATACCTTGCACTAATGCTGCCAGAACAGAATCCAACCCCACAAGTAGACTGAATAGGTATGACAATGGATGGACAGCATACTCTATATCTTAAATCACTTCAAATGAATTCATATACTTTAGATATTTGCTCACAATATCTGTAATACTGTAGGTTAAAAAATCTTTGAAGCTTCGTTGCTTAAGGACAAAGTTAAAATTTTAAGATGAAAAGAAAATCAGTAGTAGTGTATAAAGCTACTCTTTGATCATGCCAGGCTAGTAGAACAGAGGAAATCTTTACAAGGGTCATCAACTTTGTGGCTACTAAGAGATCTCTGACCCTGGCACAGATAGCAGCATCTAAACTGTACTGCTGTTGCTTGATCTATTACTATAGTAGAAGTGATTGTGTTTGACAGGTTCAGAAGTATCCCAGGGAATTGAAACAGAAGCCTCTACTGTTATTGTTTCATTTCCTAAAAGAAAATGAAGACATAAAACAAAAGTTTTTCAAAGTTGAATTTGGGTCTCTTTCATATGGCAGATTTGAGTATATTTATTTTCCTTAAGATACATGTATCAAACCTTGGTTTATGTTTTGTGCAACATTTACAAACACAATCGTATATTTTTATCAGATTTGCCTTTCAATGTAAAAACCAATCACTCTTTTTCTGAATGTATGGATTTATTTGTTTATTAATTTTTGATGAAACAAAAAGTGGATGAAATCCTAATTCTTTTCCTTCCTGTCATTGAAAGATTAGTGTTGGCTGTCAGATTGTTTGCGCATGTTGTACATTTTGTGGTTTGGATTTGTTGGTAAGGAATGATTTTATTATTTTTGAGACCAGTTTTTTATTATTGAAGAAAAGAAAAAGAAGATCTGAATAAAAGGATATAACAAAGATTAACAGTTCATACAAAAAAAAAACGCTGTAAGTACAATGTCAAGTATGACCTTTTCTACCTAAAATATCGCAAAAAAATTTACAAAAGAAAAATCCCATAACCTTTACAACCCCCTCTTATCATATAGGTACAGTAATTTAATATCTGAAAATAACTGAATTATCAGCTGGTTACCTCACTACAGAGAAAAGAGAAATAAAATTAGATTACATAAACTGAGCAAGATATGTTTTTAATATTAAAAAATGAAAATAAATATAAATTAAAACAATCACAATTGGTTGTTTTTTTCTTCAAGATTAAGACCTTACAATACAATATAACATTATTCAGATTGACTACAAAAATGGTCATCTTACATCAGTGTTACCAGTGTAGAAAGAAGCACATAAGATGGCAGTCAGATTTAATGCATGTAAAGTGAATCTTCTTTTTTATTATTAGAAACAGAGTACTAAGCAGAGGATTATAAATAATAAACAAGAAAAAAAATAAATTGGAAAAAAATGATAAAACAGAGGAACAAATACACACCACCCACCCAGCTCCCACCCATCCAGCTGAAATTCCCATTCCTGTGATAAGAATAAAATAAAAGTAAAATTTAAAAATTGTAGATACCTAAATATTCCACAAAGAAAAAAGAAAAAACACCCTGGATCAGACGCATTATAAAGCAACCAGATTGCCCTTGTTATTGTTATGATTTGGGCTGAAGATTAAGGTTTTGTAGCCTTTTCCTTTTAGGGAAGCCATGTTGTGTACCGTTGTCAGGGTCACGTCCTGCATTTCTAGGGGTGTGGTCTCTGGGGTCATGACCTTGAATTAATAAGCAGACAGGATAAGCCTTATCCAATCTGTAGATAAAGCCTTATTTACATTTTTGACTTATTGTGTGATTACTTTTCATGTCTGTTTTTGACTTATATCCTGTTATTTGACTTTGAATTTAGCCTCTCACCTGGGTTTCTGTCGCTTTATTTTTTTTATCTTTTCATTATTATCTTTGTTTTGACTATTGCTTAAATCTCCTTGTGCCAATCTCCATACATTGCTTAAATCATCCAAGATCAGAAGCCTCATCTTGGATCAGCTAATGGCGGTTAAACTCATCTAGTTATGTTGGTTCTCCAAGCGTACAGGAGGATTAGATTAGCCAGATTCAATCACCTAAGATAATTGCGCACTATCATACTGCTTGAAAATCCCATATAAATCAAGGCTAAAAAACACGATTGGCAAATCGCTTATTCGTGGATAGAGATGGCAAAAGAAAGAGTGCAAATTTTATTCGAGGTTGAGAAAGAAGTTATACTGGAGGGGTATGATGAGTTCAAAGAATGAATATGTACAAAAAGAAACACAGCAAAAGCAGCCAAAACTCGAAAAGCGGTGGACAAACTAAACACATATTTCTTTTATTATTATTATACAATGTTAAATTTCCAGTGTTACATATTTAATTATTATTTATTCACTATAATGCAGATCAAATATAAGCACAGTCAGGACTTGGGAACAGGTTAAATTGAAGTACAAAAATATACTTCATATTGGTAAATCTTACATATCATAGCATAAACAGTATAAAAAATATCTGGTTTATTGGTATATTATTATTATTACATTATATTATTCCTTTAAAAGCTAATAAGAAGAAAGAGGAACAAATAAAACCTGGTGGAGGTCCATCTGGTCCAGACTTCACCCCTGCTGAAGAGCTGGCTCTCCAGCAAAATGCCCACCACCCTGTTTCTGAGGGCACTGAAGGGAGAAGCTCCTCCTCCGAACCAGTGGCAGGAGGCCACAGTGGTCACTTCATTGTGGTTAAAGGACCAGCATTACACATATTTGTGCTTTGTGTGTGCCATAGGTGTTTTTTCAGAGCCCTTGTGGTTCAATTTTCATATATTCATTTTCTGATGAGTCAGTTGCAGGGAATGTCATAACACTTCCACCTTTGCCTGAGCAACAAGAGGTTGATCTATGTGATGTGTTGGATGAGGATACAGTGTCTGACCACTAGTTAGAAGTAGAGGTGAGCATGTAAATACTTAATATTTAAATATGTATAAACTCAACTCTTAAGCATTCCTTTACGCTGGAGCCCATTGCCAGCACAAATGCCCCTTCTGGAATAAAGTTCACATCGAAAAAAGAGATGGGGAGATTAGCTACAATGTCCGAATGAAGCTTCTTGAACCATTTGCTGTATTTTGTGAACATGTGACATGGCAAAAGGGTTCAAAGTGCTATACTATGAGTCTTTTCCTGACACCACCAGATGGTTAGTACATATGACTGCAGAGGCAACATGCACCTTGCAGACAAAATCCTAAGGCTTTTGTATTTGATTTTTTAATTACAGAAAAATGTGTGTGCTTTGTACAAAGAATATCTCTGACAGAAAATTACATGCAGAAATTTAAAAATGTGAAAAATACAGCAGGTCATGGAGCTAGATTAACTGAGGAACACCAAAATCAACTACTTCAAACAACTCCTAAACAACTACTTCAAAATGCATTATCCTGATATTTTCCTCTACTTACCCTTTACCTAGGAGTAAGTGTATTTATCAGGTTTGTTACCGGGTTGGTCTACTGTCGCAGCTTAAGATTAACACATGCATACATAGATATACGCATACACACAGAAACTCAGCAGTGCCCTATGAATGACACACACACAGCTGGTTAATCTCTAGCACTTTAAACCACACAAGTGCCTTAGGAATAACACAGCCTGTCATTCTTCTGGCACTTCAAGAGACTTCGGCACGAACAACATACAATATTTTAAAATACACCTCAGATCTAAATATTACTTCAGGCCTCTAGAAATACATTTAAACATACAACAGCTCAACATCCTTGGCTATAGGCTATTTATAAACCAAGAATGCCTTACTTTACGTACTGTTCACTACTATTGCGAGGAGCTCATACCCTCAGCCTTAATAATACTTGTAGCACAAAGTGCATGTCAAACCTCTGGCTGCACCAGATGCTCAAAGAAATCCACCTTATTACTTCAATCACTCTAGACATGAACACAAAGCATACAAAGTTAAAAGCAGTGTGGTATTTTTTACATGAATAATAGTACCAAATAGATCAAAGAATAATTGAAAAAAAGATTGATAGTAAAGTCTGGGTATATATCGACTTTAGGAAAAGCTTATGAAAAGTAAGGATATCAAGGATGAATGTCCTCGGGCAGCATTGATCTAGCACTCAAAGTTGTTCATGAGATGCTATTCTGACAATCAGTTGGAAACGGACGCATGTTGCTGGTGCCCTCTTTTGACATTGCTCTCACCGTCCTCTGACGTTGCTCTTCAGATGAGATATATTTATTATAAAATTCTACCGGGGGTTTTGCAAGATATGATTGCTACATGCACCTGATTGGCTGGCTGTCAATATGATGAATGAATTTGCTCAAACTCTTTCATCAGTTTGAGCACGTCCTTTTTCCCAAACAATACATTTTTTTGATATTGCTTAATACCTACTAGTATGTCTTACTTTCCCAAGCTGTAAACACATTTAGCAACTTGTCCCAGATGCCAATCCTTTCTCAGGTTATAAAGTAATTGATAGCCTGAGGCATCGCCAGGTCTTCCTCTTTTTGTTTGAACAGCTGTTTTTAAAGTGAGGTACAATTCAGGAAGAGGATATGCTTTGATGTGTCCTGTATTTAAGTTCATTTAGTGTTGTCTTGAGCAAAATATAATGAAAATATAGACAAAAATATGCAGACTCTGCACACTACAACAAAAACAAAATGGTAAAGAATTAATCTTTTTCTCTTTCACATCATGTGTACTTATTAATCATTATCTTCCCCCTTGAAGTCTAAAAGGAAGTAAACAGTCTGGGGTAATAAACATAACATTTGTGTTGAACAATTGTGTCATCATTATTGGACATATTAGGCCACAATTCTGTCTCTGGCAGCTCTGTCACTAGGTTGGTCAAGGCGCATTGGCTCAAGGTCATCATCATGCTGCACCACCGCCTCAGGGATTCTTTCTTTTCTGATGGTGGCTATGTTATGTAAGAAGGACCATAATTGTCACATGCTCTGTCTGGTGCAGCCCTCAGCCTTTCTAGACATTGAAATCTCTCCTTTAGGTGACCAAAGGCCATTTCAATTCGTGCCCTTATCCTGGTCGTAGGCAGTGCTGCATCATATCGGGTTTGTGGGCCGGGTTTGGGGAATGGGGTCATTAAAAATTGTCTGCAGGTGTAGCCCCTGTCTCCAACCGGGATCCCATCATGATGACCTGCATACAATGTAAGAATTGTGAGTAAAATAAATGCTTCAATATGATTTTTAAATATGTATGAGTGTTACCTTGTTCAAGTGTCCATCCTTGTGTGAATTTGGGCTATACAAGAAATAAATTGTTGCTGTTGTTGTAATATTTATTTTAGGCATAATCAATGTTTAATTTTGATTTTCAAACATGGCAAATTCAATAGGAATCTTGACTTATTTTGTTTTTATGTCTGTTACGATGCATGTTAAAATATTATTCTGTTTTAAATAAAACTTTCCTAATGTGTTTATTATTAAAAGTTGATGTTCTGAACCTCAGAGATTACTTGGGCATAAGTACAGCAGTTTTCTTTCATTAAGCCTCTGGTGTTACTGTATTATTATTTTTTATGTTTTTTGCTTGATCACTGCCATCATTTTGTGTGATATCACTAAAATGTATAAATTACTTTCTAGGGTTGGGGCTCTGGAATTGGAAGGGTATGTCTTTATCACCACCAGGGCAGCATTACTGATGCATCCGAGATTGTAGATAGTGAAATTAAGTTGTTGTTGTGTTTTTTTTTTTTTTGAGAGAGAGAGATTTATGGCTCAGAATTACTTTATGATCTTTTCATGACTTAGTTTACATTCTAGTTTGTTTTGGTGCATGATTCTAGGCTCCCACACTTAGTCCTCTTGCCAGTTCTTTTTGTAGCAGGACAGTTCACTTGCTTACACTGCGTTTCAATTGAACTACTAACCTCTTAATGGCAATCAAAGAGAATAACTTTTGCTTAGTTTATTTAGTTTTTATAGCATTATGATCAATATTTTTAACCAATACATGATATACTATTTCAATTTAATAAAAGTATATACTTATATGAAGTTATAACAATGAATTATTAAACATAACTGAAAGAGTTTAATGTAAACAGGGTTAACTATGGGTTGTAGAAGATGTTATAAAAGAATCTGCAGATTTACAAGGCAATATACTGTATATCAGGTTAATGGGAGAGTCAAAAGGAGTCAGAAAATACTAGTGGCACTCATTGGCTGGATGAAGCTCTGTATATTAGTCAGATGACGTGATGTATTAGATCAGGTAATGTAACAGAAAAGCATAAAAGCAGATGAATTGTTTTATTGATTGCTCACTGCATGGACTTAAAGATTTGTGCATATCCATGTGCAAATAAAGATTCATTCTGCCTTTTCATCTTATCTCCATGAATGACTTATTTGAAAACAGTCAAAGACAGCGAATGCTCTCTCCAAACTTTTGTAAGTGTTTTGTTTATAATTCCAGTTACAGAATATTAGGCTTTGATTTTTTTACTTCAGCTTTTATTTTGTGTATTAGTTATTGCTAATTACCTCCACTTTGCTTTTAGACTTTGTTTTTTAATCTCCAGGTACTTTATGAACTATTTCTGTCAATCTCAAATTTAACTTTATAGCATTTTGGGAACCATTGGTTTAATTATTTGGTATTTGAATTACAGATTTAGATTTATTCTATTTTACTTTCTTCTGGGGACACCTTTTATTGCATTTTTGCTGTTCTTTTGTTTTTTGAATGTTTGATATTAGTAAACTCTTTAATTATTTAAGAATCACTATTTTTATTATTTTGGTCTCAATTTTTATTATTTATGGATCCTCCCCTCTCTTTTTCAGATTTATAGGCACCTTTTGGGTATGCAAGCTATAAGCCCGCTTTTAGATTTTGACAACCAGGTCTACTACCACCATTTCTTTAGATCATTTGTGTTTCAACCAAGGTTTGTTTTTTTTTTGCCATTTATTTTTAGTTAATGTTGCCTTTTTGATTATGTGCATTGCGTTTTGTTTTTGATCTTGCCTTTAAGCTGTCTGTTTTGTGTTCCATGTGTTTTGTGTGTGGCCCCACACTATAAATCTGGAGGGCCTTCCATAGTTCTTGTTGGTTCATCCTACTATGAACTAGGATTTCCAAGGCATGCACGTCCCAAAAACAGCATTCAACAATGCCCACTAGAGGCACCAAACCACAGCTAGACAAAAAGGGCAAACACAAATCTCTCCAAAAATAAAAAGATTTATTTTTCACCAAATGCTCCGTCACACAGTGAAGCTCCATAGAGCACAAAAGGCTTAAAGGATTTGCCTGAAACACAAGGCAATTCAAGCAAACATGTCCCTAAAAGAAATACCAAGAACAGTTATAATACATAGCAAAAGGTCAACAAATCCAATAGAATGTACAGAAAGATCGTTATAAAACGCAACACTCCTAAATGCATTTGAAATGAACTACCAGGAACTGTTGAAGACCCTCTAGGTTTATAGGGGGGAGGGAAGTTCCTGGCAGTGATTGGTATATGGCCCCGCCTCTTGGGGGACCATTCACAAAACACATGGGACAAATCATAGGCAACTTGAAGACAGGATGAAAAACCAAGAACAATGTACATAATCAACAAAAGCAATATTAACATATATATATATATGGCAAAAAATTTACATAAAAGACATGATACAAGATTTTGAACCCCAAATAGGGGTGAAACCCATGCTGAAGCATGACCATATTCGAGCCAGAATACCCATTTAGTCTTGTAGCAGTACTACTAGAATTCGAAACTGCAACTCCCAGCAGTCCCTGCAGTGGCTCTGATTGGTCTTCTGCTGAGGGTGCAGGGGCTGTTGGGGTCAAAGGAGGTCAGTGCAGTTTTTTAAAAAGGGGGCCGGTGACCAAAAGGAAAGAGGTTATTGTAATTTGTGTTTGAAGTTTCTGTCTGTCTGCCTTCTGTTGGGTTACTTGTACTTATTTGTTTTGTCCTGGATCATTTCGTGGTTGGGGTCTAGATTGTCTGCCATCTGCCTGTGTACTTGAGGACTGTAAGTGGATTCATAGCCATCCTGTGAGGAAAGGAGCGCTCCTGAACCCGTCCACCCGTCTTCACCAATTCAGGAACTACCGGTAGGACTATCTTTACATTCCCATTCCATGTGCAGATCTATTTTCATCATTACAGTTTATCCATTGCCGTGTGTGTTTTGTTTGTGCTTTGTGTATTTAATATATAGTCCTCGTAAGGGGAACAGGGGTGGTATTGTTTTCATTTATTTCATTTGTTTTCATTACATTCTTTAATTGTTGTTTGATTACTGGTTTGCTTTGTTTTTGTCTCTGTTTGTGAGTGTGTGCCAGTCGGGCCAAGGCTGGGTGCATCCCTGGAATCGCCACCATAAAAATAAATAAATCACCATCTTCTTGATGGTGTAAATCTTAGCGGCACCGGACCACTACAGTCTTAGTGCAAAAAATTCAAGAAAAGTTATATTAAGAAAAGAGGACTCACTGCGAGAGAAGTTGGGCGATAAAGAGAGAGAGGATCCATACATTTCTTACAATAGGCTAGTGCTGTCTTTGCTGTTAACGTACCCAAAGAGAATAGCCTCTGCTGCTTAGAGGTGAGAGATAATGTAAGGTGAATCTTTAATTTGGAGGACATGAAGTGGAAGCTAGTCATGAATAGAAACGAGTGCTATTAGGAGTTCTGGACTAAGACAGAAATTGCAGCCACTTTTTTCAAGGCTACAGACTTCATGTAATGGTTTTGAAAATATAGACACATGCGAATGAATGATATTCCAGTGAGTGATTGGCTGAGATATGTACCACAATAAGTATCAGTGGTGCTTGAAAATGCAGCCAGCATCACTCAGCTGCAAATTGATGTAGGATGGGACTGCAGCTCAGGCTGCAGCCACTTCTTCAAAGACAGTATGGCCCACAGTCACCTGTGAACAGGGTAAGAAGCTACAGTCAAATGAACAAAGATTGATGCTGCAGCTACTTTTGAACTGCCTTGTTGTTAAAGTCTGCTGAAAGCAAGGTCTGAGGGAGTAGCCATTTTTGGAGAGGGACAGAAGCTGCAATCTGTCAACAGAGCACTGCTAAACTTTACAGACGGTCACCCTTTCACTACACCCTTCCACGGCTACATTTTTTAACCATTATTTAAGAGAAACCTGGGACAGATTCACATAAAAAGAAGCATGACAAAATAAAAACAGTAACACAAATGGGTTTTTTTTTATCTAATTTGATTGTTCAAAGAAAGATCAAGAAACAAAGCAGAAGGTCCTACACTGACAGGCAAAAACAGGATCATAAAATATTCAAAAATGCAAAGGGCTAAAACAGGACCTGGAAAAATACTATTCTAAATTTCCACAAAAAGGGAAAAAGAACTTTAAGTGAGCTTCATAAAGCAAAAGAAAATAAAAAAGTAAAAAAAAAAAAAAAACTAGAACACTAAAAGCACTAAAATAACTTGAAAAATGTAGCTTTTAAAATGGCACAAGATATGCAATCCAATCTCTTTTTATTACCCTGGTTCCTCCCATTATGTGACTACTGCAAATTACAATAGCCAAACAGCAGACACAGGCAGACATATACTGTAGCTGCCAAAAGTGAGAATGTGGGGTAACTGACTGTTGATACTGCCAATGTTAACTGAGCCTATAGCAAATTTTAGACAAATTACAAAACTAAGAAGTCAAAGTAGAGACAAAAATAGCAAAATGGTCCTGACAGTAGTTTGTTTCAATTGCCTGTAACTATCATAATTGTTGTTAAAGTTTTTTTTTGGACAGAATCCTTGGATGCCAGCCATAGTGCGTTTCCATCTTAAATAGGTTTTTATGTTTTAGGTAGACTTTGTTATCCAATAGGGAAATTTGTTTAAGGCAGTAAAGTCCAAAAACAGAAGACATTGTTACAGAGATCCAATAGATACAACAAAGACACAACATTTGGCAACAAAGGTTATATAGATAGATAGATAGATAGATAGATACTTTATTAATCCCCAAGGGGAAATTCACATGTTATTGCATAAACACACACTCAATACAAAGAAGAATGATTACTTTCAACAGTATACAAAATAATAATGCATAATGTAACATTCTATATCATCCGTACAAGTAGCAGAATTTAAAATGCTTATAGCTCTAGGTGGAAAGTGATAACAACACAATGGCCATAGTAACTGCAAACAACATGACCGTGACGGTGCAAAGAGTGACTCAAAATAGTAGAGATCAAAACACAAAATGATTTTGTCAGAATAACAATTACAAAGCCAACAGAAAGCTAAATAAAAAGGTTGTAGTAAGGTGTGAGTCAGAAGGATAGCTAGGGACTTAACCTATAGCCAGTGTATACCAGGCCTGAGGAAGTAGTTGGTGTGGTGAGAGCCTGAGCACACAGTGTAAAAGGGGCTGAAACTGCTGCCATTGTAGACAGAGTGGATTGGCAGGGAATCCCTATAAAAAGTGAACGGGACCTGACAGTATAGCCAGTGTGTGTAATGACTGGCAGTATAATCAGTAGTTAGTTCCAGTCAGTATTAGAGGTAACTGTAGCCTGAAGTACCATCCAATCAAGTCCAAGGGCTGATTTACCATTTATTTGGGAACAAGAAAATTCTATACTTCATTTCTTGTTTAGTAAATTCACTTTAAAAATGAGCACATAGCAAAATAAAATAAAGTAGAATAACATAAAAGCTACATGTTTGCATGGACCAGAACAAGATTTGTCAGAGTAAGATCAGAAGAAAGGCAGATTCTTTTGAACTTTTTAGCTCTCAAAATTTTAGATGGGTGGAAGTAAAGACATGCTTAAAAAATCTCAAACACTTACGGATATCAAAGTCATTTTGAAGCCTCTTTGATTTGAAGCCAGTCACTCATACCTGTGAAATAGCCAAGAGTTCTCTATAAGATGGTAATATCCTGACTGAAGGATGTCAGAGCGATTAAAATAATTTAGCCGTAACTCTGAGGCGCCCATCAGCTTGGCACTTGGATTTTCTTTGTCATGTATGGATGCATGTATCTTTAAAATGTAATGAGACAAATCCTTTCTATCTGACAACTTTGACGAGGCAGATTTAACAAGGAATCACCTCAAGATAGAATTAACATAGTTTTCCTTTTGCTTCCTCCTCCTATACTCATTTTTCTGTCTTTGTGGCTTAGATTAACAAGAAAAGAGCCATAAATTCCCCATCAGCCCTTAGCAAGTATCCATCAAAAAAATCACTCTTAAGTAAATTCCACAAATGTAAGGATTCATTTTCCTACAGAAAGTTCTTCTTAAATAAAAAAAAAAAGTTCTGATTATTTTTTTATTTTTTCTGGCAAACCCCAATCTGACATTTACAGATTTCAAACAATGAAAATTTTTGTTTATTATCTGAAAATTCTCTTGTCTGACCTAAAAGCAAAAGTGCCACATTGAATCCAGAGTTTTATTCATTTTAAGATCTCATTTATAAGCTTAAAAACCTATCGAGGCAGCATGGGGTTCAAGGCAAGATCCAACCCTGCGGCAGTCCATCAGAAGCCAAACTGATGCACACACAGACTCCCACTATCATTCATACAGGACCAGTCACCAGCCAACCAAACTGGGACGTCTTTGGGGTGTGGAAACAAATTGTAATACCTTGACAAAACTTTCACAGTGCTTTATTTAATTTCCTAACAAAATGGCATTATTGATTAATTCTTTATAGTTGTTCATTTATTGTTTAGTGCCTAGTTATACTTGGTAGTAGACTGCTGCACAATTCAAAAGATCAGGAAGGGTAATTATGTATAATTCAAAATCTCAACATAATTTTTCCATGATTATTTGGGGCTATTGATAAGCACTGCTGCAGCATCCTGACATCTCCTACATGCTACTGGGATTTATGTCTGCATTATCGAGCTTGTGCTGTGCCGTTTTTTCTCATGCCAAAGCTAGCTTTCTTTGAAGTATTTATATTCAGAGCAATTCTTCCAATGTAGCAGACAAAATCGGCTTATTTTGCTTTATGCTAAGGAAAAAAAAAATTAAAAATAGCAATAAAGATTTTCCTTTTAATTTTTCAGCTTTATAAACTAAATAGAAATCAACCGTAGATGTTGTTTTTTTGTTCTCCAGAATGCAGAAACATGCCTAATCTCTTCTTTTTGTTTCTTGCAAATTCCAGAAGTCAAATCAAACTAAGTTTGCACACTTTGAAACAAAACGGTGTGGCTGCTGTAGGACTGTAAAGCATAAAGTAAAAAGAACCATCTGAGAAGATGATAGTGGTCAGTGTTTGAAGCGGCCTGCACTGTAATAAAACTGCTCCAACAGTCCATCAGTTGTGTCCCATTGCCTGCTGCCTTCGCCCATATTGTGAGGTGAATTACGGTGATGACAGTGGTCACCTACTGCCAAGGCACTTTGTTTTTCTGTCTTCTCCTCAGTTGATACAGCATTTACTTCTATTACAGTTTTGCTGAAGAATTTCTATTTCTAAATGTTTGCTTGTTTAGATTGATATGAATTTATAGTACATATGTGGCATGGTTTATATGTATGTGTGTATGCACATTCAGCCTGTATAAAGTAAAATACATTTAACAGTTACAGCAGCTTCTGGACATATGAAGGAGCAAGACCTACAAATTGCTGCTGCTGAATAAATTTGTCAGCATCCAGAAACTTTCCACTCTTGGTCTTTTGTAAGTTCATATAATCTTTTATAGTAGATTATCGATATCTGGTGCATTCACCGTCAGTCCACTTTGTTGAATTTTCTTTTGTTATGACATATGGTTTAACTTTTCTACAATATTTCGTAACCCTGCACTTGAATATAAATGCTCACAATTGAAAAAATGGTGTGGATATCAACCATACTGTATATACTCTTGTGCTATTTACTGTAGCTGGAGTGGCTGTATGCAACAGTGGAAAAAGGTGAGCACAGCAGCAGCAGGTGAGATATGGAGGGTAAAAGGAGGAGGTGGAGAGGAGTGGCAGTTCTTACCATGTCAAAAAATTTCACAAACAGTTAAAATTTTTGTTTCATTTTAACACATATACCTGTAGGTGGCCATTTCATAACTTTATTTACACCTCCTTGAATTTCTTCCTATAAATACTTTATTGAATTCCTGTTGAAGATGCTTTAGCAAATGAGAGATGAACCATAATGTAAACATAACAACCCATAAATTTCTTTATCTTTTTCATATCATCTTTAATATACAGTGCATCCGGAAAGTATTCACAGTGCATCACTTTTTCCACATTTTGTTATGTTACAGCCTTATTCCAGAATTGATTAAATTCATTTTTTTCCTTAGAATTCTACACACAACACCCCATAATCACAACATGAAAAAAGTTTACTTGAGGTTTTTGCAAATTTATTAAAAATAAAAAAACTGAGAAATCACATGAACATAAGTATTCCCAGCCTTTGCCATGAAGCTCAAAATTGAGCTTAGTTGCATCCTGCTTCCCCTGATCATCCTTGTACAGCCGGCTTCAACAAACACTTTTTCCTAGAGCCCCATGATGCTTCATCACAGAGCTATAGCAGCTGTGTTGGATAAATATATAATGCTGATACTAGTAGTGGGTGGTATGCCGAATCGACTAATATACTGGATCAAAATCTACTTCCAATATGAATTTAAGATTTGTAGAAAAATTGTAAATACCTTTAAACACAAAATACATGTGGAGAAGGAAATCAAAAATGTGTTGGTATACTCATATCTTAAAGGTAATGTCTTTTGGTATGGATTTGTATGTGACCTGTGTGTAATATGTGAGCCTTCCCCTTTAATAGCATTGCCCAGAGTGCTGTACAGTTGATGTAAACGGGAAGGAGTATAGACTTGCTTTGGTGTTATGCTTATTTGATAGCCACAGTGAGCATCAGGGAAAAAAATAAACTGTACTTTTTGGTTCAAGAGGGGTAAATACCTTCTAAAAAGCCTCAGTAAATTCATGCTTCCTGCTTCTGTTGCCACTGTTTGTAAGAACTCTGACCTGCCTTGCATTATTTGGCCACAATAATCAGTTCATAAGAATTGGCAGATACTTCACTAGCCCTCTGAGACACTTAACAGACCATTTGCACCATTACAATCCACTAAGAACTAGTTCAGTTTCTCCTAATTTTATAATTAGATATTTGTCCTAATGGAATCTGTTTTATCCACCTTTGGAACATGGCGAAAGCCAGTCCTGATCTTCTGTGTGTTCTGCAATGAATTTATTCCTTGGTTATCAGATGTCAGTAATTCTTTTTACATTTCAGTATTCCATCAGTGGACGATTGCCTGAGAGGTTTCCTGAGAGATAAACTCAGACACTCTGCATTTGCATTATTGTAATAGGAAAGTGCAAGATTTAATAATTTCTTTCAAAGAATGCTTCCCCACTCAGTGATACTGGATGTCAGCTTTGTAGGTCTCATTGCTCCTTCTGACTTTTCTGTAACTTTTATATTTCACCCTTCCTGTCTTGACATGCTTTTCGATTAAAGCTCATCTTGTGCTCCAAGTTCCAATAAGCTGTCTTTAATTGGAGCCTGTAGCCAGTGTGCACTATTTGCCAGTTTCCAGCTGCATTCTTATCAGCCGGCTTTCTTAAACTCTAGGTAATTGCTTACTATGATAACCCAGTGATCCTGAGAGCTGTCCTTAGCTTTTTTTTCCATGTGTCTAGGTTCTTAACTAATTTGTTTCTTGTTAAATTTTCCATTTTGAGAGCTCATGTGAAAAACCTACTTTGATCAGAAAGCACTAATTCAGCCTGGCAAAGTTTCATTATTGTAATTATTTTATTCTTTCTGTTTTACTCAGACTTAATTAAATCTCTATAATGTGGATTTTTTCTGTTGCCATTTGTTATTTTTTAATATGTAATGTGTGGTTTGTTGTTTCAGTAACAGATTATTGTTTTTAAGATTATGCATAACCTATGAAGGTGACCTGATGACACAGTGGCATAGCAGTCAGGACAGCAGGGTTTCATCTTATTGGAACTGCTGAATATTTATATGTCTGTGAGGCTTTTTTCTGGTTTTTCTCCCACATTTAACAGAAAGGCATTTCAGGGTAATATGTTACTCTAAAATGCTTTGGCATGTGGGCAAGAGGGTCATAAGCCATGGACTGGCATGCCATTCAGGCTTGACTCCAGCCATATTCTTGATGTTACCAACACAAGCTCCAGCTAATCACAGCCATGAATTTGTATTAATTGAGTACATTAGTGGATGGTTAGATAGAAAAGTTATGAATTATAGACACATTGTTACAGAAGGAGAAGTGTATTTATTTAATGTATTTCATGTATTTATTTAAAGCATTTAAAATATATTCCACTTTTAATATCATTTTCTGCAACATTGGTGTCAATGGCCAGAGTTGTTCCACTGCAGGAATTTGAGAACAATATTAAAAAATTGTCTTGTACTTCCATCGTTCCATTCATTCATCCATTTTCTGCTGCTTATCTAGGTTGCAGTCTAAGCAAATAAGCCCATACGACCCTTTTCCCCCGACCTGTGTCCACCACCACTGAGGTTTCCTTCCAGTTGGACATGCCTGAAACATCTACCCAGGAAGGCAACCAGGACACATCCTAATCAAATGCCAAGACCACCATAACTGACCCCCTATCTCTAAGGCTGAGCCTTGACACCCTGCAAAGGAAACTAATTTCTGCCACTTGTATCCCTGGTTCTACCCATTACCGATGGCTCATGACCATAGGTGAGGATAAGAACATTAATCAACCAGTAAATTGAGAGCTTTGACATTTGGCTCAGCTTTCTCTTCACTGTGATTGACTTCACCATGACTGTAGACACTGCTCCAATCTGCTTATTGATCTCCCACTCCCTTCAGTACATATGTATGCACACTACTACAGTTTACAGTTCAAAGGTAACTGCATGGGCAGTTTTTTAATTATGTGAGGATGGCAAAGTCCCTTAAGTAAAGCCCAAGTGAACACGGACTCAACATGCAATCTCTAGATAGAAGGCTGTACAGATAGGGATTAAGTGTGATGGATAGGCCCTCACTTCATCACCATTCTGTCCTGAAACTCTCCAAAATGGAAAATGAAGGTGGCCATAACAGCAAAAGAAACTCAAGAACAAAAAAGCTTAAGTATAGTGTAGTGAAGATAACAGGACAAGAGACAGATTATGGAAAGGAGAAAAAGTGGATGAAATGTTCCGAGATACTGTAAGTTGGAAGAACTGTGTGTCAAAAGCACACTGTGTCAGGAATGGGATATGGGCTGCAGTTTGCTCTTAACTGAAGCTAAAGAAAAATGTCAGGCTCCAGCCACTTCCTCACATCATGGAACAACTGGGAAAAAAGGGACTGAATATTGTTTAATTTAAAGAGCCATCATGTGGTCGCCCACAGTATACTTTGTGTAACTTTGACAAATTGTGTAGATAAAGCCCTGAATATATTCAGCATATTAAACTATAACAGTGCACATTAACAATACTTGCATCATAGGAGATGCCCATGAATGACATTCTAATAGAAGGTAAAAATCTGGAGATGATTTATACTAATTGGGAGTAGAGAAAAGTTAGGTGGGGAACTGAGACATAATGGAATAGACATAATATATAGTTACCTATAACTTACCTGTAAATATTGTATAGCACATTGGCTATATAAACAGCAGTGAGATGTAGATATATGATACAAAAAACAGAGAAAATGAGGGCCGGCACATGAATCATTTCATTCTTAAGGGGACTGTCCTCTGTAAAACAAGACCTACTTACCTCAGCGCTGTAAATGAGTACATGACTGGGAGACGTGACCAACAAATAAATTGCCTTGCTCTCTCTTTCTCTGGTCTGCCTACCACAGTGTACAGTGTAGAGATTTCTACTGAATACTGAAGTGATTCTTTACAGAAGTAAGACACGCAGTTTATCCCAGAATGATCATTCTCAGAGTGCATTTTCAGAACTGTCAGTTGGACCTACTGATGACAACATGCACTCTGAAAGGTGGATCTAAATTTGAAAAAAATGAATAAAAGTTATTGATCAGCAACAACTGCAATGGAAGAGAGTGATCTGTTTCCCCTTAATTAATCCTACAAAAAGAATCTAGCAACACTGTGACAGGAAAATTGACTTGGAAGGGAGACAGCGAGATCAAAGCCAGCAGAGTTACCTTTCATCCTTATATCAAATTTCCTTGGACAAGTGTCACTTGAAGAAATCTTTATGCTAATAGAATCTATTTAAGAATCAGAAATGGTGGTGCCCTGGTCACAAAAGACAAACATTTCCAATGGCATTCCAAATGGCTATGATGACCCAATAATGGAGATAGATGTCTCTGAATGCCTGCTAGAATTTGCGTTAATACTTTGAATTTTCACTAGCAAGAGCCACATTCCTAGATGGTTTATGTATATTAAGCAGATGCAAGTCTGACTTGTTGTATTTAGAAAGTTGATAATGAGAGGGAAAAAAAAATGATCCACTAGATCAGAGAGCAGTAAGAATCCAGGGACACAAGACGATAAAGAGCTGCCCTAAAAGTGATCTTCTTGGGTCTATGAAGACTCATTAGAATTAAATATAGGTCATGGCAGGATAAATATATGGATTATATTGCTCATACTCTGTAGAAATGATGGAGTAACATTCCCCACTTTCATTTATTTTTAAAGTTTAGAGAGGGTGGGGTTCTCTGGTCTGGGGTGTAAGTAAATGGAGGTAATTGATGATAGTGGATAAAACAACTTGGACTTGTCTAGCAGAGTCTCTGCTAAGAAAGACATGTAGCCTGTAGCAATGCTACAGCCTTTCAATGTCTCCTAAGAGACTCATACCACGTGATAACTAACATACAATGCAGTGCTTTATTACAGAATGGCCAGGATGCAGAAGACAATTCTGTTATGATAGTTATTTTATTTATTTATTTATTTTTTACCATGACGCTATCTTTAATTCCAAAGAATTGAGCAGGAGGCATGACCCTAATGACATCTGAATTGGCAATGGGTTTAAAGGTAGTTCAAATTGATGCCTTGGCATCCGACTTTAGCATCCTAAAACTCTGTCTGTGCTTATTTCTATATGATTTCCTGGTATTTGCTTTTGAGGTTTTTTTTTTTTTCCATTTCTGATTCCCACCCTGTTCTCTATATTTTGATGATTTGGTTTGTTTGATATCCCGGTTTTTGATCTCTGCCTGTTACTGACTTTCACCTTTGCACTGGTAGATTATAAGTGACAGGAAAAAGACGTAGCTGGCAGAGAATGGTCCAATATTTAGTTTATAATAACAAAGTTTACATTAATGAAAAGAGAATACTTTTACATATCAGCATAGATAGAGAAATACCATAGGGCAATGAATTTTATAACTGCCTTTTGCATTTTGCAAAGAAATTCTCAGGATACAGTAGATTCTAAAAGAAAGTGACCACTGCAAAGCTGTTGTTATGATCTTTTTTCTTTTTAGTGTTTTTGGCATTTTTGCAGTCAGTACGACTCCTATTTGGTATTTTCAGCCATATAAAAATGGCTGTGACATTCGTTTTCACTTTCTAACTATACTTAACATAATCCTATCTTTATGTGGCACCATAATTTTGTGGCACAGGTTTGTGTTAGCAGTGCTGCCTTGCAGTAACAAGATCAAAGTTCCTGTTCTGGGTCTTCCCTGCATGTAGTTTGCGTGTTCTCCTTATGTATGTGTGGGTTTCCTCTGGGTGCTATGGTTTCCTCCCACAGTCCAAAGACATGCAGATTAGGTGAATTGACAATGCTAATCTATCTATCTATCTATCTATCTATCTATCTATCTATCTATCTATCTATCTATCTATCTATCTATCTATCTATCTATCTATCTGTCTGTCTGTCTGTCTCTCTGTCGGTCTGTCCGTCTAGTCAATAATTTGTGAAGCTGGATCAGAAGTTAACAAGGAGTATATTTTCTTAAGCCTAATCAGGCTACAGAATCTCACTTTGCCTTGTTTTTTTCATGCTTTGCATCTTGCTTTTTGTGTGTTTTACTGTGTAGTTTGATGTAATAACACCCATTAATTTTGTAATGTTAGAAGTATTAGCATTATTTTTTTAAGTGTTTTTCAATAGACCGTCAATATGAAACTGGCCTCGGTTCATCATTAATGTGTACATTTAAACTCTGCAAGAAAACAAAGCATGCTTCCAACATTAAGGAAGACACAAGAAACCAAAACTGGTGGAAGCAAAACCTTAGGCCTGTTGATTCGTTGTGGTACAAGGACATAATATTTAATTTGACACAATCACATGTCTGCACTGCTTGGTAGTTATGTATCAGTGGCTTCTGTAGAGTACCTTAACTGTGGCACCAGGAGTTCACCACCAGCTGTTCTCAATGAAACTTCCTGTTCATGCTCTAACCTAAGCGTTTTAGGAATATAGGTTGTTACCTGTGTTGTCTGGCACCATAAACCTATGCACAGTCCAGGAGTAATTCCTGTATTCCAAATCCAATGTGCATACCACATTCAACACCATGGTTTATACAATAAAGCCAAGCTGGTCCAACTTTACCATTAATGTGCCTGCCAAGTGAACAATCAGCCCACTTTTGAAGTCACCAACATCTCATCTTTTAGCCACATCAGCCATAAATGTAACATGGCTTGCCCAGAATCTATAAACCATGAGTTTACTAGATATACCAATTGCTTAATGAACTCAGAAATCACACCAGTACTGAAGCATTCAACTCCTATATATTGTATGTATGTCTCTAATTTGCCCAAGAGACTCCACCATTTGATCCATTACCTGTCAATGCATTGTTGAGATTTCCCAAGTAGGCTGTGTTGTTTATTATAAAAGATGATTACAGTATAGGCTTTCACAATATGATTGCTGCACAAAAGTGAATGTCAGAAATTCTAAAATGCAGCAGTCCCACTGACTATTGCTTTGTATCTTAGCAAGATGGTCGTATCAAAAATAGGTATATCATGTAGCAGTAGGAAGAACGAACTGATAAACAGTGTTAAGATAAAACATTTTCCATTATTCAACAAGCAATTCCCCCTTGCATCCTATGTCAGATAAGCCTTTAATTGTACAATTTATTTTGCTGACAAGATTATCCAGATTTTCAGAAGCTGTATATAAAATGTTCAAACATGACTTAAAAGAATAAATATAAACTTAAGTAGAGAACCAATGAGAACAGGATTGCCTTCCCCTCTAAAGAAATATAGCCTGGAAAAAAAAATAAAAGATGAAAACTTCTTTATTCGAGCAAACTGTATTTCTGTTTTCGCAAACCATGTGGTTGCCATGGAGACACACCTTAATTCCAGTATCTTACACAGAGATAAAATTAGAGACAGTGGTATAAACATACTGGTAATGCGCAAAGATTCTGTCAAAATACAAATTGCATTTGGGAACATTCAGAAGAATTTATCATTAGCTGATGTTTTCACTTTAGGGATTTATTTTGAAAAGAAAATGAATTTAGAGAAATGTTCAGCCCTTGGTGTATATTGAAACTTCTATGATGACTTTTTTCAAGCAACAAGAAAAGGATATTTATTTCAGAATATTTTATTTACATGTAAAATTATTTAACTAATATTCCATGTAAATATTTTTTTATTTTACTTGGAAAAACTGCTATGGAACTAAGATATGTGTGTTATTGTTTCTTTATAATTATTTCTAAAAGTATCATCCAAAACAAATTAGCCAAAACCTAATGGTTCTAGATTTATAATGTTCCAACCTGTCCAATTTTTGCTGAAAACTTTAAAATTTATACTTGTCTGAGATGAGAGTGCTTATCTCTAACTAAAATGCGAAAGCTTCCGGACTTAATCCAAATGAAATACTGTAAATTTAAACTGCACACTCAGAAAAAGTGTACATTTTAAAAGCAGCCATAGATTTAAGTACCTACTATAAATCCAACTGCTTTTCTATTTTTAACAAGCGAGGTGTCGTTCAGAGGCTCTCAATTATTTTTTTAAGCTTACTTTTCCGTATATATTTTATTCTGTTTTTGCCAAGCATATAAGGAGGTCAACAGGAAATCAATAGGCTGAAGGTTCAGATCTCTGCATTTGTGCATTAGTCTGAGTCCCTGGGCCAGGCACTTGATTTGTGCATCCATTTTAAAAAATGTTCTATTCATGTAGATCCTGAATGGTGTTCAGAAAGAAAGGAGCTTCATAAAGCTAAAGCCTGCTAGATTTCAGTTTACCCTGGAATTTAAACTGGTGCCATTTGCAGGCTGGTATCTGGAAGGGCACGTTCCTCTTCTCATGATCCTTGCTGGTAGACACAGGATTAGGCAGTGGAATTAATGGATATTTTAAATTAGTCAGTCAAGTCTGAATTGCTTATAAATTATTGCATGCATTTAAACAGGCTTATGGTTACTCTTTATTTTATTTTTTTTAAAATTTGTCATTATTTTTAATCAAGTTGTAAACCTGCCCCATTTTGGGCAGCCATGTCTCATTCATCTCAAATCTGGGATACGTGTTATGTGTGTGGCTCCTATTGCTTCTCCCTCCTGCATGTTTTCATTACCGAAAGCCATTAGATCACCTCCATATCTGTCTCATCTACATAGTTCATAAATACAGTGTGTGCACTGTTGTGGGACATGTAAGATTTAAATTTAAATATTGTATTCCATGCCAATTAAATGATCTGCAAAAGGAATTTGTTAACTAATAAAGGCGTGTAATGTATAATATTCAAATTCATCAGGCTAGACTCTTTTCCTCAGATGCAAATCTTGGTGTAGCTTCTGGCTATTGGAATGGTACTTCAGGATTATGCTTTAGTTAGCAATAACCTTTAGCTTAGGTGACTCAAAAACATGGTTTATTATAGATCAAAATTACAATTTCAAATTATATAATAAAAACATTTATAAGTTATGGTAGGTAAAGAAAGACAGACTACAATTAAAATCTGGACGATATTCTTGAATAGCATACCAGGATTATGTTGTTATTCACATTGAGAATCACTCTGCATTCTCAGCATGTTATTAATCTGGTATGCCATTTGGCGTGACTGCATTTTACTAATTTGGCTGTAAAATACTGCATTCTGACATCACACTCCATGAAGAATACAAACACCTGATTTTCAAATTACTAACCATATCACCTCTATTTCCAGAACAGATGACGTGCTCTAACCATTCACACAATACTGTCAATGTAAATCAAGTTACATTTCAAGTACACCTGAATGCTCTGAAATAGATTTAAAGTTTCTGTGAATTAGTTTTAGACTTGTTTTAAGAAAAAACATATTGTGTGACTATCATTGCACAATAGCTATTACTGCTGCCTTGTCAATTCAGGTTTAAATTCTGGTTCCTGCACTGTCTGTTTGGAGTCTGTACATTCCCTTCTTGACTTTATGTTTTTTTTTTGATTATCCCAACTGCCACCTACATCCTGAATGACACTAAGTTAGTTAGTCTTTCTATTACCTAATTGCAAATAAATGAAACACAAAGTCAGCACTATGATGGACTGGAGATTCGTCCTGCGGCCTGGCGTTAGCATGCTAAATGTCTGCTTCCTCGGTCCCCATGGCTGATAGATGGAGCAAGACACACTGGAAAAAAGCAGAGTATTGAGAGCCTCCAAATTGGCATACATAATTAGGGCCCTAAAAGGCTTGAAGCATCATTATTATAACTCTATAATAGGAAAATTGAATTCAAATATTTCAGACTAAAACCTAATGTACCTCATGTGACATACTGAAACGGAGATGTATTGCTACACAAGGAAAATAGATTTATATCAACATGTGCCTTACTTAAATGTCAAGAAAGTCAGGCTACTCCTGAAATTTCTTCTTGGGATCAAAAAAGTATGCATGCCTGCATACTGTAAATCTATCTATCTATCTATCTATCTATCTATCTATCTATCTATCTATCTATCTATCTATCTATCTATCTATCTATCTATCTATCTAGCAAAAATGTTTGAAAGTTCTCAAATGTGACATGCCTTCATCAGGGAATGGATTGTATTATAAATGTTCTGTAAAATTCTGCTTTGTTTACTACAATTGAAATGTTTAACAAATAATTGATAACAAAAAAAATTTATTCCAAAAGCTGAAATGTCAACAAGTACTGATCATCTCTACTTACATTCCATATTTGGTGGAACTGCCACTCATATATATTACAGCAAGCAGTCTTTTTGCATACTGTCTCTACTAATTTTGCACAATGTGATGGAGAGAAATTTGCCCATTGCTTTTTGTGAAATTGCCCAAACTGTTTTGCTAAGTTAGTTGAAAAATGGTGGGAGGTTAAGGACAGGGATCTGACTGAGCTAATAAAGGATATCAGTTTTCTTCATCTTAAGTCTTTCTGCCAGTGAGCTTTGGGTCATTGTCCTACTGAAAGCAAAAACCTCCTACCATGTTTTTTGCAGTGGGAAGCAGATGTTTCTATTGTGCAGCATTCATCTTTCCATTAGTCATGATTAGACTTACAGTCCCTGCTGCTGAAAAGCATTCCTACAACATGATGTTGCCAATGCCATATTTTACAGTAAGGATGGCATTACCTGGCTTGTATGCAGACTTAGATTTAAACCATGTACACCTCCTGGTCTTCAAGCCAAAATGTTTCACTTTAATCTCATCAGGTCACATTATATTCCAAATGATGTTTTGCAAATCCCTTATGGGTAAGGACTTTTTTTTCCAGCAAGAGCGTTTTCCAAGTCAATCTTCCATAATGGCCCTTTTTGTTCAATGTCTTGGAGTTTGTTGAACTGGGAACATCCTCTCCAATCACAGCCTGTGACTTCTGCAAGTCATTTAAAGTGACAAGTGTTGTCACTTAGTTGTTTGTCAAGTTTCTAGGGGCAACCTGACCAAGCCAGAGTGGCAGTTTCATGATTTTTTCTCTTCAGTATAATGGACTGCACTGAGCTCCAAGGTGCTATATGTCCAGTGCCTTTGAGATGATTGTGTACCCTTCCTCATATCTGTGCTTCTTTGGAATGATATTATAGAATTGTTTTGAATGGTCTTATATTTTTATTTTGGTTAGCTTTGTTGTAAAGCCTGTGCTATACTGGTGGACCTTAGACCTTGTGTTGGGAGGTTGGTTAGTTCTGGGAAGGGGTATGGAAGTATTCCTCGCCCGTGGAACTCTTTACCTCATCATATAAAGGAGTCATCTATAATTGAACTGTTCAAAACGAGATTAAAGACTCATTTCTATTCACTTGCATTCCATGACCTTCAGTAATACTGATGGCTTCCTCATTGTGATTATATAACATTACTTCTATTTATTATTTATTTTATTTATGTTCATATATTTTATTTCTGTTTATGTTATTTATTTGTTTTCTTTTATTCTATTATTATAAAGCACTTTGGCCACAGCATTCCTATGTTGTTTTAAATGTGCTATCATAATAACATTGACATTTATCCTCATAAACTTAATGAGAACTGGTGATCAACCCAGTTCTTATTTTAATCAAGTCGTGTGTTGAACTGTTCTCAGGTTGTTTCTTTTCACTTGGAATAATGTACACTGCTTTGTAGATCAGTCAGAGACACTTTCCGTTATACAGTATATATTACTAGTCATCTCCCACTGCTTCGCCCACGTAGAAGTGAAACAGGACAGCGAGGAGTGCCCTGCCTGGCTTCCTACTCCTGACATCACGCTTCCCCCTCCCCTCGGCCCACAGCCTCTGTTACGGATTAGTGCAATATATCGCTCCTGCGAATGAACTATGATACTTATAGCAATGAGATAAGTCGCAAAATCAACTGGAATGTTCAAGGAAATTATAGCAAAAACCCAATCTAAATCTGTTAAGTAGTTCTCTTGTGAAAAGCAGGCATACAGACAGACAGACAGATGCTAGATTATATATATATATATATATATATATATATATATATATATATATATATATATATATATATACAGAGAGAGAGAGAGATTAGTTTGGAATCTAAGATGATAAAATATGAAAATAGTTTTGAGAGCTGAATATGTTTTCAAAGCACTATATCTAAGACATTGAAGACAGAACTAAGACCGAAAAAGACATTCCAAAGAAAGATTCTTATGAAACTTGGCTTATTTAGGGCAGTGAGTGAAATATGCTTCATTTGAATTCTACCCTGAATTAAACGTTTTTCATTATTACAATAACGATGTTGGAGCTGATTGTCTTCTGGACTTCATACGCCCCACTGTGCAGTATTGATTTCAGGATAGCTGACTAACATTGTCCTGCCTTTCATTATTTCTTATCTCTTTATCAGAAAGAATAGGCTTGAAAAGTCACAGAAACAAAGAGGAGAAATCATTTTAGAAACTAGGTATCTTCTATCTTGCCTCCACAAAGTTTTTTTTTTTTTTGTTAAATACTGAGTGTAATCAATTTACTGTATAGTTTTTAATTATTCATTGTGGTAATAGTAAGAATATTACATCCTCTTCATGCTTTTAAAAGGGAAATAGTTAAACTTTGATGGTTCGATATTTTAATAAACTTCAATCAATTCAGCTTGTTTTTTGCAGCAACACATTAAATGCGTTAAAAAAATAAATGGCCAACTATAAATGCAAATGTAAATCAATAATTTATTTAAAGAAACAGTGAAAGATTTGGGCTATTTCATTTGTTGCCAGAGTAAATTTTTAAATCAATTTGTCTGAACTATGAGTACTAAAATATAGAATTATTAAGTCTGGCATGATAGCTTGAAAACAAAGAAACAGAAGTATCTAAACTCATTTTTTTGCTGAATACTATCTGTATATTTTCACATGAGCTCTGTGGACCTTTTCCTATTAATCAGATAAACATATTCTTTGGATATCAAGGTCTTTGTTATTTCCATTGTTATGAATGGGTTTGCTTAATACTCAAAGTTAGGAGATACAGGTAATTATGAAAAAAGCCTCAGAATGTCAGGTTTCAGCTTCTTTGTCTTTTGACATTATCTTGCTTTTCTCTTTAATGGTCTGCAATTTATTGGAATTTGTAGTCAAATTACCTGATGTTGTTTGCCTGTTTTCCTTTTTCAAGTCAAACAGGTTGCTTGTCTATCCTCACTTGCTATTTACTAATGATGACATCTAGGTCTGACTACCATTTTATGCATGGTGTTACGCATGATAGGATGTTAAATGTTTCATAATTTCACTGACCAAACCTTTTTATCCAGGTAAATGGAAAGCTAAAGTTCACACAATGGGAGGTAAACCAAAGGACACAGACAGAAAAACACACTGACACAGGAGGAAAATGTAAACTCCTCTTAAGTTGGCTCAGCCAAGGCTGTGAATGCAGTAGTCTAGAGCTATGAGTATTGACCCACTACAGCATCACACTTTCAATACTGCACAATTTACACTAATTTATTTTAAAGAAAATAACAACTTCCTTAGCTCTTCCAAAGAGCTCTAAAACCATTGATCTCAGTTCTTTATTTTGAAATGAAATTTGAAACAAATAGATAGATAGATAGATAGATAGATAGATAGATAGATAGATAGATAGATAGATAGATACTTTATTAATCCCAAAGGGAAATTCACATAATCCAGCAGCAGTATACTGATACAAAGAAACAATATTTAATTAAATAGTAATAAAAATGAAAAAAATTAAAATAAAATTAATGTTAGCATTTACTCCCCTGGGTGGAGTCGCATAGTGTGGGGGAGGAACGATGCAGTGGATTCTTCATGATTGACAGGAGTTTGCTTAGTGCCCGTCGCTCTGCCACAGATGTTAAACTGTCCAACTTTAATCCTACAATAGAGCCTGCCTTCTTAACAAGTTTGTCCAGGCGTGAGGCGTCTTTCATCTTTATGCTGCCACCCCAGCACACCACCGCGTAGAAGAGGGCACTCCCCACAACCGTCTGGTAGAACATCTGCAGCATCTTACTGCAGATGTTGAAGGATACCAACCTTCTCAGAAAGTATAGTCTGAATGAAATAATAATGAAAATAATGGCGGAAAGGTGGAGCAGTGGGTAGCACTTCTGCCTCGCAGTTAGGATACCCGGGTTCGCTTTCTGGGTCCTCCCTGTGTGGAGTTTGCATGTTCTCCCTGTGTCTGCGTGGGTTTCCTCCGGGTACTCTGGTTTCCTCCCACAGTCCATGACATGCTGGTTAGGTGCATTGGCGATTCTACATTGTGCTTGGTGTGTGTGTGTGCCCTGCGGCGGGCTGGCGCCCTGCCTGGGGTTTGTTTTCTGCCTTGTGCCCTGTGTTGGCTGGGATTGGCTCCAGCAGACCCCCGTGACCCTGTAGTCAGGATATAGCAGATTGGATAATGGATGAAATATAACTTTTCCAATCTTTTATGTCAAATGTAATCATTGCCAGTCCACATTTAGCAGATCATTCCAGAATAAACTCCAAGCCCCAACATATATTGTGATGATGTAGTGTATTCAGTCCCACTGTAGGTCTGAGTCCTCCCATTTTTATGCCTTGGTATAGTATTCATTATCGAAAGGCCATACATGAAATAATGATTGCTGCTTATAGGTAATGCAGCCAAGTAGCTATGGCATTGAACTTAAAAAAACATGAATGCAGTTCAGTCATCACCTTTGGGTCACTGTGATGGTCCAAGTTGGCTCTACTCTTCCTGATTGCTTCTGGGAGTCTTGAATCCACAACTGCAAATAATATACCGGAAGATGAGTAAATGAGGACACACAGTCAGCAAGGGTTTGGTGCAAGTGTCTTGTGCCTTTATTTACAAAAAGCAAACAAATAAAGTCTAAAAGTGCAGTGCAGATCTCTTCAAATAAATAATCCATATAATGTTGTGAAACATGAAGGTTAAAAATGTTCCATAAATAAACAATACATAATCCAATAAAACTGAGGTTAAAATACAGGCAGAATCCTCTTTTAAAATAGTCATGAACCCCAATGCCCTTTCACAAATATACTGTATATTGCAGTCTGACAGCTGCAGTCATCTTTAAGTCCCTGGTTTGGGTTCCCACTGACAGTCCCTCAGCATCTGTAGGACTCCACTCTGAACCCCAGTCATGTCTCCCTCAGCTAGTCCTTCGGTGTCTAAAGGAAGACACCACACAATGGAGCCACTTCTACTTCCCTCTGTTGCTCAATAGGAGAGCCCCTACTCAAGCCCCATTCTTGAGAGCAGGCCTGCCATTTCGCTTCTCCTCGGCATACTCTTGATCACCTGCCTCCTTTCTTCCCAGCATGACTCTCCCGATCCCATCTTTTTCCTCTTCCTTACCCTCTGCTCCTTTCTTTTCTTTTCTCCCTTTTTTCTCTGATTGGTTGCAGGTGCTGGCCTCCATCTGCTCCGAGGTGCACTGGAATGACCAGCTCGCATTTACACATGAATGTGCAATCAGCCAAATACCCGATCAACCTTGGAGCGGCGCGTGCATGCTTGCAAGACCTGCTTAGAGCGCGCATGCACTGGGAGTACCGATTATTTACAAATCACACTTCGCCACAGACCTCTTATCACAGTCACATACTTGATTGTCTATTAAACATCTGTAAAAAAAAATCATAAAAAAGAAGTGCAACCTTAGAAAACTATAATTATAGCTTGTGCACTTTCACAAAAAACAAAGTGGCCTATGCAGCCAACCACAACAAGATCTTACCTAATTATGTCCATATACAACAAAGCCGGGCCAGATCTCTTTTAATAAGGCATTACCACGCAAGACAAAAGCCATGCTTAATCATTTTTTTGTAAATGCTATAATGCCTTGAATGACATCAGAAGCAAGCAGAAGGGTTATTGGCATGGCAGAGGCATGTTATGTTCCAGCATCAGCAGAGACTGTCACTCAGCTGTCTCACTATGACAGGCAAGGTTTCAGCAGAACAGCAGGTCAAGTGACTACACATTTGTGCAGGACAGCAGGACAATGACTGTACTGTTCTGGTTGTCCTTAACTGACCATGCCTGAGCAGAACTCACACATCAGACTAGTCTGAGAGAGCATTTCAGACATACCACCCATACTGCTTTTGAAGCTGCCAGCCAGCATCATTAACACAACAGTTAGCCTTTACAGTAAGTAAGCCTGCCAGAGGGCCTCTTATCACACATTCTACTCAATCTGATCCTATAGTAGGGCATTACCAGACCATACATATATAGCTCTTCTGGTCACAACCATCCTGAGAAATGTTCTTGTACTAATGCTGCCATGCCCTAACATCTCTCTTGACACCATAGAGCACCTTTGAGATGACCCTCTGCCTGTAAAGGCCTACAGGATTTTATTGTTGTAAATTTTTTATTATATTGAAAAAGAATAAACAACATCAGTATATTTTAGGAAAAAAAAGAAAACATCAATGCCTCCCCCAAACCTAATCCAACCCAACCCCATTCTAAGATGTCAACAAAATTAAATAAACAGGGTAGCATCTTTGAGAGGCCACTCAGCAGGACTGGGTTAACATTCCACTAGTGCGGATTCAGAGGCTTACTGGCTCCTTAGAACACAGGTGTCAAGCAGAGATGGCTACGTTCTCAGTTGTTATTGTTCACCTGTAGGTTTCTTTGCGGTCCTATTTTGCTTTCCTATTATTCTAATTTGTTTATTTTATTTTGGGAATCTCAATCCAAAAACAAGCATTATATTTCCTTTTTCAATCAGTATATGGCATCAGTATGGAACAATAATGGTGGTATAGTTTTGTACTTGGAAAAGAGCCTTACCATGAAGTTGGATATACAATTATATAAATAAATGTTGTTTTGGCAAAAGAATTAGACATTAAGCCACAAAGTTGTTCAATCCCAACAACCCAATTCAAAGATGGAACATGGGCACATCTCTTACCCAGGATGTACACCACCTGAAACTTCCTAACATCCACATCTTTGGGGTATACCTGGTGAAAACCCCACACAGACATTGGGAGAACCTGGAACAACATATGTACAAAGGATTATCTACACTACAATAGATCTAATCCTATTCCACGCTGCTGCCCATACTATAATCTAGAATGGCCCTGAAGGGCAAAAAACAAACAAAAAGGAAAATGCAAGCCAAAACAATGAGCATCCTAACAAAAAAATGAAAACAAAGGATTTGAATTAAAATTAAAATTGAAAGTGCACAAAATAAAAGTGCAAAGAAATACGTGAAATCATAAACAAAAAGGAGAAAATGCAAAACAAAAAAACTGCAACGAAAATGTTACTTGGAAAAAGGAAAAATGAATGGATCAGTAGCGAGAAATAGGAAAACTCTAGGAAGACATTTAATTGAACTTCAGAAGTCCTCTCAGAATATTTTCCCCAACTTTCCTGGTTGCAAGTTAAACTTTAAGCAGTAGTTCTACTTCCACAGGGGGCAGCAGCGGCACTGTGCAATTTTCTCCGGTCCGTCTCACGTATGCTCCAAAGTGGAAATTGCTGATCTGCTCCAACCACACAAAGAAGTTTTTCTGCCTGCGAAAAGAAAAGAGTGAAACTTTGAAAAGTTCAAGATGCCATTGTGACGTGTAAAATATGTGTTTGTTTTATAACAATAACTCAAATAAAAAAGTTAACATCGTTCAAGGATTTGTCAAGCAATGCCTAACAGAGTACCAGACAATTAAGCTGCTTACAGTGGAAATGTCTGATTTCACTAACTAACAGGGCAACTTCACTGCACAGATGGCTGAGGATCAGACTACATTTACCTAACATGCTACATTTTGCTATTTGTATTCAGTTGCTCATCTGATTGCTCACCCATGATTAACAAGACGATGCTTTGATCTTTAAAGTCAAGTTTAAATGGTCACACTCTGGAAATGGCAGTAACAGAAATTAAATTGGAATGATGATGTTATGTGCTGCCATCTCACAGCTCCGCAAAATGGGGGATAAATCCAGATCTGGGTGTACAGTGTCCTCCAAAAACTTACTCAGTATGAGTGAATGAGTGAAGTGTGTGTGTGAATACACCCTGACACTCTTAAAAATACAGTTTTATTAATGGGATTTTATGGTTCTTTACTGGGTTTTGTGGTTCCAAATAGATCCATTACTTGACAAAGAACTATTTCATTCTGGGAAGTGTTCTTTGCACATGAAGCTGGTTCTTTGTGCTTTGAACAACTTCCTAATATGTAGAAATAAACCTGAAATATTTAATGGATGGTAGGGTACCTAGCAGGACACTAAAAGATTAAGAAAACTTATATATAGGGGCACAGACTTAGCCTGTGTTATTGTATGCATAAAGAGTCTTTTTAAAATCATGAATCATTGGTATTCCACAAATCTGTTACCATTTATTCATGGTTATTTACTGTATGGAGCATGTTATGGATCAAAATAGATAAAGGTTCTTTTTGGAACCTTCATGTGGAAAGGTCTTTTTGGAACCAAAAATGGTTCCCCTGTGGCACAATGGCAACTTAATTTTTAAGAGTGTACAATCAACTGGAAAGCAGTGTTGCCAGTTGAGTTACTTGAACTGGATAAAAAAATTTGAAATGGATGAATGGATGGACAGAGAAACTGAAATAAAAACCTTACTTGCTAATTATTTACGTCATCATGCTACAACACTGCATGGCTGTCCAATTTATTAGTTATTTATTATTGCCTCTAATCTGCTGTTTTTTTAATTATCTTTTTAATTGTAAATCACTTAGCAATTCAGTAAACTTTCCCCTTTAGAAAGTGCTATGGGTTCAGTGTAGTGTGGTAAATATAGTAGTTTGCAACCATAATTCTTGAAAACACTTCACTAATATGCCTTAAAATTGACTTTTCAACAAAATGCCACTGCATTTATTAAGTGAAACTTACATATAATAGATTGTACCATGACAAAAGTAATCCAGTGCCTGAATGTCACTAAAGAATGGGTCCATTTATAGCATATTAAATGTCAAAATAGAGCCCACCCAAAAGCAGTTTGTTACTTTTGGAGCCTGTCAGTAGCGCATCTTTATAAATGAATAGGCAGCAAAGACATTGACTCTTATTCTCATAAGGTGTAATTTGCAGGGGGAGCTGGGAGGACATTTCCCCCACTTTTTTGATGATTTGTGAATTTTAATATGTAATTAATCTTCAGTGATGGTTAAAGCTCTCCACCCACGCACTTACTGCAAGTGGTACAGATTGCAAGGTTGTCAGTTGTGAATGAAACCAACTTGTTTGCTCCTCTCCTTAAGGCAAATGATTAGAATTCACATTATTACATGCTTGAGGTTAAATCGCTTGGTTGACATTCCCAATTTTTTGGCCTATTTTTTATGAAAATTATCTTGTTATTCAAAAGCAAGACTTAACTTTGAGACTCTGGAAAATATGCACATATTGCTACATAAATTTGTTAAAAAAAAGCAATGCCACTCTTGACAGACAAGGCTGGCTCTTTTTTAACAGATAAAGTAGGTAATAACTCAGAAAGCAGATTGTAATTAGATCTTGATTCTTAAATTGCAGAGTTGTTTTAGGGTGCTATTCCAAATGAGCTCACACATTTTTCCAGAATTCTTCTTTCCAGTGACCTTTGAAAGTCCCTCAGTCTTTAACTATAAAGACTCCAGCTCTCTTGCCACTCTCACTAGGCTTAACAAAAGCAAATAGGATTTATAGGATAAAGGTGGTAGCATTCACAAACCCCAATGTTAAGGTTTTGCACTTGATGAAGTAGCCAGGCTCTGTAAATACTCAACCATCCATTTGTTATCAAACCTGCTAAAACATTTCAAGGGCATACAGCATAATATCTATAAACTAATAAAATGCTGTAAGTAAGTAAGTAAGTAAGATGGAAAAATAAAGTTATTTATAACAGAAATAACATGAGGATACTTCGAGTCTCTAAGTGACATAACCTGCATGTCTCTTTTGGGTGTCAGAGGAAAACCAGAGTAGCTGGAGGAAAACCCACTAAAACAAATTAAAATTTAATTACAAAAAAAAAAAAAAAATTCATATTCATCACCATCTTCTGGCCGATACATACATCTGTATAGCAGTTGTTTCTTTCTTGATAGTCTGTTCTTGGATCGAAAATCTGAGTCCTTTTATGACAACAATGAAAACAAAAGATTTTGTAGACTGATCTTTTTTTTTAATTTACATGATCTTGTAGTTGAGATGCTCTTTTTACAGGATTTTCTCTTTTTCTCTCTGAAAAGCTTATTTTATAACCCTGTAAACAGGTAAGTTATTTCAATTATTGAAAAGTATGATATATTATACATGCATAGGACAAAATATATTTATATAAAACATGTCAGATATTAATTATAATATGGGTTGATGTGAAAAATAACTTTCTTTTGGAAATACATCCTCCTTGAAACATTTTCCCACACTGCCACACTATGCACACATTGTTCTTGTAAGAACGAATTTATCTGGGTTAATGTTTTAGATGGAAATGTGAAATAAAAGCAAATGGAGGGATCTCAGAAATCTGCTTTGTAGAAAGATTAGTCTATACCTCATTATTTTGTCTTTTAGATTTAACTAGACAATCTGTGTGAATTAAAAGTTTTATTCAAATGTATTGTGTTGTAAACCTACAGCTGCATGTGATTTACTTGTATCAAGAGGGTACAGTATATACATTAGCAAATACAATTATGTATACATATGGATAAAGAATTCCCAGATAATTTAAGATTTTAAAAATAACCTTATGTTATATCAGTGCATGTGAAATTTCGTGCTTATTACACACTTGTCAAGGAATGGATAATCCACAATGACATGCATTTTAGTTGATGTTGCAAAACTATTAGGAAATGGTTTAAGTTCCTTTAGCTCACAGCTGTTACAACGGGAGATGTCTCATATATCAAAGAATTTGCTTCTCTTATAAAGTGTAGAATTTGCTGACAAAGAACAGAACATAGTGCCACAGTAAGCAAAACTCCAGTTTTAATTAACCAGTGGAAATATACATATATATATATATATATATATATTGTGGCCCCGGCCGGGCGGAGCCGGCCGGGACGCCAGGAGGACGTGAGGAGGGCTTGTGCCTCCTCCAGACCGCGAGGGGCGTCCGTCCTGGTTCTGTTGGGGCCACGGGTTGAGGGCATGGAAGCCCTTCCCTGTAGGGGCCCGTGGTCACCGGCAGGCGGCGCCCCGATGCCGGTTTATCCCGTGCGGTTGCCGGTCGGGGCAGGAGCCCCGCCGGGCGCCTTGGAGGACCGGAGGAGGGCGAGTGCCTCCTCCAGACAGAGTGGGGCGTCCGTCCTGGTTAGGCACGGGGCCTCAGGTACAGGGCTTTGAAGCCCAGCCCTGTAGGGACCCGTGGCCACCGCCAGGCGGCGCCCGGTGCCTGATTATCCCGGAACTCGACACTTCCGCCACACCAGGAAGTGCCGGGGGGAAGACATTGTGTGGCGCCCGGAGAGCGGCCAGGAAGGCAGCCGACACTTCCGCCACGCTGGGGCGTGGCCAAGGATGGAGGAAGCACCTGGGGCTCATCCGGGGCATTATTTAAGGGGCCGCCTCCCTCCAGTCATTGGTGGATGTCGGGTGGAAGTGGACAGAGCTGGAGAGAGGACAGGAGGCGGCCAGGACAAAGGCACAGAGACTGTGGGCCTGGACTTTGGGGAAATCGGTGCAGAGGCACTGGGGTCGTGTGAGTGTCCACTGGACTTTTATATTGTAAATAGTCTGTAAATAAACAGTGTGTTGGGCAAAAATATGCTGTCCGTCTGTCTGTGCCGGGGCCAGCGTTCACAGTGGCGTAGCCGGCAGGATGATCCGTCTGGTACAAGACGGGGACCTGCTTCAAAATCAAATATTTCTGTGAACGGCCCGGCGCAGCAGCGGACCCCACACACTGGCCGCAGGAGCGCCCGCGGCCCGGGAGCGTTTTACCCCGGAAACCGCCGCCGGACCGAAGAAAGGCCATCCCCGGGTGCGGAGGAGGAACGGACCTCGCTGGAGCGCAGCGGGCTCCGAGAGCCGCGTTGTTGAGACGGACAGCCAGGCCGGCGTGGCTTCGATGAAGGCCACACCGAGGCAGGGGCCTCAGCACGACGGGATTCGGGAGGTGAGTACCCTGCCCTGCGGGGTTGGATGTACCTTGTTCTCCGCAGGGAGGGACGAACCGGATCCGCGTCTGTGGCAGGAGCACGCCGGGCCACGGGCTGTCGGCAGCGCGGCGACGGCCGCTGAGAAGACCGCGAAGTCGGCCGCAGCTGCGGTGCGGCGAAGAGGCACGCCCGCAGCCAAAACAGGGGAGACAAGATGGCGCGGGCTGGAAGTCCCACCCGCTGACAGGCACGGGATTGGCCGGTGTGTCTTGCGTGCCCGCCGATGATTGGATAGAGGCGGGCCCAAGGAACGCCAGTCTCGTGCCAAACCGAGACCCGATTGGGCCAGAGGGAGTGGCCCAGAGGAGGCAGGCGTCGCGTGGAGCTGATGGACAGGTAAGCCCACCGACGTCTGTCTCTCTCTTTCCACCAGCGGCTCGGCGTGCGCCGGAGGAGTCCTTCGCCCGCCAAGCCGCTTTTGAGGAGTTGCTGCGTGTTCTAGTCGCCAGTGCGAGCAGCTGATGGAGAAGGCGGTCGCGTCGGGAGTGACACCGCGTGAGACGGAGGAACGGCGCGGCGCTGGAACCGGAGGCAGACAGAACACGGCGGGAGTGGTGAGTGTTGCCGTTCCCGTAAAGCAAGGGGGTTCAGCGAACATGGCGTGACTGTTTACAGGACGAGCGGCTCGAGTAGGCAACCTCCCAACAGCGGATGCGGCGGTGCAGACAGCTAGCGAGGCTGGGAGATCGAACACGCAAGGGCTGGTAGGATCGGGCTGCTGAGTGCCCTGGGTCCTAGCGCCCTGCGCTTCAAGCCCGCAGCTGTCTCCTGTCGCTCTGCCTGGACGCAGACGGGCTGGATTTGAGCTTTGCTGTGCTCAGACCCAGACCGCCAGCGCGTCAAAAAGAAGGAGGAACCGAAGGGTGAATGCCGGTTCCTCCGATAGGAGAGGGCGCGGCGCTGGGTGCGCGCGTCCGGAGAAGGGCCGTCCTCTGTACGAGCAGAGGAGATCCCCTGGACGGCTGGGCGAGCCGCCTGCGAGAGCGGTGCCGCGGACGAGCGGACGGGCATGGAACCTGCGGCGGCGGACTTCAGCAGGCAAGTTGGGGGCTGTCGGAGGGGGCAGAAGCACGGTCGATACGGAGACCGACGGAGCGCCGGGATGAGTGTCCTCGCTGTGCTTCTTGCCCTCTTTTTCTTTATTTTACAGGCCCGAAGCCCCGACGAGCGCTGAGGCCGACGCGGCGGGACCTGCCCGCCTGGAACGGAGCCGCTCCGCGGGAGTGCTCCACGCCGGGAGGCCTACAGTGACCCGCTGGGGGGAACAGCGGGGGCGAGCGGCGCAGACCACAGGGGGACGTTTGCGCCGGCGAGGGTGCCGAAGACGGATGTCCCAGGGTGCCGTGTTGGACCCTGGGGACATAGTAGGACCCTCGCTGGGGACGTGCTGCCCTTTCGGGTTGTGCCGTTCGGACCCACGTGTCCTCGCTAGCGGTGGGGCACTGTGGCCCCGGCCGGGCGGAGCCCGCCGGGGCGCCAGGAGGACGTGAGGAGGGCTTGTGCCTCCTCCAGACCGCGAGGGGGCGTCCGTCCTGGTTCTGTTGGGGGCCACGGGTTGAGGGCATGGAAGCCCTTCCCTGTAGGGGCCCGTGGTCACCGCCAGGCGGCGCCCCGATGCCGGTTTATCCCGTGCGGTTGCCGGTCGGGCAGGAGCCCGCCGGACGCTTGAGGACCGGAGGAGGGCTAGTGCCTCCTCCAGACAGAGTGGGGGCGTCCGTCCTGGTTAGGCACGGGGCCTCAGGTACAGGGCTTTGAAGCCCAGCCCTGTAGGGACCCGTGGCCACCGCCAGGCGGCGCCCCGGTGCCTGATTATCCCGGGAACCCGACACTTCCGCCACACCAGGAAGTGCCGGGGGGAAGACATTGTGTGGCGCCCGGAGAGCGCCCGGAAGGCAGCCGACACTTCCGCCACGCTGGGGCGTGGCCAAGGATGGAGGAAGCACCTGGGGCTCATCCGGGGCATTATTTATAGGCCTCCCTCCAGTCATTGGTGGATGTCGGGTGGAAGTGGACAGAGCTGGAGAGAGGACAGGAGGCGGCCAGGACAAAGGCACAGAGACTGTGGGCCTGGACTTTGGGGAAATCGGTGCAGAGGCACTGGGGTCGTGTGAGTGTCCACTGGACTTTTATATTGTAAATAGTCTGTAAATAAACAGTGTGTTGGGCAAAAATATGCTGTCCGTCTGTCTGTGCCGGGGCCAGCGTTCACAATATATATATATATATCTATATATATATATATATATATATATATATATATATACATACATACATACATACATACACTATGTACTGTACATGAGTGTAGTTTGTATATATATATACTGTATATACACACACACACGTATACAAGTATAGCCATGGACATCTAGAAATGGAGAAAGATACTACTTATTAAAAATGACAGTTAGACAGGTATAGATAGATAAATGGATGACTTTGGAATGTGACGGAAAACAGGAATCACTTCGATAACCATGAGCTTATGGTGAGAATGTGCAAACCTTACACAAACACTGATTAGGCTGTAATTTGAACCCTCAGCTAGTTGTAAATATCCATCCATCCATTATCCAACCCGCTATATCCTAATACAGAGTCATGGGGGGGTCTGCTGGAGCCAATCCCAGCCAACACAGGGCGCAAGGCAGGAAACAGACCCCGGGCAGGAAGCCAGCCCACCACAGGGCTAGTTGTAAAAATTTAACATGTAATTTCAAGTAAAGTGGCATGAAAAAGAGGGTGCAGTGATTAGAGTTCTGGATTAAAACAATCCAGACACTATCTCAAAAGAGTCTGTACAGTGTTCTTATATCTTATTAGGTTTTTCCTAGGAACAAATCATGTCTTAAACCTCCTTTCAAAAGACATGTTATCCATTCATGGACGATGGATAGAATTATTCATTTACTTGCATAGTAAACCAAACCTCTAGATGTCCATTAGAAAAAAGAGACACCAGTCAGCCATGGAGTTTACCGGACACATTGAAATTACTGGCAGCAGTATACAACTTTCTTTATATTGTCACACACGTGCGACTAGGAGTGAGCTGAGTGGACCAAGTGGAAGTAATTACCCACCAGGCCAGGGGGTGGCGAGGTGCACTAAACCTACTTCTGTTATCTTTACAGGCCAAAAATGGGAAAACCTGCCTGATGCAACAACACGTTTGTTTCCAGCCCCTAGATGGAAGTCACTTCCGCTTCCGGCCAGATGACATCACTTCCGCTTTTCAGCTTATAAAGCCACCATCTTTCCTCCACTAGTCAGTTTAGTGGAGAACTCAAAATAGTGCTCGAGTGCTGTATCCAAACCCTTTGGCAGCCAGGGACAATATATGGGTGGCTGCCCCAAACCTTTTTACTTGTGTCAAAGCTATTCATTTTACAGTGGCATAGTCGGCAGGATGATGTCCTTCTAATGGAACCGGAAGCCAAACCAGAAAAAAGCCTTGACACACCCTTAAAATCACCAAGCCAAGAAGCGTCAGTTAGGAGAGTACCATTCCCGCGTTGCTGAGCAAGGGCTGGTTGGTGTGTGCAAGGGGAAGCTGGAGTGGGTTCCGGCCCAGAAACCTGTGAAGGGATCGTGGGCTAGTGGACAAGGGACCTACAGAAGAGAGCCAGGTTCAGAGGGGAACACATTGTGGACTAGTTGTGGGCTCCTGAGTAAGAGGACCACTCAGCAATGTTACAAAAAGGTAAAAACCTTTGATAAAGGTGGGAATGCCTCATGCTGGCAGGCAAAAAATGTATTGGACTGGGAATTCCACCTAAATGATTCCAACAAAGAGCAGGTGTACAAGCTTTGGGTGAAAGTCGGGAAAAGGCTGAGGCCAAATGAAAGGAATGCCCGACAGGTAGTAAAGCAGGTGGCCTGTACCTTGCTCATAAACGCGCTCCCTATGGAGATTGCCCAGCTAGCCTGGGGACAGATGTGCAAAATTATGATCTCTTTAATCAAGATCATAGATCATCTGAGAGCGGAAACCTGCGTGGGGGATCCGGAACAGAACCCGTGTGAACCCCGACGAATTTGCGTCCTTGCCTTAAAGTCCTACTCTCACGTTGTGGAGCTAGCTCTGGAAAAACCTGGTGCACAGCGGCGGGCTCCGCAAGGAGACGTAGGGGTCTGTGGAGAGACACAGAGGAGGGGGGCAGTGTGCTGTTACTAACCTTCTGGCCTTTTCACATATGGGAGAAGTGACAGTTAATGACCACAAGGTTCCTTCTTTATTTGACTCTGGCAGTAACATTTCCATTGTTGCTCGCCATTTAGTGTTGCTGAATCAATGGCCTAAATTTCAGACCCGTCTAACCTGCATTCGCGGGGATGTCCGATTGTACAAGTCCGCCGCCTCCTACATCTGCCAAAACGGAGTTTTAAGAAAAATGGTGGTGTCGGTCCTCAAGAATCCTCCCTTCCCCATGATCCTAGGTAGAGACTGGGCCGACAAAAATCACGGTATAACACTTGCTGATCCCCTAAACACACTAGGTCTTGTCATGGACACTAACACCGCATCCTCAGCTACCTCCACACCGTGTTCACAGCCGGAGGAGGGTCAGACATCATTTTCAAGCGATGCACCGGCGCAGGTCAAAACCACGCCCCTTGAGGTCGGAACTGATCCTTTCAGCCGTCTGCAGTTTCAATTTAGGCAGACCCCGGCTTCATTTAAAAGGGGGCAGTGGAACGATGACTCCCTTAAAATTACAAAAAATGCAGTAGTCTTAATAGATGGCCAACGCACAGTAAATCCCATGCCTCAAGGTCCCCACTTTGTGTTAAAGAATGACCTTTTATATCGGGTGGCCGACCACAAAGGAAGAGATAAGGTCCCTACTGTTAGTTCCACAGACTTACCAGCGACAAGTTTGTGAACTGGCTCATACCCATCTCCTGGGAGCCTATCTGGGCCCCGAAAAAACTTTAGAGTGGATGAAGCTCCAATTTTTATGGCCTGTGATTAATGAGGAGGACCGCAACTTTTGCTCGTCCTGCCCAGAATGTCAATTGCAGCTGTTTCCTATGAGGGACCACGCTCCTTTAATCCCTTTACCCTTAATAGATGTCCCCTTTGAACAAATTGGGTTGACCGGGTGGGACCCCTAGAACCCTCGGCCAGAGGTCATAAATTCATAATGGTCCTGGTAGATTACACCACCCGATATCCTGAAACTGTTCCCTTGTGCTCAGCTACATCTAAGACTATCGCACGAGAATTGGTAGGGGTCTTTGCACGACACGGCATTCCTAAAGAAATCCTGACGGATCAAGGGATGCCTTTCACATAGGAGATGTTCAGGGAAACAGCTAAGTTACTGAAGATAAAACATTTAACCAGGAATTCCACCCGGGGGATCGAGTCATGGTATTGGTTCCTACCTCACACTCCAACTTACTGGCACATTGGCAAGGCCCATATGAAGTTAAGGAGAGGAAAGGTTTAGTCGATTATTTGGTTATCCAACCTAATCATCAACCTAAAGAGTGGATTTATCATGTCAATTTGCCGTGGAAGGAAAGGGATGCTGATCCTTTCTCCGGACAGCCCTGCTCCCTCTTTGCTCATAAATTGAACCTTAACTTCAGTGATAATTTGATTCACCTACAGGGACAGGAGCTCGAAGCAGCTATCCTGTCTGTTCCAGAGGTAGTGAACAAAAAGCCTGGACGAACCTCCCTGGGTGCACATGACATCATGACGAAACCTGGGGATATAGTCAGAGAACGCCCATATTGGATTCCTGAAGCAAAAAAGGCAGAAGTGGGGTTGGAGATCAAACAAAAGCTGGATCTAGGTGTGATATAGGAGAGTTATAGTCCCTGGTCCAGTCCCGTCGTGTTGGTCATAAAGCCCGACAGAAGTTGGAGGTTTTGCAATGACTTCTTTCGGCTTAACCAAGTCCCCCAATTCGATGTCTATCCACTGCTGAGAGTGGACGACCTCCTCGAGCAGCTAGGAAATGGCAGATTTTTGACTACTCTTGATATGACAAAGGGATACTGGCAGGTTCCTTTAACGGACTCCGCAAAGAAAAAGACAGCATTCAGCACCCCTAGCAGACATTGGCAGTATCGTGTGCTCCCATTTAGATTACATGGTGTTCTCCCTACCTTCCAACATCTGGTGAACAAAGTGCTCTGACCCCATAATTTGTATAGTGCTGCCTACTTGGATCAAATTGTCATCTATTCCAGTACCTGGGAGGAACACCTACAAGAGGTTAAGGCTGTATTACAGATGTTAGCAGATGCCGGTCTTCGTATTAATCCAAAGAAATGTTATTTTGGATTGGTGGAAGCCAAATATTTAGGTTATCCTAGTGGACCAGGTATAGTCAAACCACAATGTTCCAAAATAGATGCCATAGTAAATTGGCCCTGTCCGATAACCAAGAGGCAGGTACAAGCATTTTGCAGACTACTATTGCCGGTTTGCACCCTGGTTTTTTGTCACACCATTGACAAATCTTACAAGGAAAGGGAAACCTAATCATGTGGTATGGGATGATGTTACAGATGCTGCATTTTGTGACCTTAAGCAGGCCCTTACATCAGCCCCTATTTTGAAAGCACCTGATTTTTCTTTGCCTTTCATTCTCTAGACGGATGCTTCGGACACAGGCCTTGGTGCCGTGCTGAGCCAGAGCGTCAAAGAAGTAGAACACCCTGTAATGTACCTGAGCCGGAAACTGCTGGACCGGGAGACCAGGTATGCAGCAGTGAAGCTTTGGCGATTAAATGGGCGATTACTCAGCTGAGGTACTACCTCTTGGGAAATGAGTTCACCCTGGTGACCGACCATGCACCGTTACAGTGGATGGCATTACACAGGAATTTGAATCCATGAGTCACAAGATGGTTTTTAGACCTACAGCCTTACAAGTTTTTGGTTATTTATCGTCGTAGTGTACTGCAGGCCAATGCTGATGTCCTTTCCCGAAGCCACAACCTCATGGCGAGGTACACCCGACCCAATGGGTCTGGGATGAGGGGGCGCCGTGTCACGCACGTGCAACTAGGAGTGAGCTGAGTGGACCAAGTTGAGGTAATTACCCGCCAGGCCAGGGTGTGGTGGGGTGCACTAAACCCACCTCTGTTGTCTTTACAGGCCAAAAATGGAAAAACCTGACTGATGCAATGACACTTCAGGTTCCGGCTCCTAGACTGAAGTCACTTCCGGTTCTGTCCCCTAGACTGAAGTCACTTTCGGTTGCAGCCAGATGACATCACTTCTGCCTTTCAGCTTATAAAGCTGCCATCTTTCCTCCACTAGTTAGTTCAGTGGAGAACTCAAAATAGTGCTTATGAGTGCTGTATCCAAACCCTTTTGCAGCCAGGAACAATATGTGGGTGGCTGCCCCAAACCTTCTTACGTGTGTCAAGGCTATTCATTTTACAATATGTTTTGTCAAACAGAAAAATTCTTGGTTTAGAAATCTCAGATAAGACTAGATAGGTAGATAGGTAGATCGATAGATAATGGTTCATTACTGTCACATATATAGTGTAAAGTTACTCTCTCTCTCTCACTATATATATATTATATATACTGTATCTATTATAAAAAAAAAAATTTTAATCTTGGATAGAGACGTGGCGTGATTATCTCAGAGACACTTTCACATCCCGCTAGAAGAGTCTTCATGCTAAGTGATGTAACCATGCCCGGGGCCGGAAGCCCCATGAGACAAGAGCTGATGCAAAGAGATTTGGAAAAGTCCTGCGTGGTTATGTGAGACAATTCTTGTAGAGAGAAAGAAACGATATTCACTCATGTGCAGTTATATGTTGCATTGTCATGATGTAATTCTAAACACAGAATCAGAATTCAATGCGATACTGATGAAAAGGTAAAAGTGAAAAGAGATCGAATATATGGACAAAAGTGATAAGACAGAAATGTCTCACGCTAAATGCAGATCATTCGGCAAGGAAACAGCAGCAAGCCAGCAACTGATCGAACGAAAAAAAACTGTATGTATTTCCCATTGTATCACCATTTCAGAGGGGGTGTCGGAGGAGCGATCGCGTGTCCTTAGGGTGCATTCAGCTCCCCTCTTCATAACGCGAGCGGCAGAGAAGCGAAGTGGTTGGTGCATAGCGCTCTTGGTCGAGCAAAGCAAGCAGGGGGCAAAGCCCCCAATAAATACATATATATATATATATATATATTGTGGACTGTGCCCGGCAGTTTATCCCGGCCAAGTCCCCCAAGCCACCAGATGGAGCCCTCCCTGCAGTATGGAGGTGCCCCGAAGACCAGCAGGGAGTCATGGACTTTGTAGTTTTTATCCTCAGCTCTGCTGGATATCACAGGGGCCGCAAGAGGGAGCTGCAGAGAGGACCAAGGACGTCTTTTTGCCCTATGCCCCAGAAGTACTTCCAAATCCTATGACAGGAAGAAACGACGTGTTTCCGGGGTGAAGATAAGGATTATTTACCCTGACTCGGAAGGAATAAGGACTTGTGGACTGTTGGGCAGGAACACCTCCGGGTCAGGGAGTATAAAAGGACCATGACAGGACCAGACAATGAGCTGAGCTGGGTGGTAGGAGGGCAACGCGTCTGGGAGTCGGAGGATTGGTATTGTGATTAATGATTTATTATTGGAGTATTGTGTATTGGTTAATGAATAGTGTGGAGTGGAGGGTACTTGGTGCATGTAATTCTTATAATAAAACAAAGAATTGTAACACTTTTACCAGGTGTTTGGCGTGGTACCTGAGGGTTCAAGGGAGCGCTACCGCCCCCAACTGCAACAATATATATTAACAGTCAGTCAGTCATTTTCCAACCCACTATATCCTAACACAGGGTCATTGGGGTCTGCTGGAGCCAATCCCAGTCAGCACAGGGCAGAAGGCAGGAACAAATCCCTTGGCATGGTGCCAGCCCACTGCAGTATATATAAACTGCTCAAAAAAATTAAAGGAACACTTTGAAAACACATCAGATCTCATTGGAAAAATCATGCTGGATATCTATACTGATATGGACTGGGTAATGTGTTTTGAACAAAAGTATGCCACATTGTTTGATGGAAATGAAAATTATCAACCAACAGAGGGCTGAATTCAAAGACACCCCGAAAATCAAAGTGAAAAAATGATGCAGCAGGCTAGTCCATTTTGCCAAAATTTCATTGCAGCAACTCAAAATTGTACTCAGTAATATGGCCCCCATGTGCTTATATGCATGCCTGACAACATCTGGGCATGCCCCTAATGAGAAGACGGATAGTGTCCTGGGGGATCTCCTCCCAGATCTGGATCAAGGCATCACTGAGCTCCTGGACATTCTAAGATGCAACCTGGTGGCGTCGGTTGGACAGAAACATAATGTCCAAGAGGTGTTCTATTGGATTTAGGTCAGGTGAGTGTGGTGGCCAGTCAATGGTATCAATTCCTTCATCCTCCAGGAACTGCCTGCATACTCTCGCCACATGAGGCCGGGCATTGTTGTGCACCAGGAGGAACCCAGGACCCACTGCACCAGCATAAAGTCTGACAATGGGTCCAAGGATTTCATCCCGATACCTAAAGCAGTAAACCTACCACCAAATTGGTCATGCTGAACAATGTTACAGGTAGCATAACATTCTCCACGGCTTCTCCAGACTCTTTCACGTCTGACACATGTGCTCAGGGTGAACCTGCTCTCATCTGTGAAAAGCATCGGGTGCCAGTGGTGGACCTGCCAATTCTGGTACTCTATGGTAAATGCCAATCAAGCTCCATGGTGCTGGGCAGTGAGCATATGGCCCACTAGAGGATGTCAGGCCACCCTCGTGAAGTCTGTTTCTGTTTGTTTGGTCAGTGGCCTGCTGAAGGTCATTTTGTAGTGCTCTGGCAGTGCTCATCTTGTTCCTCCTTGCACAAAGGAGCAGATACCGGTCCTGCTGATGGGTTATGTACCTTCTACAGCCCTGTCCAGCTCTCCTAGAGTAACTGCCTATCTCCTGGAATCTCTTCCATGCCTTTGAGACTGTGCTGGGAGACAGAGCAAACTTTCTGGCAATGGCATGTATTGATGTCACATTCTGGAGAAGCTGGATTACCTGTGAAACCTCTGTAGGGTCCAGGTATCACCTCATGCTACCAGTAGTGACACTAACCCAGCCAAATGCAAAACTAGTGAAAAAACAGTATGAAAAGATGAGGAGGGAAAAATGTCTGTGGCCTCCACCTGTTAAACCACCCCTGTTTTGGGGATTGTTAATTTCATTAACACCAAAGCAGCTGAAACTGATTAACAACCCCCTCTGCTACTTGCCATGCTCTGTATTGAACTGCTCTCATATGGCAAATGCCTCAGAGCCTTTCCTGAACAGACCTCGGGGTTCAGAAACAGTTTCATCCCAAAAACTATAAAGGTGCTCAATCAGTCCATCAAGTGCTCCTTGTAGAACTGTTTGTACTTATTAGTACACTTACCTCACTGTAAACTTGTGATACAGTTATAATATTGCACAACCTGTGCCACTTTATAAAGCGCATATTTACATATGATGACAATATCATTTTTAAGATAAAATGCAGCAAAGTATGTTTATTACATTATACAGATAAAATGTTAACATCATTTAAATAATCTATATTTTTAATAATTAAACATATGAGGATTTGGCGTGACAGGAAGGACAGATGAGTAGAATAATTAAACATGTACTATGAAGATATTTCAATGTTCCTTAAAAGTTTTGAAGAATCGGAGTTCTAAGCTTACAGATGGCTTAACGTCTATTACAGAGCTGATTGTGTGGCGATTGGGTACTTGGAGAAAGAAAAGGAAGGACAGGAATTGGGAGTTAGTACATTTGAAAGAGACAGTACTGCTGCACAACTTCTGGATGGGGCGACAGTTTGTGATTATCACTGCGCCACCGTGTTCCCATGTTTAATACATGCTTTAATTGATATGATATGAATACTGAAATATCAGGTATACGTCTCAGTATTTAAATTATTCAGAGAGCTGTAATATCATGAATGTAATGGATTTTGTGTCCTGTAGGAGGAAGAGAAAGCCCGTTTAAGAAGCACGTAGTGATTCACACACATAGAGCACACAGAAGACTACATACAAAACAAAGCATTTAACATGCTACCTTAGTTACGATGGAATTTAAGAAACTAGTAAATTAAATGATTTTAAGATGAAGTTTATGATGTTCAACTTTAATGACAAAATAAACTACGTAATTAGAGTAAAAATTTTGTGATTAAAGTTGACATTTCAAACTTTTTTCCCACTGTGTCCCTATTTTTTTTTTCTTTTCTCTGTACCCTAATAAGCTTCCATATGACACTCAGATGGTGGGCTACGTCTCACCTTTTCACTGCGACTTTGATATCTGACAACTTCTTTTTTATTTCGGGCACTGTGCAACTTTGTGAACTTGAGCTTTCGAGTTTCTCCGACACTCTATGTCACTATACCACTGTTTAAACCAACAAATTGAAAGTTTTTCCTTGCCTCCACTTGGAATCCGCTGAAATTCTTCTAGTTTCCCCTGTGCTTTTACCATTGTTTTTTTTCACAGAATGCTGAGCTTAAGGGCTATTTATATTGATTTGCATATTCAAAGAGGCATAATTCTGGATGGAGTTAGGGAGTGGCAGCAGGCGCGTGCATATGCGTTACTTTTCATGCTGACTGGGATTTATGTAGCGGAAGAAAATGGAAGTTGGTGTTCGCAAAGGTTTATGCATATGAATTTTTTTGTGTGTATGAACATTTCTGCTTTTGTCCATACGCCATGTTTTAGTATGAATTCTACACATTGCATTATGCATGAGGCCCCAGATCAGTATCCCAGATGTTTCATTGACTTCAAGCTAAACTCTGATTAAAAAGTGTTCCTTTATTTTTTTTGAGTAGTGTATATACAGGGGGTCCTCGGGTTACAACACAGTTCCGTTCCTACAACAGTGATGTAACCCGAATGTTGGTGTAAGTCGAAACATACCCTTGCCTAAGTCACTTACCTATCCTAACACATTTGCAAAATCATAATCTAGAACATAAAAACGCAACTAAGCCAGAGAAAAAGGAAAAGGACATAAATATACTGTACTGTACACTGTACTGTAGTAACAGAAAAAAGAGTGTAAAAAAACCCTTACCTTTATTCCTCCTCACGTCTCATTTTTTAAAAGGTTTTTATGGGAGTGAGTGTTGTAAACTTGAAACATTGTAAGTCGAGACATTGTAACCCAAGGACCCCCTGTATATATATATATATATATATATATATATATAGTGTATATATACTGTATATATATATATATACTGTATATATATATATATATATATATATATATATATATAGTAAAATACCAAGGCTTCAGATGGAGAAGTAGTGTGTTAAAGAAGTAATGAAAAAGAAAAGGAAACATTTAGAAAATAACGTAACATGATTGTCAATGTAATTGTTTTGTCACTGTTATGAGTGTTTCTGTCATATATATATATATATATATATATATACACACACACACACATATAAACATATATATATACATATACATACATATATACACATACATCCACATATATATACATATATATATATACATATGTACATATACACACATACATATACATACACACACATATATACACACTGTCAGGGATGCCAGGGGCCATGACCCGGCCGGGACGACAGGAAGGACCAGATGTGGGTCTGCACCCACCCTGGATCATGTGGGGGTTGCCTTCCGGGTTGCTTTGGGGGCCACGGGTACAGGGCATGGAAGCCCTACTCTGTAGGGGCCCGTGGTCACCGCCAGGAGGCACCCCAATGCCTTGGGGACCTGTTACCCCAGCACTTCCGCCACACCAGGAAGTGCTGGGAGGAAGATTTATGACGGCGCCCGGAGAGCAGCCGGGAGGACAGCCAGCACTTCTGCCACGCTAGGGCGTGGCCAAGGGAGGAATGCCGGGAACACCTGGTGCTCATCCGGGACTTGTATAAAAGGGGCCGTCTCCATTCATTCGAGGCTGGAGTCGGGAGGTGGAAGGACGAAGCACAGAGGAGCTGTGGAGGCGGCCCGAAGACAAGGCATTGTGAGGCCAGGACTGTGTTTTGGGGTTGCACGTGATTGGGTCTGAGTGACCAATAGACTGGGGTCTTTGTGACCATTATTATTATTGTAAATACTGTAAATAAATGTGTGGTGGTTTGAAGACAACATGTCTGCCTGTCTGTGTCCGGGCCGTGTTCACAACACAAATACATATATATATACGCATACACACATATATATATAAACACATATATACATACATATCTACATATATACATATACACACAAACACACACACACACACACATATATATATATATATATATATATATATATATATATATATATGTATACACATATATACAGGCTTTGGGGTGCGAGCAACTGTTGCTGGGGGTGCCAGAATCCATGAAGGAAGAAAAATGAAAAACATTATTTGTACAAAATCTTAATTTATTTATCCATTCCTAAATAATTAAATGGGCAGGCTATTTCGTATCAGTGCAATACGCTGCTTGTTAAAACGGATGACTCCCGCTGGTTTCTGTTCAAGTTCTATTTAAATTTTAAATAGAAGGAATTTTTATTTAGTTGACAGAATATTATTCCGGAATAAATCAACTCAAACCTTAAATAACTTATAATATTTTGCTCTCCATAAAAATATATCCTGTCTAAATTATACAAGTTAGAAATAAAGTAAACGTTAAAAGAACAAACATTCAAATTTCTTTACTCTTATGTAATTTTATATAAAAATAAACTTAAATTTTAAATATCCCAAAAGATTTTGCTCTCCATAAAAATATATCCTGTCAAAATTATACAAATTCAAATATGAACATGGTGCATAACAAAACCTGGAAATATAAATAAAATTTGTTCTTTTCAGCAATAACAAATCAAATCATTCAGTTGTCTTTGCTCTTATGTCATTTTATCAGATTTGGACGCCTGGCATCTTTTTTTGGCAACAAGTTCGTTTATGTTTGGTGTGAGGTTCTGTGTTGTGGAGATTCTCAGGATGGACTGCAGGTGCTCATCAGTGAGGCAACTCCTGTGTGCTGTTTTGTTAGTCTTCATGACTGAGAAGAGCTTCTCACACAGATATGTGGTACCAAACATGCACAAGGTTCGAGCCGCATGTAGACGGAGCTGGAGCATTTCTGCGGGAATGGAGTGAATAAACTGTGCGGGCCGTGCAGTATCGTACTTTGCCTTCAGTGTGCCATTACACTGCAGCTCAATCACCTCCATCTGAATCTGCACAGGTGCAGTTTCCACATCGACGGCAAATGGGTTGAGAAACAACTCAAAATTCTTTTTTTGTTCTTCAAAGTCACCAAAGCGCCATGTGAACTCAGTGCGCTGTGCGCTCAGTTTATCAGCAAAGTGCGTATTTGGGAACACCGTTGTGTCGACTTGGTTCAACATTACTTGGCAACAGGGAAAGTGGGGCAAGTTGCACTGGTGCATTTGTGTCTCCCATAAAAGTAGCTTCACTTGAAATCACTTTGTGATTTTGCACGGGTAAAAACGTCTGCTGAAGTGTCAGATTGTTCTTTAACTCTTCTGCTTTCTGTATCTTGCATTAGGTCTTTCAGGTTATCTTGATGTTTTGTCTCATAGTGCCGTCTTAGATTAAATTCTGTAATTACAGCCACATTAGCTCCACAAATGAGACACACGGGTTTACTGGCAATGTCAGTAAACATATACTCAGCCTCCCATCGGTTTTTAAAGGCTCTATGTTCAGAATCACCTTTTCTCTTTGGCACCGTGTGGGCTAGCTTCGCAATAACTTGCAGCATCATAAGCTAGACTTGATTTACGCGGTAAGTGTTTGGCAAGGGAGCTGAAGCGTTGCATTATGGGATCTGTAGTTTATTGTGTTACCAGCGCTTCATATCCCCGGGCCATTAATAACAATAATATAGTATATAAAATGATCTCCCGGGCCGGATATAATTACACGCCGGGCCGGATGTGGCCCGTGGGCCTTGAGTTTGACACATTTGGACTAAATAGAACTTAAAAAGAAATATTTTTTCAAATGTGATCGCGCAATTCAGATCGAGTTGACGCGCACTACAGTACATCGAGCCCGTGTGCTATTGTGGTTTTGCCTGCGTGCCTCAATAAGTTACCCTCCCCTCGCTCTTACTTTTTTACCGTTCATCTAATGAATACACTGAGTATGGCTTTACGAAAGTAATCATTAATCGCGAATAAAGTATCCATTATTCATGTAGCTTCAATTGGTGATCTGTCTTTCTGCGTTAACCGCATATTTTTCATACGCCTCAAACCAAGGGGATGCGAGGCTAAAATGAATCGAGAAGCGAGCGTACATACTCAGTGCATCCCCTCTCGGGAATCGAGCCTCTTGCGTCGGCACTAGAGGCGAAGGCTCACTATTGCGCCACGGCATGTGGTTTGTCTATTTGAGCGTAGCAGTGTAATTCGGTTTTTGTTCAGCACTCTTTGGAACTGTTGCTTTTTGTCTGCGCACTGCGTCAGTTCACGTGAGCCGCTGAATATGGTTTTATATGTCACTCGCTCGCTTCTAATTGTTTCGCTGCCTTCTTAATTATATAATGCATGTTTTCTTCAGCGCTTTTTGTAGCTCTTCCTGGTTTTCTACGTAATGCGTGATTACGTGAGAGGCGTGATGATGTCACACGAAACTCCGCCCCCCACAGCTTTCGAGCTCAACTCCATTACAGTAAATGGAGAAAAATAGCTTCTAGTTATGACCATTATGCGTAGAATTTCGAAATGAAACCTGCCCAACTTTTGTAAGGAAGCTGTAAGGAATGAGCCTGCCAATTTCAGCCTTCTACACGGGAAGTTGGACAATTAGTGATGAGTCAGTCAGTGAGTCAGTCAGTCAGTCAGTCAGTGAGGGCTTTGCCTTTTATTAGTATAGATATATATGCAGTGATCATTCTTATTACATTTTTTTTTCTATTACATATGTTGATGATTTTTTAATAGATTTGTTATACATAATTATTTTAGAACTCTGAAAATGTATTTCAAATAGGGAAAAATATACAGCTGTATTCTCTCTTGATTCCTTTATTGCATTGTATTTGTCTCAGGTGATTTACCCCAACTGTATCACAAGGCTGTTTCAGAAACACAAGAGGGCAGGTTTAGTTGGTGCCACCATGGCATAATTGTTAGCCTTTTCTGCTTTAAAGCTGGGGCCAATGATAAAGGGGGGCTGAGGTGGACATTGCTCTCTCCAGATTTTTGTTCTGACTCCTCAGACAAAAGATCAAAATCAGTTTGTATGGACATTCTATAGTCATCACAAAGTTTCCTGGAATTTTTTTATGTTGGCAACACTCCAAGTCTGAACAGTCATTAGCTAGTCTACATGCTTTTCATAAGTGGAACACACCCCTCCACTTTCATTACGATTAGTTTTTAGGTGGATTCTCATATAATGTACGAAACACCTATTGCAATAGCCATGTCTGTCTGTCTATTTGTCCATCAGTCTCTCTGCATGAAACAACTCGGCCCACCATGGTCATCCAATTTTGTTGAAATGTGGCACACTTATTCTTCAAATACATTTCTTGAGACAGTTCACTTTTTTTTGAGATATCGGTACAAATTTTTGAAATCTCTTATTGAAAAGCATTGTAAAATATGCAAACTGATCCATTTTAAATGGAAAAACATTCAGTGTAAATTCCTGTCTTACTCATTCAAAAGCCATTCGGATGCCCAATGCAATTCAGGCAGACATCATACAGCCTGCTACTTTAGGTGGGTTAACCATTAGATTACAAAAAAAGCCATTTTTTGGAAATAAATGGAAAGAGAAAGCAATTATGTAAGTATAAATAAGATTATTGAAAAATATTATCTATAGATTATCATTGTAAAGGACCAACATTATCAACTTATAAGCTAAACAGTGTTCGAACTAATTAATTACACAGGAAAGGTGAGCTGCCAGAACTGATATAAAGATAGGACGGATTCAGAACTTGACAGGTGGTGTTGTGAGGTGGAATGCTTCAGGAGCTTAAGCCCTTGATCTCTGGCACCCAACCCCTGATCTTTCAGCATCAGAAATACACAAAAAAAATTGTAGCAAGCCTTTGGTCACCTCTTGAAATTTTCATCTGTGTGTGGCAATCACAGGAGGTAAAACCCTGATTTCTACATACTGTATACAACAGACACCCCAAGAATTGGAACTACAGTTGATCTGTTTGCAGAAGTGGACACTGGCCATTAATAGCAAAGGGGGAACAGGATTACAGTTTACTCGATACTGATTACTTAGCGGTGTAGCATAAGAGCTGCTTCTGCTTCTGTGTATCTTCACACTGGGATTAAAATCTTCAAAATTATTGTCATTTTTTGCATCACTGTTAAACAATAAATCAGTTCCCATTAATTTATATACTGTATAACTAATATTAATATATTATAATATAATAATATATATAATAATATTGGTATATTATAATGATATGAAAACTAATATCAATTGCTATATGTGGAGCTTATTTCACTTGCTTTGTTCCATTCATAAGGTAACATTGATAGTGATTTTTTGTTAGTGTTGGTTATAGCTGCGTTTTCCCAAAATTACCAAAGTTCTGCAGCTTCAATTCAACAAATGGGATTCAACAAAAGCCTGACGCGCAGAAATGACTCCACAGACAAAATATCTTGGTTTTTGAAAGTTTAGTTAAGTTTTGAAGTAAAACAGTTCTCACAAAAAGGAAAATTAAAATAACAAAAAAGGAAAAGTTAATGTCAAGAAAAGTTCAGTTCTAAGCTTAATCTTGTTGCATCTCAAATCGTTACTTCTTACTTAACATTTCTGAACCATTTCAAAATGGTCAGAAAACTGTATGCTTATCCCATTGCTAAGCCTAAAAATGGGTCTTTCATATCCCTCTTTAATGGGACCTGTTCTAAGCAAACTGAGCTTATTATCACACTGTTATTCAGTTATAGTAAGAAAGTTCTATCTCTTGTTAACTTATAGGGGGAAAAGACTATACCATAAGCTATGACAATGAAAGACATTAATATTCTATTCAAAATTAAGCAAACATCAAAATGAGTTTAACTCAAAAACTTTAACCTTCTAAGATTGGCTCTTACATTACCGGCCCCTAATTGGCTATGCAGGAGCTGAGACAATTACTTTACTTTACTTCAATATGAGCCAATTACTTTTACATTAACTATTTGTTTCAAATCATTAGCAATAACACTGCAAACAAACATTTTTTTTTTTAAATTTCATATTTCAAACATTGGCTGTTTCTTGAAGTAGGCACAGTTTATTCACTGGTCTGTCCAGTGTGCTGGTTTTGGTTTGCACACAAACTCTTCTGACTGCACCTTTGGCATCTGGCATTGTCTTGATGACTCGACCCATTACCCAGGAATTGCGAGGTGTAGCTTTATCTACAATTAGAACAACGTCTCCTGGTTGAAAATTTCTTCTTGGTGCAAGCCACTTTTGACGTTTTTGAAGTATTGGCAAATACTCTTTTGTCCATCTTTTCCAAAACAAATCGGCCATGTATTGAATTTGTTTCCAGCGTCTTCTTGGGCATGGTTCATTTTCTGAAATGAGTTTAGGTGGTATTTCAGGTTTTGTCTTCAATAATAACAAGTGATTGGGTGTGAGTGGTTCCAAATCATTTGGATCATCTGATGTCTTCGTAAGGGGTCTGTTATTGAGTATTGATTCCACTCTACACATCATTGTAGGAAGGTTTTCATCGTCGAGTGTTTGTTGGTTTAGTGTTGAATTTAAAATCTTTCTTATGCTTCTGATTTGTCTTTCCCACACTCCACCTTGGTGAGAGGCTGATGGTGGATTAAAAATCCATTTGATTTGTTCTTGCATCATGGCGTCACTGATTTTTTTGTGTTCCAGTTTTTTAATAGCTTCTTGTAGCTCTCTTTCTGCTCTCGTCATGTTAACTACACAAATTTTAGTTTCAGGATCATCTTCAAACAATGACTCATTTAGTTGGTCTGGTCTTTTTGGCCACTCACATTCTGACTTCAATAAGAAACTTGGACCATGTGACCATGTGGTGTTCTTGAGAAAGTTTTCTATGCTCAGCCCTCTAGAGGCTTGATCAGCCGGATTAAGGGCAGATGTGACATACCTCCACTGTGAAGGTTGTGAATGATCTCTGATCACGGAGATTCTGGTTGCAACAAAGGTCTTGAATCGAGTGCTTTCAATTGAGATGTATTTTAGCACCGTGGTGCTGTCAGTCCAAAATGTAGATTTTCGTAAGGGCATTTGAAGCTCACCTTTAAGCATTTTGTCCATTTTAACTGCCACAACTGCTGCTGTCAGCTCCATTCTTGGAATTGTGACCTGTTTCAATGGTGCGACTCTTGACTTGCCCATCAGGAATGAACAATGCCTTTTGTCCTCTTCATTTGTTAAAACAAGGTAGGTGACAGTGCCATATCCATCTTCACTAGCATCTGCAAAATGGTGCATTTGTGCTGTCTTTATGGTTCCAAACCCAGTAGGTTTGAAGCATCTGTTCACTTTATAGTCTGTAAGTAACTTCAAATCTTCCATCCATTTTTTCCATTTCTGAATGTGTTTGACTTCTACTTCTTCATCCCACCCACATTTCTCTTTACATAAGTCTCTTAGAATAAGCTTTGCTGGCAGTAAAGCAGGTGCTAGAAAAAAGTATCATAAACTGAGCTAACACCGGACAGGATACCACGCCTTGTAGCGGGCTTGTTTTGCAACTTAATCTGAAATTTGAAACTGTCAGTTTCTGTGCACCACTGGATTCCCAGGGCACGCTCTGTGGGAAGGAGACTGTGGCTCAAATCTAAGTCCTTTTGTTCATGAGCTCTTCTTCAGGTATGGATAATAAAACTGCTCTGTTGTTACTCACCCACTTAGTCAAATGGAATCCCCCTTTGAGGCATAGAGCTTGGAGGTCCTTTGCCAGCTTTATTGCTTGTTCTTCTGTCGTCACTGACCTTAAACAGTCATCCACGTAGAAGTTGTTGAGAACGGTGTTAACAGCTTCCTCAGGAAATGTATCTCTGGCATCTTCGGCTGTTCTACGAAAAGCATAAGAAGCACAACTGGGTGAAGAAGTAGCACCAAAAAGATGTACTGTCATTTTGAATTCTTCTAGGTCTTTACTTAGGTTACCTTCAGGCCACCATAGAAAATGTAAAAGATCTGTGTCTTTGTCTGGTATCTTAACTTGGTAGAACATTGACTTAATGTCTGCCATTAAGGCTACTGGCTCCTTTCTGAATCTTGTAAGGACGCCAATGGGTGTGTTAGTTAGGTCAGGGCCTTTTAGTAATTGTTCATTAAGTGAAATCCCCTGGTAGGTGGCTGTGCAGTCAAAGACCACTCGAATCTTATTTTTCTTTGGATGATACACACCGTGATGTGGGATGTACCACACTCTGCCTTCATTGCAATTCAGGCTTTTTTTGGATACCTTAACAGCATAACCATTGTCTATAATGTCTTTCATGAAGGCTTTATGGTCTTCGTGGAAACCTGAATTTTTGCTCAATTTTCTTTTGAGTCCAATAGCACGCTGTTCAGCAATGCAGCGGTTATTCGGCATTTTAAGTGTTTCATCCTTCAAAGGCAAATTTAAACAATAGTGGCCACCTACCAGTCTTGCAGATTCTGAAGCTATGCGCATGAACTTGATGTCTTCCTGTGACATTTCCTCTTTTTCTTCACAGTTGCGCTCTGGAAAATCTGTGTTATACTGTTGCAGCAACATATCTTCAATCTCTGTTATTGAGACACGATTGATTGAATGTTTAGGCACCTTCCCACTTTGTTTTGCGAGGTCGTCTATCTCTTTGTATGGTCCACCAACTACCCATCCAAGTGCAGTCTTCATAGCGTGAGGTCCACCTCCTTGGCTAGGTATGATTCGTGACTGCTTGAAGATTTATGGATAGTTGATTCCTATTAAAAGATCAACTTCAGAGTCAATACGAGTTAGACGTACCTCTTTAAGATATGCCCACTTATTGATATCTTCTTGTAGAGGAATGCTTTCTCTGTTCACTGGAATGGAGACCTGTGTGAAGACCTTTGGCAAATCAATATATTCAACATCATTGAGACCACAGACTTGTAAATCTGATAAAACAGAACATTGGGTTAGCATTTTTGAATCATCATCGTAATTACTCATAGTTTTAAGGAATACCTGCGTCCTTTTCCCTCGAAGGCTCAGTTGTCTCTGGAGCCTTTCAGTGCAAATTGTTACTGTACTGCCGAGGTCTATAAAGGCATATGTTTCTACATACCTTTCACTTTCTTGGATTTTACCTTAACGGGAACTACTTGTAGTGCGCATTCTTCTCCGGCCCCTGTAAAGGTACAAGTTCCAGTCTCGGTTTCCGTTTCGGTGGATGTCGACACACTAGCCGTAGCTTTAAATACTGCTCCACTGTCTCCTTTAATGTGCAGGATATCTGGGTGCTGTAAGGAACATGTCTGACATTTCATTCTCTCTTTACAATTCTTACTTAGATGACCCTGTTTGAGACAGTGAAAACATAAACCTTTAGATTTTAAAAAGTCTATTCTTTCTTTATGTGGCAATTCTTTGATTTTTTTACATTGGACGAAGATATGCTGGTCACTGGAAAATGCACAAGTTTTTTAAACGCACATGTATCATTAACAGTATTTTTGACAGTGATTTCTTGAGTCTCTTTTTCGGCTACATCAGAAATATTGGTGGTGAAAATACTTGATCTCTGTCCGTACTTCTGAGGAGACCTACTTTTGTCAGTTTTTTCCTTTTTCTCCATGTTACCTTGTGTAACATCTCCATAAAAAGGATCCATCATCATCCTCACCCTGCGATGTAGAAAAGTAATTAATTCATCAATACCTGCCCTTTTACTTTCCTTTTCTTTAAATTTAAAAGCCCAGCTTCTCCACTTGTCTCGTAAAGTGTATGGGAGCTTAGAGATTATTATACGAATATTTGGGTTGTTACTGAATGTATCTCGACTTCCTGCACTTGTCATTGCGTCTATACAGCTATCAAGAAAGGATGCATATTCTCTCAGAGCTGCACTATCATTTTGTTTTATTTGAGGCCACTTCAATGCCTTTTCCATGTATGCATCAGCTATGAATACTTCATCACCAAAATAAATTTCCAGTTGCTTTCTGGCCTTTTCATAACCTAGAGTTGATGGCAGTCGCACACAGCCTTTAACTAGATCCTGAGCAGGACCTCTTGTGAACTGGATTAAATAATCTAATTTATCTTGAGGATTTTGTAACACATCCCCAATAGCATTATCAAAGGCTCTGATAAAATCTGCATAAGCTAATGGGTCTCCTGAAAATAAAGGGACCTGCCTATGAGGTACTTCACCACGCGGAGCTGGGGGTGCTGGAGCAGGCGTTGTCTTTTGATCAGTTAACGATTTTAACGTTTCAGTGATTGCTTTACTACATTCGAGTTGGCCCCTTTGACATTCGGTTTGATTCTTCTGATATTCGACTTGATTCCGCGCTAGCACATTTAGTATATCATTTCCAGAGCTCTGAGTGTCGGTTTTTGTGATAAATGTGGTTTGTTCCAGATCTTCTACTTTAACTTTAAGTTGACGTAGCGTTTCTAGGATACTATCGAGTGTCGATTGTTCAATCAATACTGCTGTAGAAGATGACGATACGGCTGCGGTTTTTTGGGCTAAAGAATCAAGTTTGATATCAAGGGCACGCTTTAACTGAGGAGATGTCTTTCGTGTTTTTGACTTTGAACGAACCCGTTCTTGTAATTGCATCTCTTCGAATTGATTAACTAGTTGTTCATCAGCTTTATGTGCTAACAGTTTATTTGCGTCTTCTAGCCATGCCGTAGTAGCGGCACCGAATTCATTCCATTCCTTAGCGCTTTCCGCGAATGTCTTTTTCTGTTTCTTAATTGCTCCCTCCTTACTTAAGGTAGATAGTAGCTTTTCGTGTAATTCTTCCATCTCTCTGTGCGTCACACAAAAATCTTTAAATCTTTTAGCTACAATTAAGCGGTTTCCTGGAATGTTTTTAAGACTTTCGATCTCAGTTATTAACACGGAAAGATTATCTTTCCTCTGACTTATGTGATCTTTAAAATCTCTAATTATATTTTCTGACTTCGAGTCTGTACTCAGATCGCTGCCGATCTCACTTGAGCTCTGTTTAGACATTGCCATGACAGTGTGATAATAGTGTGATAATAAGCTCAGTTTGCTTAGAACAGGTCCCATTAAAGAGGGATATGAAAGACCCATTTTTAGGCTTAGCAATGGGATAAGCATACAGTTTTCTGACGAATATAGCTGCGTTTTCCCAAAATTACCAAAGTTCTGCAGCTTCAACTCAAAAAATGGGATTCAACAAAAGCCTGACGCGCAGAAATGACTCCACAGACAAAATATCTTGGTTTTTGAAAGTTTAGTTAAGTTTTGAAGTAAAACAGTTCTCACAAAAAGGAAAATTAAAATAACAAAAAAGGAAAAGTTAATGTCAAGAAAAGTTCAGTTCTAAGCTTAATCTTGTTGCATCTCAAATCGTTACTTCTTACTTAACATTTCTGAACCATTTCAAAACGGTCAGAAAACTGTATGCTTATCCCATTGCTAAGCCTAAAAATGGGTCTTTCATATCCCTCTTTAATGGGACCTGTTCTAAGCAAACTGAGCTTATTATCACACTGTTATTCAGTTATAGTAAGAAGGTTCTATCTCTTGTTAACTTATAGGGGGAAAAGACTATACCATAAGCTATGACAATGAAAGACATTAATATTCTATTCAAAATTAAGCAAACATCAAAATGAGTTTAACTCAAAAACTTTAACTTTCTAAGATTGGCTCTTACATTTGTCATTTTGTATTAATATGTTTAAATTGCTAGTTATTGGGTGCTACTTTCCTGGGTATACTTTCAAAAATCTTATCATTAAAAAAATGGAACAACAGTTGGTCACCCACCCTCCACCACTAACACACATTACTTGATTTGATTTTGTCATCACTTTAATTGGAGTCTTTTGTTTATGGAAGATACGGAGCCACCACAAGCTCATTTGTGCTCCGTTTTTACCTCTATTGTAACTACTGTTATTTAACAAATGTAGCTGCATTCTGTTGTCACCAATGTTTTTGAATATGACTCATTGTTACAAAACTATTTAATGGACAAAAATCTAAAAACTCACTGTTCAAATAAGTTAAAAAAAAATGAAATGCTTCAACTTTCATGTCAATTAACTTAGTTGAGGAACGCACCTGAATGTTATGCCATGTGTACTTTTTCTAACTTGTTTATTTGAAGTTGTGATGTTTTCTATAAATATACAGTGATTCCTTGTTTATCTTGGGTTTATGCTTAGCATTTTTGCTTCTTTGATGGTTGTCTCAAGAAAATAAAACATGCCCCAGAACATTCTATAGTAGTGTAACAAGTGGGTGCAGGAGTTTTGTGAATTTGAAGAAGATATGATTATTTTAAAGTATTTCACTGCCTATCTAGAGGCTGTGTTCAAAAAGATAATGATGCAGTAGAAAACTTTGTAAGGCCTCCTCCTGTGAGCAAGGAATGGAATTCTCACTAGGTGAGGTTACTCGGCTACAAAACAAAACTGAAACAGTGAGACTGAAGATTCTTGATTCACCGCTCAAGCCAGACTGCTAAACTCTTATGGACGGACAGTCCTCTCCAGGCATTCTGACTAAGCAACAGCAAAAAACTGGAACTGGTGGCCCTAAGTGAGCTGCAGCAAAGATTAAACTTGCGGCTCCATGTATGCAGCAACAAAGACTGGACCTCATGGCAGAACGTGGGTAAGAGGGAGGATTGGACATGGTGGCTCCATCATAATGTTAGGAACAGCTAATTGTGAGGCTTGTTTTAAATTTGTACTTTCCACATGCTCCATTTGCTCCAGATCTGAAATGGGTTCTACTCTGGAGTGGATGCCTTCTTGCTTTGCTCATTTTCAGTAGTTAATCAGTTGTAATTATAGTTGAGTTGCATCAAGAGTGAGGCTCATGTGGTAATATATTGTGTCTTATACCTCAAATAATTATGGAAATAAATCAGGTTTAATAGACATACTTTATTCCTTGTTCCATGAATGCATTATCAAGAAAGTTCAAGCCAGACTAAATGAAATAGAATTGTAGCTGCTTTAGTTGTAGCCTAGCATCTTTCAAGCACTGAAAAACAAGACTAAGGGTCTGACTAAGCTGTGCTGGAACACAGCCATACACTGTATGATATACGGTAGTAGTAGTAGTAGTAGTAGAAGTACTAGTTGCAGTAGTAGTACTTGTAGTATTAATATTGTTACGTGTACAAAATACAGTGAAATTCGTACTTGCATGTCCATCCAACATATATTATTACAGTACAGCGAAATACTTGAATGTCTAACAAATCTTAATGTTGTCTTCCTGGTGATGCCTGAAAATTGGCCATATATGTTGCATTGTCATAATCTGCTTAAATGGTGGCAAAGCAGAAGCTAAGCTATATAGTATGTGACAGAATCTAGAAAAGGCTGTCATATGTAATAAAAGCTTTCAGCTGTTGGCTGTCCTTATGCAGCACCAAGTGGTGATAAGCTTTTTCAAAATACTTTGTTGAAATTACTCTTACCCTTATAGGATTACGAGCAGATCCCCCATATGTTTGATTGAGTAGCTGTGCTCCACATTTTTTCTTTTGTTCTTCCCCAAATTCATCCACGCACATACTAATTCCTCCATATTTCAGTTTATTCATTATGACTAACACGCGGAAAACAATTCTGTTTTAGAATAATGGCATCTCACACTGAGAAAGGTAATCAGAGGAGTTTCTGATAAACTGGATAAGTGATTTTCTGATTTCTAAATCTTTTGTTCAGTTCACAGCACTAAGTGTCAAAAGTGCTACAATAACTGTATAAAGGTGCTAGAAACAACACAGGAGGTAACATATGATTGCTTCTAGCCAGTCACCTCCTACATCATTAAAGACTCAGATACAGTCACAAACATTTTCAGTTATGTGCCGAACAGTATGGCAACCTCTCCAAGACTTGAGTGAAATTGATTTGGTAAAGGGGAGTCTGAGTTCTTTGACATGAATTTTGTTATGTATTGGTGAGTAAAGGGTGGCATGGTAGGGGACTGGTGAGTACTGGTCCTTTCAAAAGTGTCCTGGGTTCAAATCCTGTATCTGGTCAAATCACTTCACAAGAGAACCTATAAATTCTAATTTATAGGGCTGGCACAGTTATGGCATACACCCCTGGAAAAGGCAGAGAAAGAGACAATGAAAACAAAACTAAGTGCTATTATGAACTACGCTGCACAGACAATGAATTATTCAGCAGAAGTGCGGGGCTTTATATCAACAGCAATATGTCTGCATAATGCCTCACTATGACTGAGACTGCCAAGTCAGAAGTTTCTTTCTTTATAATCTTTTTAATCTGGTGTATGTTTAGACCATAATTTGAGTGTGAGTGTTGTCATACACATGCGCATGGGAGGCAGCTAAAGGGCCTGAAAGAGAGTAATCCCACGCCAAACCAAGGGGTGGTGGAGTGCACTGATTCATTTTCTCACTTTCCTGCACACCGTTCATGGGAAATTACATCTGGCCCTGATGACATTATTTCCTATTCAAGACCTTTTGAGGACATCACTTCTGGTTCTGGCCCCTTTCTTGACATCATTTCTTGTCCCAAACCCATGAAGAAGGACCCTTACAATTCCAGCCCTTTTGATGCTCTCACATCCAGGTCCGAGCCTGTTGGACTCTGACTTGTGCACATCACTGCAAATTTACCATAACCCATTTGAAGCCAGGGAGGATATACAGGTGGCTACCCCAAACCTTTTTTATGACTTTGTGGTCTATTTCTTGTGACAATGTGTATATTTATTTATTTAATGAGGTTCTGTGAAAAGTCAGATTTCTCCCTAGGGACTATCTATCTATCTATCTATCTATCTATCTATCTATCTATCTATCTATCTATCTATCTATCTATCTATCTATCTATCTATCTATCTATCTATCTATCTATCTATTTAGTGTTATCTGAGATTTCTAAACCATGAATTATTCTGTTTGAGAAAACATATGAAGAAAGTTATACACTGCTGCCAGTAATTTCAATGTATCCAATAAGCCCCATGGCTGACTGGTGTCTCTTTATTCTAATGGACATCTAGAGATTTGGTTTACTATGCAAGTAAATGGATAATTCTATTTATCTATCCATTTATGTAACAACCTTATTTAATTCTATTTCAGGGCCATAGGGTTTAATACCATTCCAAGCCACAGTGGCCACAATGCTTGAATCAACCTTGGATATAAAGACATTTTATTCAAAAAACACACTGGAATATTTTAGAACTTCTTATGACACTAACATATCTTTTGGAAGAAGGAGTAAAACCTGATCAGATATAAGCACACTGTACAGACTCCCTTGAGATAGTGTCTGGATTATTTGAACCCAGAACTCTTGAGCTATGAGGCAATAACTCTAATCACTACATCCACTTTTTCATGCCAATTTACCTGAACTAAAATTACATGTTAAATATTTACAACTAGCTGAGGGTTCAAATTACAGCCTAATTTTGCACATTCTCACCATTAACACTAGAATTACCAGAGCCTACAAAAAAGTCGTAGATCTGTCCAACCTTAAATCGTTTCTTAAAACTGTTCATAGCTCTCCGTCAGCGTCTTTTGTCATCTAAATGTGCTAATAAAAATCAGGCTGCAAGCAGCCGGCTATTCTATCCCCCCACCGACTTAGAACGTGCACAAACTTCTCCCAGCTCATGCCTTGATTGATTTTCTGGGAGTGAAGTGGAGTTTTAGAGTGGAAATAATAGATCGTTGTTTGAAACACACGCAGTTCATGTCTGTTCCGTTTTTACAGTAATCTGTGTAAACACATTGTTAAAACAGAAACATTTTTTATATTCTATTAGTAGATGACAAAATGTAGGCATAAACTATACAATGTATGTAGCCTGAAGTCCAAATATCAAAGAAACACTTTCACAAAAGGTACAAATATAACACAACAATTGCGCTTTTATTCAAAAATATAACTGCAGAAAAAAAAAGCCGCCTTAACATGCGACATTGACACCCATTTCTTATGACTTCCTATGTGGTGCAATAGAATCAGCTGCTGACTGGGAATCAGAAGGTTGTGAGTTCGATCCTGCACAACTCAGTTTTAAGAAGTAAACGGCTCTTAGTCTTACTATTTTAGAATAAAAACATACATTTCAGTCTGTAACAGCCGGTGTAATTTATGATACTTGTAAAGGTTAGCATTGGTTTTTTTTTTAAGTCAGTTTTATTATCTCAGCCACGAGCCCAAACACACCCCACCCCCGCATCTGACAATGCTGTTTTCACATAGACGCGCTGTAACTGAGGTAAACTCAGCTCCCTTCTACATCGGAGCAAGAATGCACATACCATTGCTTGTATACTAAAGTGTCAGCAGGCACTTTTCGTGGCATTACACACATTTCTGAGCATGCCCTCTGCACACTACTTGTGACTTTAGGCTTTAGGAAGTAAGTAAATAAATAAAGGTAAATTGTGTCATAAAATGATTTCTTCAAAACGTCACATATATTTGTCCCTTTTTTTTTTAAAATGTGCGTTGATCACCGCCAGCATGTTGTAGCACACAGCATCTGGCCACCTGCATGTTCTTGCGCGCACTGAATAAGTGCATTGAATAAGAGACAAATATACAGTCTGACTGAGAGAATCAGACTGAAAAAAAGCAAACATTTAGAAATGCCATACTTTTACAGCTGATCTGACGCTGTTCATTTTCAAATAATATTGCATTAGTGCAACAATGTTTTCTGATTGGTACTATTCAGGTCATAAAATGATTTCTTCAAAATGTCACATCTTTTTGTCTCCTTTTTATTCTGCTGCTGCGCTGACATCGTGCACCAGAAGGCGTGAGCTTATTCAGTGCGGCAGGAGAATGCAGGTGGCCGGTTGCTTGTACTATCACAAGCTTTTTTTAAAATGTGCGTTGATCACCGCCATCATGTTGTATGTAGCACACAGCAACTGGCCACTTGCATGTACTTGTGTGCACTGAATAAGCTCCTGATCTGACTCTAAGTAACAGCACCAGCATAAATTCAAACCTGATCTGACGCTGTTCGTTTTCAAATAATATTGCATTTGTGCGATGATGTTTTCACATATATTGTCTCTTTCTTTCAGGTGTGTAATAGAAACCACAGCATAGAGAGAAGTGTGTAGAACGCTTCTTACAGGAAAAGGCGACGGAAAAAGAAAAGATGATGCAGCACCAACAAGCTTCAGTTCTTTATTTACCATTAGTTACCTTTATTTATTTACTCACTTCCTATAGTGTAAAGGTACAAGTAAAATGCAGAGCTTCCCATATACATATACAAAGTACAGCGATGGCAAAAGTGCGATGTGCATTCTTGCTCCGACGCTAGATCTGCAGTGTATCACGATACATTCTCTTACCAATGGTAGTTAAATAAAGTGTCTGCATGCACTTTTTGTGGCATTACACATGTATTTTTGAGCATGTCTGTGCCAAATAAATAACATTCGAGCTATAGCGTGTCTCCAAATAAATAACATTCGAGCTATAGCGCATCTCCAAATAAATAACATTCGAGCTATAGCGTGTCTCCAAATAAATAACATTCGAGCTATAGCGCATCTCCAAATAAATAACATTCGAGCTATAGCGCATCTCCAAATAAATAACATTTGAGCTGTAGCGCATCTTTATGTGATCCAATTTTTCACATAAAGGCGCTCTATAGCTCGAAGGTTATTTATCTGGTACGGACATGCTCAAAAAATACACATGTAATGCCACAAAAAGTGCATGCAGACACTTAATTTCGCTAGCATTGGTAAGAGAATGTATCGTGATACACTGCAGAGCTATAGAGCGTCTTTATGTTAAAACAGCAGTGTCAGATGGGGGCATAGGGAAGGATCCTGAACGCGACTGAGAGAATGAAAAGTGAATAAAAAGCTAACCTTTACAAGTATCATAAAAATCAGATGTATGTTTTTATTCTAAAATAGTAAGAATAAGATCAGTTTACTTCTCAAAACGGAGTCGTGAGGGATCAAACTCGTGACCTTTTCATTAACCAGTCAGCAGCTGATACCTTTATGCCACCATGCCAGTTGTAGTAAACATGCGTCATTATGGCCTGCTAAGGCGGCTTTTTTTTCTGCAGTTACACTTTAGAATAAAAGTGCATTTGTTCTGTTATATTTGTACTTTTGTGAAAGTGTTTCTTTGATATTTGGACTTCAGGCTGCATACATTATATAGTTTATGTCTACATTTTGTCATTTACTACTAGAATATGAAAAACGTTTCTGTTTTAACAATGTGTTTACACAGATTACTGTAGAAACGGAACACACATGAAATGCGTGTGTTCCAAATAAGGATCTATTATTTCCACTCTAAAACTCCACTTCACTCCCAGATACTCAATCAAGGCATGAGCTGGAAGAAGTTTGTGCACGTTCTACGTCGGTGGGGGGATGGAATAGCCGGCTGCTTGCAGCCTGATTTTATCAGCACATTTAGATGACAAAAGACGCTGGTGGAGAGCTGTGAACGGTTTTAAGAACCGATATAAGGTGGGATGTTTTCCTGCTGGTGCACCTGCTTTCCTCTCATTTGCCCAAACATGTAATGATTATCCCCAGAGTGGGTGTGTGTGCATGGGCCCTGTGCTACCCTATCCAGGACTGTCTTCTGACTTACGAAAGTGTTGTCAGAATAGTCTCTGGCCTTCCAAACTATAAACTGTATTATTATTATTTGGCTGATGCGTTTATCCAAGTCAACTTACAACATTTGAGATACTATTAGTTGTTTTTCCAATTTAACTTGCTCACAGTATCATTAATAGAATTTGAGTCTACAACATCAGGGTTTGAAGTCCAATGCCTTAACCACTATGCCACACTGCCTGCCTGAAGGTTTGAGAATAATTATTCATTTGGTGAATGGAGACTTTGGTGAAGATATTTACAAATATAAACAGAATGTAGTATTGGTAATCAAACTTCAACTGTTTTGGTGACCAAAGCAGTGGCAGCTAAAAATGGATTTAAAACAAAGCACTGGTCGCACCCAAAATATGCCTAATAAAATCCAACAGACCAGAACAGATTTTATTTCACACTCTGGATGTGAGAGATTTTCAACTTATTCTGTGGCTGGAAATTACTTCAACCCTTCTAATTAAAAAATAAAAACAGGAATATCTCAATAGAGTGATAGCAAAAACAATTGAAAATAATGGGTCATTGACTTTCTTTGATTATGCTCTCTCATAGCTGTCACATGTTGCATTTACACTTTATATTTTGGTTACTATTGTTATTAATATTCCTGTAATTTCAGTAACACCTTACTGCCATCTGTTTCTATCTTTATATGCAGTATATTAGTAGCAGCTGACAGGGTAATTTTTTGTAAAGTACATTGAGCCGCATTCAATAGGTGAAATATATATATTATACAAAATTATTATTTTTTACAACTATTGTTGTTGTTGTTTTTTTTTTTTAATTAATGGAAATAATATAACTTAACTTGGCAGCTTTCTATATTTGTCAAAAATAAATAAACTATTTTTTTGCTGAAAAAGGTATTCACTTTCACTGTTTCATATGCTTACATTTAAGATGTAATATGTTCACTATGCAAATTTTTTCTCTGTTGCTTTAGGGTAGAATCTGCTTTTTTTGACACCATTCTATTATCTTTCAATTACAGCCAACAAATACAATTCCTCTAGGGCCTCTTGCAAACAGGTGTCTTTTTAATTGTTACAAACTTAAAGTAATGTAGACACAGTTTTGGGAAACAATTAAAGGTTCCAATACATGAATGCAATGATCATCAAAAACCTGCTGAAAAAATCATGCATTGGTGTGGACTCACCCCTCGAATATCAATAAGACATAAGAACAATGAAAAAGAAAAACATTTATTAGCAAACAAAATTAAAGGAAACATTTAAAAGAGGGAAACTAAGCTAGGACAAACACAATAGCGTGATTTTGATAATGTGAAGTGGTTGACGCTTCTCCAGACCACAGCAGCTACTGTTATTGAAGCTGAAGTTAACTTCCAAACAGTTAAAGATTACACTATGGCAGCTGAAACATATGACTACATTCTTAAAAAATAAAATGTGCCAAGGCAGTTCCTCAGAGCAATGCCTTAGATTTTTGGTTCTCCAAAGAACTATTAACATTAACGTTCCAGTACGATCCTTTGTTTATTTAGATCCATAGGTAGCAATGCACAGATGATAATAGATTTGTGAAATACCACTGGGTTTCTCATCTTAAAAGGACTCAATGCATGCAGTCACACAAGCTAAGTTCACATTATCTTCATCTGTTGAATCTTCCTAGGCAGATAACTAGACATTAAAGATTTATGTTTTGTCCACATATTAGGAACCTTTTCAAAGCTGAAGTCTGAGATTCAAATTACTCTTCAGGCTCTTTTTACCTGACATTATTCTTTACATTCAGCAGTCAACTCGACAAGGTTGGACAGAAATGGTTGTTTTTAAAATAATGCAATGTTCTGTTATGTGTATGATATGTTCTATTAACTGTACTGATAATGTAAGAGTGGTGTCAGTTGAGCGAATGGGAATGTTTCTGCTCTCCTTTATTGTGTTAGTTCAATGCTAAAGAGAACATTGTATTGACTGTAAAAGTAAAAAATTGTTCTTATTAGTTATTGTTTTAATAACCTAATACATGTAAAGGAACGCAGTGTAAAAAGACAACGCACAATCAATAAATCCCTAAGTAAAACATGATTATGGTATAAAAGCCTCAACATCCTTGTTCTGCTCCACTTTGTATTTAACAAAAGCCCTCATACAAACAGATCAAAATTATACACATGCAGAAGTGTGAATGAATGAGTATCTTAAAATAAAATACAACTTATTTTTTCTGCATAGATACTTGTTGAAGTTCCTGTGTCATGATCTTGTGTCTCTAGTCAGTGCCAAGGTTTTGTATATTTGTGGCCATAATACTACGGTCATTGACTCAGAAGTCATGTCGTGTGACATCAATGGCACAACATTTTTTATGATGCCACTGTGTGTATATCTGTATCCAGGTCTGTAGATACATATAAGAAAACATTTTGTGGGTGTGTATTCTAAAAACAAATTTTGATTTTGATATCATGGCTGGGTTCCTTTTGACTATGAGTTTGGTTTACGTATTGGATTTTGATGCATGATCATTTCCTTATCCACTTTAGACTTTTGCTATTGTTATGATTTCAGTCTCTGAAAATGTATATGTACAGTAAAAACTCCTTTATTTTTATTTTTCTGTAATGCCATTTTCAGTTTTTGCAGGTGTTGTCATTTTATCCCCTTGGCTTCCATGTTTGCTATGGTGGTTGCTGGGGAAGTGATTAATGTTGTGGCACATGTGATTTCATTGTACCACAAGTATTAAAAATGGTGCTGCTGTTTAGTCTCCATTCTAGCCAGTAGCAGTGCCAAGATTTCACATTAGAGTTGTTCTAATGTTATTTTTATTACTGTTAAATATATATTCATTAAAAAAATGAGAAGTCCAGTCATACCAATGTAAATGAGTATGAATGATTTTTGTTAAACCTAATTTAAATCCACTTACAAATGGTGAAGATAAACTGACTGTCTGCCTTTTGGTGATACGTAAGACATAACAGCCCATCGCATGGCACAAACAGCCAAATAATATTAGTTATAATTTTGACTAGTATAGCATTGTATGCAATGGCTTACCCTGTGCTCTAACCACCCAAGGTGATGCAAAAAGACAATTTCCTCTCAAGGAATAATACAGTGTACCAAAAAAATGTAACAGCAAACAGTCCCATTACCATTTAGCCATTCCTTGTAATATATGTTTGTATATCTGACATGGTCATTTTCAGTCTCTGAATACTCAGGTAATTCTGTCCTCAAAATAAATGATTATAAAAATGGCAAAACTGCATCTTCTGACATTCTCTTTTCCAGCCACATACTGTTACCTGTTGTATGAATGAGCCGCAAAGCTGCACACCTTACTGGGTGTAACAGAAGTTGGAAACTTTAACATTGATTGAGTTGGTGGATCATGAATATCGGACAAGTCCTTGACCTGCCAACGCTTCTGCATTTGTCGGCTGGGTGGTCATAGATTTCCGCAGCACACTCACCATTGGTAACACACCCTTATTAAAGTGAGCACAAGCAGCTACAGGCAGGGTTTCCACTTGCCAGTGGGGCATTGCATTCTGTTCAGTGTCGACATCAGACTCTGGCACATTTTGCACTTCTGTTTGTTTCCTCTCAGTAATAAAGATGAAAATGGCTGTTTTTTAAGACATCCCTCACATTTCCTACCAACAAGACTGAGCCCAACAGTAGTTTTGGACGATTTGCTAATGATTCGTTCTTTTCAAGCAACTGTTTTCAATGAATCATACAAATTGATTCAGAGGAGCTCAATGGGAGCACTAAAGTAATTTCAGTAAGTTACTAGTTGTTAGCCTAATGTTAACGCCACATGTTTTGAGTAGCTGTGATTGGCAACATTTTAAATACAATTTAATTTCTAAACCTTGTTATGCAGACATATGCTGTATAATCACCATCCATGTATACATTTTCCATATACCTAAATGAACTTTTCTAGTGATAAAGATAAATTTTTTAATTTTGCTGTGTAAGTTTATAATCAACTAATATTGTAATCAAGGGAGCATATATAAGCTAACTTTCATTTGATGAGAAAAAAAATGTAAAACCTAAACTACAGGTTGGGCCGATGAGGAAAGTGGGGGGCCACCCACGTCTAATAATGGTGCCATCCCTATCCTAGTATTGTAGGGCCCCAGAAGCCCTACTCATGATTTCTTTGTACTTTGACTATATTCTTGTATCGTGTTTTCTTCAATCGTGAATCGTGTTTCTTTCTTGAATGGTTTCATTCTTGAATCATGTTTTTTGATTTTTATTTCTGGCTTCTATTTTGGTTTTGGTATTTTGATTGATTGCCTTCCTTACTGCAATATCTTATTCTGATCTATTACTTTCTCCTCTGGTAATCTCCTGGCTCATTTGCCTGTAACTATTTGTTTCAAAATGGTGTAGGGCATATTTGCTTGCCTTTCTCCTGTAAGTTTTTTTTCTTTGTTTCTGCTTGTTTCAAAATAGTTTGAAAAAAGCTACGTTCTGGTTCTTCATCCATCTCCTAATCCTTACTATTGCTTTAGCTACCTGCCAACATCCTTCTTATGGCAAAACAACAGTGGGTGCGTTTCTTTAAAATACTCAATCTACTGAAAGGCAAAGCTTCAAACGTAACACTAGTAACTTCATTTTCCATCTTTTAGTAAAATTTAAAGTAAAAACAGCTCTAATTCACTCACTGTGACATTTTACAATTGCTAATTAACATAACGAAAATAAATAAATAAATAAATAAATAAATAAATAAAGCCCTTTTGTAACTAATTCTTTCTTTACTTGAGCATGTCTGGCCATAGTAATATGCATGAAAAGGGACCTGCAAAGCTATTCACTTATGACAAATATTAAGGAAAAAACTGAATTAAAAGGCAAGGTTTATTATAGTGACTGAACATTATGGATATCAGGTGAATGTGGCACTCTGGGGGTAAATTATAGATTCTGAAGTTTCTTATAGTATATCATTATAATCTGCAGACAATGGAACTGTAAAGTTGGTTTAGTGTAAGGTAAATACTGGGTAATTATTTACTCAGTGCATAACAACTTACATGCTGGCATTCACATCTAGATAACATTTTGTTTTCATTGCTTTTATTTAATATGTTTGGTTAGGAAGATCATTTAATTACCTGTTATGACTTAAATCATCAGGAGGAGTAAGATGCTGATGCACTGGTTCTCTTCCATTTGCAGTCAAGCAGCTGAGAAAACTTCATAAAGCCAAAACAATTTGTTGATGAAGAAGTTTCTGCCTAGCTGGACTTGCCAAAACAGTTGTGCCAACTGTGAGCTAGTGGTTGCGAGCTCCTACCTGTGATCTGTTGGCATTTCTGTAACATATATTGGGGGATCTCTTTGCCATCAGAAGGGGCTATGAAAGTGAAAAGAGGAAAATATACAAATTGGTATAATTGCTGTCAAGGTAAAATTGAAACATCAAAAATAATTCATAGCTGAAGTTGAACAGAATGTTTCTCTGTTTTGAGATAGAAACGTTTGCAATACTTTTCAATGGAAGATTTAGAAATTTCATAACTTTTTACTATGCAATCTGTTCAAATCTCTTTGAATAATAAGTGTGGCAAGTTTCAACAAAACAGGTACATAGGAAGCCGAGTTGTTTCATGCAGATGGACAGAGAAAAAAACAGACAGACATTGCCATTGCAGTAAGCGAACACACATAAGAAATGAAGACATTTCATAACACAGAAAATTTCAATTTCAAAACTACATCTCTCTCACTGTTAAAGCAAGCTTATAACAAGATGAAAGGCTGGAGATTTCCATTTACATATTAGCTTGGAGGTGAGCTATATGGAGCTATCAATAATAATAATTTGTGTTTATCTATTTAACTATTTATTTTAAAGTCAAACATTTCTATCAGAACTAAGCAATACTTGTAAATAGCATGAATGTTATCTTGTTAAGACTGTCTCCTGCAATCACTGTTCACTTGAATGCTGCAATTCTCTTCTTTAATGTTCATCTCAGACAAATTGTGAACAGATTAAACAGGGTCAGTATGCTGCTGCCACAGTCTTGACTCAGACAATCAGTATGACCACATCACCTGTCAGTCAGCTTGTCTACACTGGCTTCTTATCTGTTATTGAACCATTACTATCGACTGATGCAGCTGTTTATTCCTACACTCCCTGATACTCATCTATGCTGCTTACACACCATATAAACCTGCTAAGAGGTTGATTTCTAATTTTTCCTTCTTACTGCTGCAAATCCTTGTTATATAACTTGTAGGGAATATGCATTAAACTTTGTGACCCTTGCTCCACAAACGTCTCTTCCAGGATGTATTTGTGAGAATCCATCTGTCTTAAGGATCATAGCGAAACTAAAGTCCTGCCTGCTCCCTCTGCCCTTTAAACTGCCGTCCATTCGTTTACTTATTCCATCAGTTCTCTGTCACAGTACCGTCACTGTGGCCTCACTATATTTTAAACTAAATTCTGCTAGTTTTGACAGCTCGGCCTGCAATTTATCAGTTTATCTCTTTTCCAACTTAACCTTCTGTGTTGTTCGCTATTGTAACAACAACTTAATTAATAAAACCCCTAATTTATTAACTGCTGGTTATATTACCAAGCTCCCCCTGACATATAGCAATGCCACATATTTGTATTTTTTTAAATTATTTTTCTGTATTGATTGATGAATCTAGTATTTGATATTGTAATGTACTTTTGATTGTCTGTAAAGCACATTGTGGATGGCAGGATTTTGCATGAGATCCCTCCTTAACTCCTTTAGTATATAAAGTATAATGACATGGGGTTAGGAAACCTGCTCTAGATCTTTTAAATAGTTCTCATATATTACTAAGACTTGTTACAACATGCATCATTTTGGGATTTTTTTTGCTAGCTTGTAGAATATTTTTCCTTTTATCTGACTTCCACTGAATACATGTTTTCCTGTGTTAAATAACAGTAGCATTTAATCACATTTACAACAAAAATATTTCTGCACATTAATAATAGTTCAGCTGCATTTAAAAAAAGAAATGTCTTCAAAAATTCAGCTTGTAGTGAGCAGCGCATATCTTCATCCGTTGCCATGATACGGCTCCTTCTGAACTACTTCCCTCAAGCACATTTATTACTCTTGCCATTCTCTATGAACATTTAGCCTTTATGGCATTTTGCTACCAGTTACTGTACTTTTAAACTGTGAAGGCGGTATACTCATGTCTGAAAAGCAAAACTTCAAAATAAAGAGAACAAAGTTTAAATTTGGATTCAGGCCACATCTCCCAATGTATGATTGTGATTCTGCCACTGTTATTAATAAATGGTTCACATCAGCAAATCAAAATACAATGAGGGAAGTCAACCTTACCATGACAGTTTCATAATGTAATAATATACAGTTTAAACCTGTGGTTTATAATGATAAAATGATAATAGCAATAACAATAACAATTGATGCAATCATTTTAGGAATTTTAGTTCAGGGCTGCAGAGGCCACTACCTTGCCACTAATCTCAAGCACCAGACTGGAACAAGCCCTATTGTTAGGCACACCCATTTATGCAACCACGCTCATGATAGGCCAGTTTAGAGCTGTCACTCAACAACACACAAACACCTCTGATTTAAGGGTGTAACTGGAGTAGAGTGCTGCCCAAGTGCAGAAGATCACCTTTCTTGGAACTGCCCATATACTTCGTAAAATCCTGACCATCGGGCGACCTAAGGAACTCAGTGGGTTCCCAGTAAAAAACAACTAGCACAAACTTAGAAAATAGATCCTAATAATAACTACAACATATGGGGAGTGTGTAACACCCCTAAATACCACCAAAAGATCCTCAAGACAGAATTTGACAAGGGAAGGAAATGGCCTTGCATTGCCTGTAGTCATCTTTACTCCATAGCCTCCTTATTGTGTCAGGTACAAGAGCTTAGTGGACACCTTTAGGACTCTGATAAGGTAATTAATGCCACTCGGTGTCCTGAAAGGGATGTGTTTGATAATGCCATCTCTCATTTCCGGTGCTAAAAAAATGATTCAAAACTTACTATGGTCACTTCTTCCTCCCTCCCAGAAATCCCTCCTCTTCTGGGCTGTCATTCCTGAGAATCAGTACGTGAGCAACAGACATTGTGTGATTCACAGCCAAGGTAAGATTCATTTACCTGTTTCACCCTCTTCCATTCATCAAACAAAGTTTGCCATGGACATACCCAAATTCTTCATTTGTCTTGTTGTCAATGATTAAAAAGCATTTTGTATTTACAGATATACACTACCCTACCCTAGAAGATAATGTAAACAAGTCACTTCAGAATAAAGATGGCATGCAGCTCCTTTCTGATTATACATTAGGAAAGTTATCCTAGTTATAATAAGTTATAATAAAAACCCTGTGTGCATCCAGGTGTCCGTGTGTGCCTTCTGGTGAAGTGCGCATGCGCGGGGCCTCACATGTTCGGTCTCTCCCTGTGTATTCCCTGTGCAGAGAGAGAGAGAGACACACAGGTGTGTGCGCGAGAGAGACACGCACACACACACAGGCGCGCGCGTGCATTGTTGCAATGTTACTTTTCTTGGTTATTTATTAAATTATGGATTTTTCAAATGTTAATTTTTTTCCCTGTGCTTAGAACTCATTAAAAAAAAGTGTTTTTAGCAAGCGTTTCGAAGCGCTACAGCACAAACTCTTGCAATGTTGCTTTTCTCTGTTTTTTCAGTGTTATTCAAAGTTTTTACATTTAGTTTACTATTACGCTGTGCATTCTATGGTATAATTAACTATATTTGTGCTTAAAAACTTTAAAAAAATATATATTTACATACAGTTCATACGGTCTGGAATGGATTAATTGTATTTACATACAATCAATCCTATGAGGGAAATTACTTCACTTCACTGTATTAAAGTCAGAGAAATTTGCAGGCATTTTACAGAAATACAAACCAGTATTACTGCGAGAGAAAATTAAAGGCACACAATACAGGAATGCATATTACAGCCACATACAAGGTCCCTTGCCATTTAATATAGACTGTTCCTACTAATGTTTATGCACTACTGTTCTATTGTAACGGGCTTAATGTCTAGTTATATATAATACTCAAAGGGTAACTGAACTGTTATTACTGAAGACATGCACAATCATGTTTCTTCCTTCTCCAAAAAAGAGAGCAGCACACAACCACTAATATTCTCACCAACAGTCTTTTTTTCACAGGTCACAAAGTCACTAGCCACTCATACTAACATTACAACATACACATTCTTGTATAGTATATTTTGTAGATACTGCATTCAATATTCAGTGTTGTGTTCCTTGTTTTTGAATTGTCTGTTGTTTGTATCACTTCCACTAGCCTGTTGGGGATATGTAAGTAATTACTTCATTGTACCATGTGTAAAACTGATCTTAAACTTGAAACCCATTATTGAAGAAATTCGACAGTGGTATTGGTGGTATAAATAAAGTGACATAAAGGCAGGGAGGAAGGCATGGGATACAGGAAAAAAAACAAAAATAACAAATGTATGCTTTTCTAATAAATGGAACTTACAAGTCATCATTTAAGCTTGACAATGATCAGTGGAAAATTAAAATGCTTTTAGAATGGAAAAAAATATCAAGGGGAAACAATCTTCTATTAGTACAGGTATATGTTAGATGGGCTTATTCACTTCCTGTCAGTACTAAGAAGAAACATTAGATGTGCCTTATCCAAGAGAGTTATGGCAGTTTACATAAATGCAGCAAAAGTAATGAATATTAACACGGTGCCTAACTCCAAACCACTTTTAACAGTACAAATAAATTTGTCTGGATTAATAGCACTAACCTCAAAGCATGAAAACATACTGAAACACTCATCAAATCATTCAAATGAAACATTATGAGAATAAAATGCTAAAAGAGGCAGCAGCTTCAAATTTAACTGTATTCTGCTTCAGACTGAATTAACTTGCCTTTACTGAAACGATTTCTCACTATGCATTAGTGCTGCTATCTCCTGGGTTCAAATCCCAAATTAGGCACTGTTTGTGCTGAGTTTGCATTTTCTTCATGTGTCTTCTGTGTAAGTTTTCTTTAAGGTTCATAGGGTCACTATTGTAACATTTACGGAGTGCAATGAAATCTCAAGCACCTTAGCTTGTTCTTGCAGATGAAGCTGCATGGCAGTTGTTTACATATAACTGATATTTACAATGCTGATGAGAAAATAGAAAAAAGGTTTGACAATTATTTTGGGATATGTAAACACTATAATTCCACTATGTAGAGATGCAGAAAAATCAAAGGTGATTGAGTGGAAACTCTTGGTATTAATGGATATGCAAAATGGAACAAAACAATAACATGGCAACTGGTAGTTCAGACCACTGTCCTTAGATGTTAATATTATTGTTGAATACAACTGACATTGCACTGATGTCAGTGGTGCTCCACTAATTTCAGGACAAGTGCAGGTTGTTACAGCATATACTAACCTTTAAGGAGAAATCAGCAAATGGAACAAGAGACACAAGGCTCCAGGATTCTCTTTATTAGTGCATAAGCAAAATGTGCCTCTACACACATAACCCGGGTGAACAAATTACAATGTCATTTTCACTCATGAGACTCAACAGACTGGGGGAATATTTAGTGTGCTTAAGCAACCCCTACAAACCACACGTTTAAGCACTGCCTGAGAAGCATGAAAATATTTTCACAAAATATATAGTTTATGGTTTATAAAAGAATAATGTACATTAGTGGTGCTTCCCCATTCTATCTGCAGGAGGACATTGTGGTGCAGAGAGAAGTATTTCTGCATCAAAATTCCAATGGCCTGGATTTTAATCCTAAATCTTTGTTGTTATCAGGGTGAAGTTAAGGTGTTTGTCTTCAGTACTCCAGGTTTCCTCCTTCATTTCTAAAGATGTGCTTATCATGATAACTTGCAATTTGGAATTCAGCCTTTGGATGTGTGGGCAATGATGACTTGTCCAGTGCTGTTTCCCAGCTTTCCACCCAGTGCTCCCAGGATATGATCTGTTTCTCCCAAAACCTGAATTGGATTATTCGGGTTTAAGAAAGTAATGTTACATTAGTTCTTTCTGTTTTTTTTCCTTACATTTTAGGACTTATTACATTTTTAACCCACTTTCCCAATGTAGGTGTCTATTCTGGCAACATCAGCCCAGGACATTCTCTCATAAATTCCTACTGTCGATATAAAAATCACCAGCTAACCTAGTAAACACATATTTAAATATTAGCATGGATGAACCTATGTGCATGCGGGAAGAACAAACAATGACTAGGCAGGGGATATATACTGTATGTGTACCACCCTTTATCTTTTTATATACAGGAAGGCAATTTAAAACCTTCTACAAACTATTACAATTTAAGCTGTAATGGATGTAAAAATGTCATGTCATTTTCTATCCCTCTTAATCCAGACCAGAGTTGTCTAGAGAATAAACCTTATTTTAGCTAGCATAGTGTGCAAGGCAGCAACAAACCATGCACAGGGCGCCAGTCCATTGCAAGGTGAATACAAATGCACACACACACCAAACACACACTGGAACCAATTTGGCATCACTACTTCATCAAAGTTTTTGAACTGTGCAAGGAAACCGAAGCACCTGGAGAATGACCATTCAGACATACAGTAGGTAGAATGGACAAACTCCACACCTGGAGAACTTGGGATATGAACCCTACTCTCCTTACTGCCTGGTCTACACTGTGCCACCCAGTGTAAAAATAATATTGTGTAATTTTATGATTTGTTTTTTCATCAATATCTTGTTTTATTTGTAGAATAGTTTACAATTATTTAATTTTACAACAGGACCTTTGGTGGATACACAAATCCATGCATAAGGAGATCACATAAAGCTAATAAAATGAAGCACACTATACCCCAGTGGTGCACTTGAAACATTTACAGTTGTTCCTGCGCTTCCTGCCTGTACTGCTACAATAAAAATAAATGCTGGCCATTTCCAGATGCAGCAGGTCTAACAGTTAGCAGAGATAAACCTCTCAATGTCTGTCCGAATATATTTTGACTTTTTGATGTGGTCACTGTACTTAAGCAAACAAGTACAAATTCAGGCATGCTTACAACAGGTACAAGTTGTGGTAGCAAGAGCAAGGAAAATGTGTTATCACAAAAGAGTAAAGGTTTTAAGAAGTCCAGGATAAGGAAAAATGGTAGTGAGAATTGGTATAAGAATACCAAAAAGTTATTTAAAGATGAACAAAACAAAGCCTGGCTGAATTCAGAACCAGGTTAAATAATAGGTGTTAGATATTTGTGCTGTGAGTGGAGATCTTTGGAAATCAGAAAAGCGGATGATCAAAACAGAACCTTAATACAACTCAAAAACACCCCTTAATTACCAGAATACTGAAGGTTCCTGAATGCCTCTACCAAGGTACCCAGCAAATATCTATGAATGCAGCATGAGAAGCCACTCACATACTGCAAGTCATCAGGATACACTCAAGTGCAATATCGATTCAATTTTTTATTCTCCCAAGAGAAAAATTAGTTTTTCAACTGATAGACCAAAACATTATATTAAAATCATAACAGATAAGAACTCATCCATTATGCATACCTGTACAAATAAATAAATTATAGAGTTAGCATGACATGCAGCAGTTGGGATAAAAGAGGAAATAGGAGTAACTAAAATAAGAGACTTGAGGCCAGTAGAAGAACATGCACACATTATGCAGACAATGGCCAGGCCAAAAGAGGAACTTGCTTTACTGAAATGTTTAAAAGAGAATTCTCATTAATCAACACTAAAGAGATTTATCGAGTAAATACATTGAGATACATCAGGTTTAAATTCTGCCAGTGTTGCTACAAATGATAAAAAATGTTTGGATCGCCTAATTTAGTTATATGTTCCTTTTACTTAATTATGGGATAGTTTCACAAAATCACGTTAGCTACTGCTCTGTGCTCAGTGCTGCTGGGAACAAGTCTTCCGTAAATTGCCTGCAGATAATGGATGTCAAGGCTTTGTAGTTTCTGTGTTAATTGTTTTTTATTAATGAGTTAATGGTTGTTATTCTCTTTTGTTTTCTTTAATCTCTTGTTTCCTTCAATAATGCATTTAAAGGTCTAATTGTTTTAGATGGTGGTAGGGTGTATTGTATTGGGTTGCAGTTATATGCGATTTTTTTTTTATGTGTTTCATTGTTGTTTTTGTTCATTTTAAATAATTATTTCTTGCGTTGTTATATTACCGTATTTGTGTGTTTATTTTTTTAAGTGTGCTATTGTAATTATATTCTGTCTCTCTTTAGTGTCGGAGTGGTGGCTTTTGCAGGGAAAACTCCAGCCACTGTAAAATACTCACACTGATCAGTGTGGTGCTGAGGTGTCACCTGTTGCACGGCTGCATTCAGATTGGCAACATGCTGTAATCAGTGCATTCTCCCAACCTGTACCTCTTCTTTTAATGTTCTACTATTTAGGTGAAGCCCCAAAACCAGGACCACCCTGATGTCATCACACCTGGACCTTCCCCCAGACTATAACTGTCTGCAGATGCCTTGGAGTGGGAATCACTTGCTTTTGACTAGAGTTGTGCGAGTATTGCTGTTTAGTGTAGGATTACTTTTTAGGCAACTCCTTTTCTATTTTGCTCTGTGGAGCATTTGCCTTGTATTTTTCTATTTTTCTAATAAAGATTTGATTTATAAAAATTCCTTGCTGCCCATTTTTGCACAAGCCAGAGGTTGATGGTGACCCCATCCTTGTGGGGGCTTTTGCATGATTTTCATCTATTTATAGTTGTTTTGCCAGCTCCTAATTTTGGGACCTGCTCCATCTCAAGCCAACAGTTTGCCACCCTGACGTCAAGTTTGCCTCTGCAGGGCCAATCAGTGAGGTTTCTGGCCTCTTCTTTTGGAAACCTCGACCATTTTACCCTGGAGGAAATTCAGAATCTCATAACATGGGGAAAGGCCTTAAATTGAAATCACAAGTGCCAGGTACTGTAATGAGGCCTTGCAACGTGTATACTAGGCCTCAGTTAGGAACTTTGTGGAGGCAACGGGTCATTCCTTTTCTCATCTGCTCATTTTATGATTTTTTTGCTTGGATTTTGTTTGGAGTTTTCACTTTTAGTTTGCTTTAAATTTTTATTTATGGGTTGAGTTGGTTTTAAGACTTGTACTTTTTTTAAAATGTTATAATATTATTGTTTGTTATCACCATATTATTTTTCTATTGGCGACTCTCTTTTGCAGCTGTGTTGCCAGTTCATTGTCAGGATAACACTTCCTGGAAGCAAATTAAGTCAGCATCACATATTAGTAGTATCCAGCATTGTGTATATCTAAACAAACCCTTTCACATGTGCTTTGCTAAAAGATTGTTTGTATTTTAATGTTTTTGCTAGGTTTCTGAGACACGGTGATTTTTTGGTTACATATTGGGCTTGGTCACATGATTTCTTCATTTTATTTGCTTTGTCTTTTTTGTACTTAACTGAAGACGACAAACTCAAAAGTTAGTGTTTGCTTAAGTATTTAAACCTCTGTGCTTTGGAAGCTCCAGGTTTACACCCATGACAAATGAATCACAAACGACACAAAGGTGACAGTCATTTGACCATAATTAAACATAATTAGGTACTACTTTGTGTGTTGTTTATATCTCTCTGGATATAAAAAGAATCCCTTGTAAGGTCCAAGTGCCTTATTTGGACAATCTCTGCAAAAATGAAGATAAAGATCCAATATAGTTTATACGAATGAAATAAGTATTGTACACATGCAAGCCAATTAAGTATGCACACAAACCGATAAATAAATAAATATTCATAAACTAATAGTGTTCATAGGTAAACCAGTAGATTATGCACAAAACTATATGATTTATGGCTTGTTTGGCCCCTCATAAATATTATTTTTTATCACATTATGAAGAATAAACAGGAATAAAAATTACAAAATATAGGTCAATGCTAGTAGTTCTTTTTTTTTTTTTTTATAAATTATTTTCTTTTATCTGGGGGTTTGTTTGCATTGTTAGCATGGTGGAAATAATCACCCAAAAGGACAATCATTTTTAACTAATAACCTATACCTGATATAAAAGCCAAAGGGTAAAAGCAAGAAAATCACTTAAGGGATAACTAGAGGTGAAAAGCAGGAAGTGAATACTGATCACAAAAATGTTAGGCAAACTTGAAGACAAAAAGAAGAGAGCAATGTTCCTGGCGGTCATTACTGGGCTTTAGTTTTTAATTTTTTTTTATAGTCATTCCTTAGCCCCTTAAAATATTTCACAAATGTTTTTGGGGATTTCAGAAATCAAGGAATATAGTACTTATTCATTTTTGGATTTGAAGCACTGTCTTAATAGCAAAAGCAAATTATTTTCTCCTGTAGTGTCATTTTGTTTTTGTTATAGGTGCTACCATTTTGTGTTCTTTGTTTTCTCTGTTTCTTGGCAACTGTTAGGCGAGGTCATCAGGAAGTGTGAGATATGTGACATCACAGGGTCATAGGTACGAAGATCAGCATCGATCACTTTCTAGTTTGTCCAGGTTTGTGGACAAACCATAAGAAACTTTGGTGTTATTTTCTTTAGATCTTAATTTGGTTTCTGGTTACAAACCTTTTCTGTCCTTTTGACCTGACATTTTACTTGCTTTTTGGCTCAAATAACAAGAACATTTTTTGGTTTTCCCTCTGTTTTTTTGAATATTAAGTACAATTTTTGTCTCATGTTCTGGGCTCTGTTACTTGATTCTCACTGTCTCTTCCAGTTTCATTAAAAGCATCTTTAGCAAGGAAAAGAATGGGCACCTCAAACTACTCATTGAAGTTCTGGAGGAGCACCTAAGGAAGACCTATTCAAATGACATTAACTAATGACAACACACCACCAATTAACCCACATGAACACCACATTGATACAAGGCCCAACCACATAGATCAAGGTGGAGAGTATTGTACTACAGGCAAGATCAGCTTCAGCTCCTGGGCCCATTGGTATTCAATATACTGTAGACTCTATAAGAACACCCCCAGGTGTTCTGAAATACCTCTGGAAGCTGATGAAGGTGGTTTGGCAGAAAGGAACTATACCTAAGGTATGGTGAAGGGCAGGAGGCATTCTGATCCGAAAAGAAAACACTCATCCATCAATCAGCTCCACCAAATCAACCTTCTGAATGTGAAAGGAAAGATCTTCTTCAGTGTGCTAGCCCAAAGGCTATCAACATTCCTTCAAAGACACGACTTTGGTGACACTTCAATCCAAAAAGTCGGGATATGTGGCTTTTCAGGGTGTCTGGGACATGCTAATATCATCTGGCATCTGATACAAACTGCCAAGAAGGAAAGCAGAGACCTGTATATGGTTTTCTTGGATCTGTTTAATGTCTTTGGAACAATTCCTCACAAGATTCTGTGGACAACCTTTAAATTCTTCCATGTCCCAAAGAGCATCACAAAGTTGATCAAGACCAACACAGAACAACACCACCACCACAACCACTTGCCAACAACTGGAGATAGGCATTATAGCATGCTGCACCATTTCTAATCTTGATGTGTGATTGAGGCAAACAGTTCAGAGATGGGCTACATGTTGCACCAATTAGAACATACATGGATGGCATAAATCCACCATAGCAACAACAAAACCGTGAACTAGATGCCTGCTACAGAAACTCTAGGAAAACATCAAGTGGGCATGAATGGAAATCAAACCAGGTAAATCTCATAGCATCTCAAATGTCAAAGGCCAACTCAAAGATAAACAGTTCTATATGAGTAATGAATCAATTCCAACAATCCTGGAGAAGTCCATCAAGAGCCTCAGATGGTGATATAAAGCAGACCTCAAAGATACTCAGCAACTGGAACAATTCAGGCAGGGTACAGTCAATGGCCTCAAGAAAATGAACACAGCTCTGCCAGGGAAGTTGAAGCTATGGTGTTTTCTGTTGGGGTTTCAACATGGGACTGCTTATGTGGCTAATAACCATGTTTGAAGTAACACTACTGCATGCAAAGTGACTGGAGAGACTGGTGAACTCACAAGTGAGGAAATGGCTTGGACTACCGAGGTGCCTCAGTGTCATTGGAATTACTGGGAACTGAGTGCTCTCATTGCCAATCTCTAGCTTAGTGGAGGAATTCAAATGTACCAAGGCAACGCTGGACATGTCCCTCACAGAATCCCAGGACCTAGTAGTGAAAAGAGTTTCTACTGCCCTGGCAACAGGGAAGAAATGGACTCCAGGATGCTAAATCTAAATCTATTTCTAAATCAAAATCTATAAAGATATAGTAGGCCACATCCAACAAGACAGAAGAGGCTTTGACCTGGGAACAAAAACTTCTACCTGGTAGAAGGCAACCCCGAATGAACAGACCATGGTAACAGAGGAGGTGGGCCGACAGGAAGAAACAGTCAGGTGGTCCAAAGCCATAGGTCAAGTTAGGCAAGCTGGAAGGGTTTTGAAAAGATGAGACTCACAAGAAAAATAAATGTGGTGCATGGAGTCAAATAGGCTGATTTTTATCAACAAGGCCACATACAACGTCCTGCCCTCTCCCATAAACTTAAATCTCTGGCTGGGAGAGAATTTGGCTGTCCTCTGTGTACATCTCCAGCATCCCTTAAGTGCCTGTTGGTCTAATGCAAGATCAGCCTAACACAAGGTAAATACACCTAGAGACACAATCAAGTGTTAAAATGATTGGCAGCCAAACGAGTGCAAGCAAATAACCATCATTGCCATACCTTTTAAAAACCATGCAATGCCTCGACAGCCTCCATCCTTTATCTGTTAAGAGGAAAAACTGAAGACAAATCCCTTACCTCATGAATCAGGACCACTGAATGCAGCCAAGAACTGGGAAATGCCGCCTGACCTAGACCTGAGACTCATTTTCCCATTGGAGATTGCAATAACCATTCAGTGACCAGACCTTGGTCTTCTGGTCCAACTCCAACAAATATGCCTGCATCACTGAGCTAACAGTCCTGTGGGAAGATGCAGTTGATGAAGCTCATAAAAGTAAGAGGCTGCAGTACCCCAACCTAGCAGCTGAAGCAGAGGACTTAAAGGAAGGTGAAAATATGCCCAGTTGAAGGGGGGTGCAGGGGCTTTGTAGCCAGTTTTACAGCAAAGTTCCTCAGGGAAATAGGTGTCAGAGGATAGGGCCACAGTAAAGTAATCAAAGAACTGTCCAACACCGTTGAAAAGAGCAGCCACTTCCCGTGGCTGAAAAGGAAAGATGCCACCTGGACTGCCAAGGTGACCAGCTGACCATGAGACACATACCCAGGTGTAATCAGGCTGTGGTGGGCTGCCTGAGTGAAGGGTGCCTTGTGATAAAAGGCCAAAATACCCAATGATGCAGAGGTGCGCAACTGACAATGTATCCATGTGGTGGCAACATCACCTAGTGGCCATCTCCAAACAACTCCTCGGAAATAATTGTGTTGCAGAAACATTAGGGACTGCATCATTCAGTCCTTTTTTTTTTAAAAAAATCTGACCTTGGGTTATTTTCACAATGATCATCTCTTGATTTCATTTCTCACAGATACTGCTGATTATCTGACTGCAGATACCTAGTGCAGACAGTATTCTGGCTATGTTGTTCTATTTAACTTGTTTTATGGATCACTTTAAAATAAATGTTCTGAAGTTATTCTGCAAAGGGTACCATGTATATTTATGCATTTATTTAATCAATAGATCTGTTGGAGACTGACAAGTGAACTCTGTTCTACTTTAGCCACTCTATCTAGAAAAAATATGCCTAGTGTTATACACGAATAGATAACAAAGACAGCTGACAAGTAGTAAATCATGCTACAGGCTTGGGAGAGTTACTAAGAAAGTTAGAGACATAAAGTACATGTTCTGGGTGAGGTTAAAAAATTCTTTATTTCATATTAGCAACATGTATGAGTATAAATATGCATAAAATTGATTATATATAAAAGATATTGAAAAATATATTTAAAAAGTATATAAAAGTACTTTCCTTCAAACTAGTCATAAATGAGAGGTTATTTTCTAAAGAGTTTTACTCAAAAGCCTAGATGCCCCTATTACCATACAATCTTAAATAAGGTTTTAGGATGTTACACTTATTGGTTGCTAATTAGATAGAATAGATATAACTTTATACTGAAGTTCATTAAAGAAACAAAGAAATAAATATATATTTATTTAAAAGAAAGATAATATCTGATTGGAAATCACAGTTAGAAGAGGTGTTTATGAGGGCATTTTCCTGTTGTTATAAAGGAGACCCAGTAGCGTTTCCTGATATACTTCGGCTGCATAATTCATTGACTGAAAGCCCTCAATGACAGTGTATTAGAGAGGGGATGTGCAGCATTGTTCATAATGTCAGTCAGTTTTGTTTTAAATTTCTCTTTTGCTACTACCTCAGGGTGTCCTGTAGCTGAGCCTGCCCTTATAATCAGCTTTATGATTCAGTAGGCCACTGTTGAAGTGATGTTCTTGGCCCAGCATAGCACAGTGTATAAAATCGCACTGGCCATCACAGAGTTGCAGAAGATGTCAAGTATGTCATTATCCACATTAAAGGAATGCAGTCTCCTAACAAAAAAGTACCTGCTCTGCCCTTTTTTATATAGCTGCTCTGTTTTTTGAGACCATTCCAGCCTTTCATTGATGTGGACCCCCAATTACTTGTAGGAGTGACCTGACATAAAGGGTCTTTGGTATGGCGAAAATCCATACCAGTTTCTTAATTCTGCTGATCCCAAGTTGCAGACAATTCTTTCTGTACTAAGAATCAAAGTTCTCTACTTGACTCCTAAAATGTTTCTCACTCCCTTATTGATACATCCCATAAGTGCAGAATTATCTGAGGATTTCTGCAAGTGACATTAGCTGGTGTTAGTGTTGGATGAATACTAAAATTTTGGGTATCAATTAACCATTTTTAGGACCTCAGGACTGGTGCCAAAATGGTTCCAAAGCAAAAAACAGATTTTTCCAAACACTTCACCACCCTACCCCCCACTGTCTTTCTCCAGCTACCTCACAATTGTACACATTCCTGGTGCACCACACCATCACACTGCACTTTTGCACCTCTTGCATCTTGGTAACCTGAAGTGTGCAATCATCAAAAGCAATATGGAGGGGGTGGAGCATGAAGTCGTGATCCAGTTGAAGCCTGTGCTTTTGTTTCATTAAGTCTACAAAACAGATGTTTTTAAATGTATACACAACCTATTGTTAAGGGAATGACGGGGTGATTGAGAGGAATGCTGATATTTATTTCTAGTAACTGAAAATCCTGAAACGCTGGTTCCATACCAGGGGTTTGTCAGTGTCTGTCTTGTGTTATATTTATAGTTTGTGGTGTAAAGTGTAAAAAGAAGACACAAGAACTGTTCCTTTTGGTGCTCCAGGGTTGCTGAAATCCATATCAGAGACATAGTCATTGAGCCTCACAAACTGTGGTCTGCCAAACAGGACACCATAGCTTCATCCACTTGCATATTACTGAGCTTACTCCTAAATATATGGCAGGATGGATGGTATAGAAGACACAGGAGAAATCAAAAAACATCATCCTCACAATGTTGTCAGCTTTGTCCAGGTGAGAATAAACCCCATGGATCTGAGAGATAATTGAATACTCGATTCCAATCTTTGTCTGATAGGAAAACTTCAGTGGGCCCACGTGGTCTACCACAAGAGAACTCATATAGTCCAGAGTCAGGTTCTCAATGGTCTTCACGATGTGTGATGTAAATGCGACTGGTCTGTAGTCATTAGGTGAAGAGTCGCCTACCATCTTTGGAATTGGAAGAATGCAGGACGTTTTTTCACAACATCGGCCCTTGCTGGAGCCTTAGGGATGGACTGAACAGGTGACAGAGGATACCACAAAGGTGGTCAACACAGACCTTAAGAACTCAACGACTAACTCCATCTGGTCCTGCGATTCTATGTGCTAAAGTTCAAAGTAGTAATATCTATGTTTTTACCACTTTTTAATGTATGCTTTGGTATTATTTCTAGCAAAGGCAAACCATGCTAGTCATATAATGTGGAAGTCACATGTCATATGAGATCATCACTCTGTTACTGTAAAATATGGCACTACCTACAAGTAGTATTGCATCGGCACTAAAATTTTCACTTCAGTATCAATACCAGCTTTGGTACTTTGGTGCCGGTACCAAAACGATGCTAAAGCAAATAATGGGTACCCACCCCTTTCTCATAGCTGCTTCATTCCCCAAGCCCACAAACACGCACACCTCTTTTGCACACTAAGAATCTTTATGAGGAGTAGTTCAGGGACTTTCCCTTGGAGTCTGCAGCATGTATATATAAATATTTTTCCCCTTTAGGAATTCAGGATAGATGTGATTATACCAAGGGTCCCCTTGGAGTTCCAGTCACACCAATAAATGACTAAGCATGAGCTTCTTGAAAACTACTGTTTGCTTCTAGTACCGAAATTAACAAAATAGTGGTACAGTATCATTTTAAAGATTGAGTTTTGAGTGCAAGGTGTAATTCTACAGGGAAGTGCCTGAACTTTGACACTTTGGGCAAAGGAAACACCTAACGAACCGAAGACTAAAAGGCCCTTCCGAAAACAAAAAAATTAGGCTAGGCCTCTGCTTTGGGCGTTAAATCTGTTCTATGACTTTCAATTTTGTTTGACATTTGGATGTGGTCCTCTGTCTTTTTTTGACAAACAGTAACAACCCCTGCCTAACTTTTGGTTACTCTGCTGCTTTATCCTGTTAGGTGCCTTATTTATTCTACTGGTTTATCTCCCTCCTTATGGAAAAATCAGTTCACCTGGCAATGGGACAAAGTGGTGTCACCAATTGAAAAACACAGAGGACAATAAAAAATCAAAACAACACAACATACAAATAATAAAACATCAGAACAAATGGAAATGTCAGAAAGTCAATATTAATGTATTCCTGGCCGTAATGGATGGAAATTATAACAAATGGAAATCAAAATTTTAATAGCACATTGAAAAAAAGCACTTGTATTACAGTAATCAGCCACATTTTTCTGACAGTTTTCTAGCTATGGAAAAAAACAACTAATGATATTTAACTTTATTCCATATAAGAGAGCTTGGTTTTGGTCAAAAGAAACAAATAGCACAGTAATAGAGCACATAGTCGTGTCTCTCTGAACACACATCTAAATTCACAATAGTCTTGTGCATCTAACTTGCTTTTGCACATTTTATACAACAGCCTCTTAAATTAAGCTCACATGGACCAGAAATATTAACACTGCACGAGGAATCCATTTAGTTTGTTAGTATATTTTAGCAGAAGCACTCACAATGACATGATTGCAGGTCGTGGTACTTCAACAGCAACATTATAAAATAGATTGGCCTAAATTGTTCACTCACAATCCTTTCAGAATATTTAAAATTATTTTAAAATAATCAAGGTTCTTAGAAGATGAGTATCTATCAAATGAAAAGCGTCTGTGTCTGGTGGCTAGCTTAGATGGGTTTGGAGAGGTGCCATGGCCTGACTATGAAGATGTGTAGAGACCAACCGGTACTTGAGAATGTGCTGCTAAACACAGGCTAATACAGACACTAACACTATTTCTAACCACATCTATCCTGCAATCTTTTCTCCTGGCTTTTCCTCAAATTGATGTCTCTGCTACTGGCACTTCTGCCAACTAGTATGGACTTCACTTTTCGGTTTGAAGGTGATTATTCAAACTACCTTTCACAGAAAAATAAACCATTAATTCATCCCATTAAAAATGCAACAACAATGGACCAATACATTCTGTACAACCTCTTAAGTGTCTTCTGCAGTCTAACATTTATTTTAAAATTTTAATCCTGTTTTGTTCCTTTAGGACTGTACATTGCCCTGTGCTTTTACACATGAGAAAAATATGCTTACTTTCAAGCAAGCCTTTTCTGTGCAAAGAGTTTACAACAGTTATGCCAATAATGTGCATTTGTTTTTTTTCCTCATTTAACTAATTTTACCTTTAAACTTATGCGTATGTTAAAGAAATGTCACTTTGAGAATTCAATTTAAATGAGGTATTTTAATTCAAACCTTATGTAATAAGTAAAACCTCTGAGCCGACTAGAAGGTTCTTTATCTTTTATTTAACTCTATAGTATTAAATGTATGCCTTTTTTAAGATTTTAATTAGTTTAAAGTCATTCTTAATTTTAGTGTTCTGCAATTCTAATTTTCACTCATAATGACAAGAGTCCAAATGTTAATATTCTGATCACTTTAGTTTGCAACACCCCCTCCTTACTCATTCAACCACAAAACTGATGCTACAAGAAACAATTACCTGTATGTAATCAGCTTCACACTTGGGGATTACTGAATGTCTTTGTCTGAGATCTGAGCAACAAAATAAATCCAATCTGCCACATACCGTGTACATGAAACAAATTATATCCTGGGTATGTGAGTGCGTCAGGAAAGGGCAAGTTAACAAAACTCTGACGTGGAAAAACTATATTTTAAATCACAATCATTAATTCATATGTACAGAATATATGGAAGTGAAGGGTAAATTAAAAAAAAATATATATATTTTATAGAAATGACAAATTTTAAAAGAATGTATATCATTTAAAACCATGCATTACAAGAAAGAAATGAACAGTACTCGAGGTCTTTTCTTTAAAAAAATAGATTTTATTTAAGATGTCTAGAACAAAACCAGAGGAATACTACAATGATAACATTCATGAAAATGTATATTTTTATCTGTAAACCTTTTATGTTTCATGGTAAATTTGTGATTTCTTCTATTTGAATGCATAATTGCCTCCATTCATTTACATTTCCAGGGCTTCCCTTGTGCATGACCTTTTTCAACGCTTACCAATTTGTCTTTCTATAAACCCTTTATTTGCCACAGAATTCAGGCCGTGCAAGAAAACCTTATTAGAAATAGTCTTCTTATCAAATTGTACAGCAATGTGAAAGGCCTCTGGGAAATAATCAAAGAACCATGATTTTATTGTGTGCTTTTTAAAGTCTGACACATCATAGATCACTTTGCATTCCTCTGTGTTTCCTGCACATCCACATATTGCACTGTCAGAATCATTTAATATCTTAAAAATGAGCAGATTTTGAAATGGAAGTTTTATTTGTTTATTTCCTTGTTTATATATATATATATATATATATATATATATATATATATATATATATATATATACTGTATATATATATATATATATATATATATATAGTATATATATTGGGGTGGACAAAACTAGGTTTACAGATGTTCATAAGGAAAAAGACATGTAGGCTATAATTATTACAATAGCTTTATTAACTCGATAACTTCATTAACTTTATTAACTCAAAAGAATGTCACAATGGCACAGTACACTTAAGTCTCATAAGTGCTCAAATTACCTGAAAGACACAAAAAGCCTAAACACACTTTATGCTCAAATAAAGGGTTGAGCCCCAACACCTTCTTAACAAGAATAACAACAATCACAATTCTCCTTCCTCCTCGGAAGCTGTAGCCCACTGCCTTCCGACTCTAACTTAACCAAATTGAGGCAGCAGGCTTTCTTTTAAAATTGACAAGGAACTGCTTCCAGTCTCATCTTAAAGTCACCCAGAGTATTTCCAGTTTGTGTAGAAACCAGGGCAGTCCTCCCCTGGTAGCACCCTCTGACAGTTCCCAAAGAGCCCAACAAGGTTGCAACCCTAGTTGGGTTTAGCCCTAAGGAAACACTGCCACCTATATGTGTATGTATATTGTGACGTGTGAGTCCCTGTATTGCACCCCAAAACATGAGGCTGTGTCTCAGTACTTTAGCAAAACCAACTTTATTCAGCTTGAAACAGGAACAGCACAGTTATTTATTGTAGCGGGATCTACCACTCTCCTATAAACCGACACAGCAATCAGGCAGGGTCGTTGCCAGGTTAGTGGCGAAGTAATACAATACAATACAATACAGTACAATTTAATTTTGTATAGTCCAAAATCACACAAGAAGTGCCACAATGGGCTTTACAATGCCCTGCCTCTTGACAGTCCCCCAGCCTTGACTCACTAAGAAGACTAGGAAAAACTCCCAAAAAAACCCTTGTAGAGAAAAAAATGGAAGAAACCTTGGGAAAGGCAGTTCAAACAGAAACCCCTTTCCAGGTAGGTTGGGTAATATTGTTGCCTCCATTTATAATGTTCCTTGCATCACCCATCGGTGAAACGCACTTATAGTGGGACTGCAGTTGGGTTGGATTTGCTTTTGTGGCAAGCGACTGCAGCATTGGGAGCCTGTGGTCGCTAAATAACCTGTCTTCCACAGAAGCGGCAATCGCGCTTCAGGACGTTCTTCATCATGTTATCCCATTGGGGGTTTAGAATCCTCACAATATACTAATATATGATGACAATAACATCTGGCAGGTTGTCGAAAACTTAGGAATAAATAATTATTTTAAGATATGTGACTCATTTTCTCCCTTTATGGTTCTCTAGCTACAAATGTTCAAATCATATTACAGACCTTCGCTTCCATCTTTATCTTATACTGTATATAAAAATATACGTGTGGAAATGTGTGTGTCTGTCCAGTGCGGAAGTGAGGGATGGAGTTGAGGAAACAGAAACCTCGCTTAGCCGCTAATAACACAAGCGAGCCCAGCACGACAGCAAAGCGAAACTTTAGAAGAAAAACAGAGTCGCTTAGTCGCTAACACTGGCAAAACGGTATCCCTTTTATTTTTCCTCCTGTCACTAATGCACATGCGATTCAAGCATGTCAGCAAAACTAATCCTCCCAGAAGAGAGATGCCCAGAGTACTTATTTTCAATTACCTGACATTTCTACACTTCAATTTTTTTTCTGACGATTTCAATAGTTACAACATGGGCTTAAACAGCTAGTATATATATATATATATATACATATATATATATATATATATATATATATATATATATATATATCTTCTTATATAATATGCTACCGTGGCTGTTTGTTTGTCTGTCCAGGATTTTAAACCACCTGTAGCTCGGAAACTGTTTCACCTAATGACTTGAAATTTGGTACAAATATACTATGTGACGTCTACTATCTGCTTTCAGGGTGATAATTTTTATTTTATTTTTATTTTATTTTATCGTAGAATCAACTCTCGGCTGCGCACCGCAGGGTGGCCGTGCGGTGCATGCATATGGGCGCCGTTCTCATTCCCTACCACCTTTGCTAATCATTCTTGAGGCAGATTGAAGACTTAAGTGCCAGCTTAAGTGAAAAAATAAAGAAAATGTACTATGTAATTGCAACACAAAAACTAACTTAATTAGATTTAACGCGAAAAGATGCGGATGAAAGAACAGAAGCAGCGGGCTGCTTGGGTGGAGAAAAGAAGACTGCTCAGGAAGCGGCAAGCGTATCAACCTCTGAGCAAATGAATGCTAAACAGAGATAGAGAAAGAATATGAAAACTATGAATGCTCAAGTCAAGTGTGGGGTATATGCAGTGTTCAGGAAGAGATAGTACCTCAGATGGGGGAACACGTGGTGCTTCCTGGAGGAGTTTGTCCGCTTTGGTCTTCATCTGTCACTCAGCTCTCACCTGTGGCTCCCCACAGCTGTTAGCATGCAACAGCAGCCATACCACGGACAATGGCTTCCAAAAGGCCGGCTAAACCAGGTGAGGGTAGCCGATGGGCCCAAACCCTCGGTGAACTAAGTCTGCCTACCTACGCATGCGAAGTCTGGATGTCGGCGGAACCTGCGGAAGAGACCATCTAGGTCCAACGGAGGTGAAGGTGATTACAGCAATGCACTGTGGAGTGCATAGAGCAAGATGAGGCATGTGGAACATCTTGGTCATCCACTGCATCTGTACCCATCTCCGGTCGTCATGACTTAGGTCTTGCCACTGGACACAGGTGGTCCCGGACGAGAGAGTGAGGTCGATGCTGCGCAACTCCTCCTCACTATAAACAAAGTCATCAGTCATCAATCTCACATCATCTTTTCAAGCCCTGTGGTGACGGGTAAGCGACAAAGCGACAGGTGTGGTGTACTGGGAGTCGTAGCCACAAGCCTGCACACAGGCGACTCAGGCAATAGGGTCGCTCTTCACTTACCGGAGCAGAAGTGGAGTTCGGCAGCCACCTGAGTGTCTAAGCAGCCCTATTCAGGATAGCACTGCTCACCTCCATGTATGAGGACGGGGCTAGAAAAGGTGCCCCAAACATTGCCTGCTCCTTTCCACCCTGGCCGGCTAGCCGTGGTCAACGAGGACTCAACTACACGGTCGAAATTTAAAAGCAAAATCTATTTCACTAAAACTTGCCACATGGAACATCCGCACCCTGCTTGACAGGGATAACATAGACCAACCCCAACGACGCACGGCACTCATTGCCCACGAACTTGCCAGATAAAACATAGACATCGCCGCTCTCAGTGAAACCAGACTTTCCGGTGAAGAAGAACTTACAGAAAGGCTTGCTGGTTACTCATTCTACTGGAGCGGACACGACCCCGACTCAAGGCGAGAAGCTGGAGTTGGCTTTGCTATCAAAACCTCTCTTGCGAGCAAACTCTCCAGTTCCCCGAAAGAAATCAATGATCGTCTCATGACGATGAACCTTCCCCTCATCCATGGAACAAAGGCTGCTACCATTGTCAGTGCATATGCACCCACCATGACAAACCCAGAAGAGACCATAGACATGTTTTATGAAGACCTGAACACCGTCATCTCCTCCACTCCTACTGCTGACAAACTCATCATTCTCGGAGACTTTAATAGATGTGTCGGCAGTGATAACACCCCCTAGGAAGGTGTGATGGGGAAGCATGGGGTTGGAAAGTGCAACAGCAACGGCCTGCTGCTCCTTCAGACCTGTGTTAAACATGGCCTTCTAATAACAAACACAGTCTTCAACTTCCCCACACACAACAAGACATACTGGATGCAACCCCGCTCAAAACACTGGCATCTAATCGATTACGTCATCATCAGAAACAAGGACCGACAGGACATGAAGGTGACTAAGGCCATGTGCGGAGCAGAATGCTGGACAGATCACCGTCTCATCGTCTCAAAGATGAAAATCCACATCCAACCTAAGAGAAGACCTCAAGCCACTAAAGCTCCGAAACGCCTTAACATCAGCAAGCTGAAGATCCCCAATGTCAGACAGACCTTTGTTGACACCCTGGATGAACGCCTTGCTTCAATCACATTGGACAACCAGGGCGTGGAGACGGTGTGGACCACACTTCATGAGACGGTGTATAGCACAGCCGCTGAGCGCCTCAGACTTTCTACCAGGAAACACAAGGACTGGTTTGTTGAAAACAATACAGCGATCCAACTGCTACTTCAGCAAAAACGCCGGGCATACAAGGCACTACATGACAATCCAATGTCAACAGCAAAGAAAGTCGCACTGAGAAGCATCCGCAGCAACGTCCAGCTGCAACTGCGCCAGATGCAAGACTCCTGGCTGAGTGCGAAAGCTGATGAGATTTAGGGCTTTGCAGACAGGAAAGACATGAAGAACTTCTACAGAAGCTTGAGAGAAATATATGGCCACCTCAGGAACTTCCGCTGTCCTCAGTGCAGACAGCTCTACACTCATCACAGACAAGGAAAAAATCTTAGAAAGATAGGCGGAACACTTTTCTAGTGTGTTGAATACGCCTTCCGTTATCAACGATAAATCCATTGAAAGACTGCCCCAGGTTCCTGCGAACAAGGCACTAGACGCTGTTCCAACGTTGGAAGAGATACAGACAGCCATCCGCCAGCTGTCCAGTGGTGAAGCACCTGGCTCCGATATGATTCCTGTCGAAATCTACAAAGAGGGTGGACCAGCGCTGACGGATAAGCTGTTGTGTCTAATCCAGATCATCTGGCAGACCGAAATTGTACCACAGGACCTCAAAGATGCTTCCATTATCCACCTGTACAAACACAAAGGAAACCGCCAGGCCTGCGATACCCACCGCAGAATTTCACTACTGTCCATCGCAGGCAAGATATTGGCCCGTGTCCTACTGAACCGCCTGAATGTACATCTTGAGCAAGGTCTCCTACCCGAGAGTCAGTGCGGTTTCCGCAAAGAACGTGGGACAACCGACATGGTTTTTGCTGCCATGCAGCTCCAAGAGAAATGCCAGGAGCAAAATACGGACCTATATTCTACATTTATTGACCTGACCAAGGCTTTTGACACTGTCAGCAGAGATGGCCTGTGGAAAATCATGAAGAAGTACAAGCGAAGTAAAAGCGAATACAACATTTGGCAGACTCCGTAGCACCATGTGGGACAGGAAAGGTATCAGACAAGAAATCAAGATCAAGGTGTATCGCGCAGCAGTCCTCTCTACATTGCTCTACAGATGTGAAACGTGGACAGTATACCAGCGTCACGCCAAGAAATTAAATCACTTTTACACAACCTGGCTCAGAAAGCTTCTCGGCATCAAGTGGCAAGACAAAGTGCCTGACACGGAGGTTCTTACCAGAGCGGACCTACACAGCATCTTTACCACCTTGATGCAGTCTCAACTTCGATGGGCAGGACACCTAGCCTGTATGGGTGACAATCGGCTTCCTAAAAAGCTGTTCTTCGGTGAATTCACGAACGGCAACCACTCCCAAGGAGGTCAATGTAAGTGTTATAAAGACACACTCAAAGCAGCCCTGAAAGCCTTCAACATCAATCCTATTAAATGGGAACAGACAGCTCAGGACAAAATCAAATGGAGATCAGCTGTCAAGAAGGGGGCTCAATCTTATGAAACCAGCAGGACCGCAGCAGCTGAACAACGCAGACAAGTCAGAAAAAACAAAACTAGACCGTCGTCTCCCGCAACCATTCCCTGTCCGCATTGCCAGAGACTATTCCGAGCACACATCGGACTAGTAAGCCTCCTACGCACCTACCCAGACACACCGAACCCTTAACCTGATGACTAGATGGTCATTGTCGATTCGACGGACAAACGAACACTGAATATGTGCCATATCCTTATTTGGTCATTTAAATCATATGGTCATTTAAAAAATAAAGAATTGTGTACATTGCCATTAGGGGACCTTTGTAAAATGATATTTTTAATGGAAGTATTCATATTGCGGGATGTCTAAGTTCTTTTTTTTTCCACTCATTTTCTACCTTCTGCTTTTTGGTGTGAGCTTGATTTTTGTTACAATTTGCTTGAGTGGTATAAACAATCTAAAACTAAATTACCAAGGTCAAGACCATTAAATACTCTGAAAGGAAATTCAGGAGGCAGGTTATCAATCTAGCACCCATCACATTAAAGGGGCAAGCATCTGTGTATCTGTGTGCCCTCCCGGTTGTTGTGTCTTTGTTAATGCCATTTGGTATGGAATTCATAAAAGCTGTGCTAATGTTTGTGATGTGGCATCTATTGGAATGAAATATACAGTGCCTTTTATTACTACATGCATTACAAAATGCATTGCAATAGAAGGTGCACTGGAGATGTTAATGCTGAAATCTATGTTAATTATATAGATTTCAATATGTCTTAAATGGGTAGCACAACTAGTAATTTTACAGTATTATTACCAGTACCAGTTTATAGAATTTAGATATATAAACAGTACTTCCACTTATTTACATACTGTATTTTCTAACTTGATTTTTCATTCTTAGAGTCATGGGCCAGTTTATTAAATATCTAACAAAAGCCAATATTAGAAAAAAATAAACATTGAAGTCATAAACATTACCAGTTCATAATATACATTCACCCATTACTGAACCTGTTGAATCTAATTTAATGCTGGATTGAGCTGGAGTCCCAGAAACATCAGATGCAAGACAGGAGTCAACTCTGGACAGGGTGCAAGTCTATCATAGGTAACACATACTCATGCAGGACAAGTATACAACCACCAATCTAAAAAGCTGCTATCAATAGAATGTGATAGGACAACTAGAGGGAGACTAGGCTGGGATTCACACCGCACCTCTGTGTCACCCCTGTACTGATATTATTTTCATAAAAACAGTATTAAGATAGATAATAATCATTTTTTGTATTTATATAGCGCTTTTCTCACTACTCAAAGCGCTCAGCAATTGCAGGTTAAGGGCCTGGCTCAAGGGCCCAACAGAGCAGAGTTCCTTTTGGCATTTTACTGTGCACTGTTGTGAGATTTGCTTTTGATCGTGATATACCCTTGTCCACTTTATGACAATTTACCTTCTGTGTGTTTTTTAGGAATTTTTTTTGGAAGATTTTGTTTTGCCTGACACTGACCAAATATACGGTATGCTGTTTTGTCAATTTGCAGGTTACATTTCAATGATGCTTAATAATCTGTTGTGATTGGGTGCAGGGTGACAGGTCGTAGCACTAAGGAAAAGCTGCGACACCAACTGGGTTGTCCCATTTATCACTACGGTCCAAAAACAAAATGACACCTTTTGGTGGTAAAGTAAACAGCCACTCAGGCACAACAACAAAGTAAAACTTGGCCATTGAAATAAGGGACATTCACCGGAGCTTTGTCTGGTGGGTCACTCTTAATGGAAATTATGCCACCTTCTTGGTGGCTGGGCTTCTTGCAATGCATGAACCAGAAGAGTTGGGGCTAAGTGCCATCACTGTGTGGTTTTTCGGTGCTGCGGGGAGAGAGGTTGAAGGAGAAAAGAATGTTAGCAACAGCATTCCATCTCACCCTGGCAGTTGTTGCCTGTTTGGGCCCTCAAAGAGATCCTGCAATGCAAATGATTAAACAGCCATTCATCCATCCATTATCCGACCCGCTATATCCCAACTACAGAGCCACAGGGGTCTGATGGAGCCAATTCCAGCCAACACAGGGCGCAAGGCAGGAAACAAACCCCAGGCAGGGGTTGCCCGATTGGGCCCTCGAAGAGATCCTGCAATGCACATGCTTGACACTGTATATATCCATAAGCATTTCCTTTAAGTAGGCAGCTAATATGCAAATATTTTAAAGCAACAAAAACTGAAGGTATATATGTGATGAAATGACCCTCTAAATATCTACTAGTTTTGTAAGAGAAACTTACAATTTTTTGTGATCTAGAAGAAAACTTTCCGTTTATTACATGAAGCATATGGAGAAGAAGGCATAACAGAGCATTTATTTTTAAATAACTCAATAGAGGATGTCAAAGATTTTAAAACTAATAAAAGGTAAGAAAAGATATGAGAACAGATTACTGGAATGATTGCAGAGACATTAAATATGAAACAAGAAATTGTGAGAAAACAGTATAATTAGAAAGTCTCTGTTTGTTGTTGTCTTTTTTATATTGGTACTTTTTTATTTATTGTGGTTATTTATAATTAAATATGCCCTTTTCTCTACTGTACCTTTCCTATCATTCATTTTGGGTAATGAATTCATTCTGGAGTACCCACTGTTGTCAATACTATTCATTTTGTTATTTTTAAAATGGTATATCATTCACTTTTCAAAGTGGTTATCATGCAGCTCTGAAATGAGAAAATAAAGGGTAAACTATGATCTACTACAATATGTGTGCTGCCATTTTGCCTTTCATGATGTGAATATTGTAGTAATTCTGTAAATCTTTGAATGGGTGTATTATTAAGAACGAGTTTATTACATGAAGAAAGCCATCAAGAGCATGGAGGCCATAGAGAAGGCTTCCAGATAGCTTTGTCTCAGGAGGGGTAATCAGTGGGCCACAAAGCTCTATGGACAGAGGCTACGGATTGATCGCCTCTGGCTGGGTCGCCTAGGTAAGGTTGTATGATGGGTAAAGACTCAAAACACCACTGACTTTAGGTTCCATCACTGAAGATGCGTCCAAGGTGCATTAAGAGATACCTGCATATGTTAGTACTAATATTATAAAATCCCAGTTTTGACATCAATATTCCGTCTCCTAGAAGATGATAAATTATATGAAATTGTTGCAATCTAGAATACATAACGAGCAGACAGGAATACTTAAAAATGATTTGGAGTTCACTTTCTTTGTTTTCCCCAACTGTAATTTTGACTCAAAGATTTTTTTAAAAATACTGTTTTCATTAAAAAAACATACATTTTTTAAAAACCTGTAACTGTTTTGGTAAAATTCAGTGTAAAGGGGTTTCTTATAGCTATTATATCTGTTAATATTATCATTGTATTCAATTGAACTGCATTTCATTTCTAAATTAATTTCTTCAGTTTAGACCACTTTACTCTCATTTCCCAAAATTAGATGGAAAATTTAAATTACCCAAAGGTGCTTGCAGTATTCTGAGACCAACAAGATTGCTTAATGTTGTTGGAAATTATATTATTTTGAGTGGAAATGTTTGCAAACTTAATGCACAAACTAAAATGAAAAGACATAGCAGGAGTCAAATGATCATGTAAACACCACAACAGGAGCGAGCTAAACAAAAATTTTGGTTAATGGTTAGGAGAGTGATTAAACAGCCATCCATCCATCCATTATCTGACACGCTATATCCCAACTACAGGGCCACAGGGGTCTGATGGAGCCAGTCCCAGCCAACACAGGGTGCAAGGCAGGAAACAAATCCCAGGCAGGGCGCCAGCCCACTGCAGAAACCTAAAATTCTTAACAATAAAAAGCTTTTCATTCTTTTTCCACAAGAAAGGCTTTCTTAATTGATTAATAAAACTCAAATAAAAGTACAAAAGTAACCCCATGCCCTTAGGAAGTGTGGCACCCATCACATAACTGATCAACATATGCACTCACTGCAGCATGGGTATAGGCAATGGCTCATAGAAAACGACACACAGCAAACATTAAATTATGTTATCAAAACCCAATGAAAGAACCGTGAAAAATACATAAAAACATAATTAAAAAGAAGATAAGATTAAAGAAGAACATTTCTTAAAAATCATCGCAGGTATCCTTGTGTGCCTTGAGACTGAGTGATGCCCCAGCTCGAGATTCTTCCTGTCATAGGTGAAATGCTTTTATTACAGGATCTGCCATTATAGAATTAGTGATTTCAAAATGTGAATAGATAAGAATGCGTTTCAAAACATCTTACAAATTATTTTAATATACACAGTATGCAAATTCCAGTTTCACTTCCCATAAGTCTAACAACTGGACGACTCATTTGGAATGTTGTATAGCTTCCAAAAGAAATTACTTCGAAGAAGATGTCGCTTTCACTAAAAATATATTTTAAAACCAATCCCTTTATTTAGTAGCCACAATATGCTTTTTCTTTTAAAATGTTCATTAGAAGATTTGCATATAACACAGAAAAAAAGTTTCATCTTTCTATCCTCACTTTTTTTTTGTTTCAGAAAAATTCAGTGTTTTTTGAACTTTACTTTCTACTGAATAAGCTCCAATAGATTAAAGATGGAGAAAGAGATAGAAGACAAGAATATTACAGAACCCATTACCCAGGAAATAGATGTGTGGAGCATTTCACCTGTCACGTCTTCATTATAAGATTCTCATTATTTCCTAAAAGAAAGGGAATCACTTGGGAGTACCTCAATATTCATGTTGCTCTCTTTCACTCTTGTTTGTTTATTTAAATCTTCTGATATACAGATTTTGCAGTCTCATTCTGAGTACAAAAGATATGCCCCAAACAGCACTGGCTATACTGCTTTGCATTTTTGTTTTACATTTCATGGCTTACCCTCTAGTGATAATAATCATATTTTTTCAAAAGCTTTTGTTACCATATCTTCTAAGGCTGATTTCTTCTTATAAGTGTCTTGTTGCATTTTTAACCTGCAGTTAACCAGCTGCTTCAACCAAAAACCAGGATTTATTTTATTGTGAGGATCTGAATCTCATATACTGTACATGAAGTGATACACGGATGGTCACATTGTAAGTCAGTTGGGCTCTGAACCTAAATCAATAGGCTACTAGACTATGATTGGGTGTAATATATAATGCAAGGTGTAAAAAATACATAATCTCTTTAGGAATGTTTCTCAGTGCTTTCTATAAACACTGCAAGAAGAATATTGACAAAGTGAGAAATCCATGCTGGAGTAGAGAAACCACACAGGAATAAAAAAATTTTTTTAACAGGATGGCTGACCAAGGATGCCAAGGACAGGATAGCTTAGTGTACATGGAGATATGATGTATAGAGAATTGGAAATATTGTAATGAAAGAAAAAAGGTGTCAGTAATACTAATAAGCATATTTTGACCTATCTGTCTACAGATGCTCAAATAAAGAGGAAATGACAGCCACCCATTTGCAGAAACAGAAAAGAAAACACACATAAATAGGGATATAAAACAGTACATATTCAACAAAAATGATATGAAACAAAGAATATGTAAAAATCAAACCAAATAAATGAAATTACCTGGAATTTGTATTGAACAACTGACACACTGGAAATAAAAGCATACATAAAGGCATATAGTGTGTTAAAATGAGAAGGAAAAATGAGCCTTCATCTTCCAATATATTAAAAGGTTTTGGTGGCTGTGTGAGGCTCTATGGACAGAATCCGGTGGCTGCTCAAACAAGAAAACTTAGCATCTTCTTTTTGTGAGAACATGAAGTTAACATGGATTAACATGTTCTTTAGCCACATAAACAGGCCGGCTTATTAACTTCTTCTTGTTCTTTCGGCTGCTTCCGTTAGGGGTTGCCACAGCAAATCAACTTCTTCCATATCTTTCTGTCCTCTGCATCTTGTTCTGTTACACCCATCACCTGCATGTCTTCTCTTACCACATCCATAAACCTTCGCTTAGGCCTTCTTCTTTTCCTCTTGCCTGGCAGTTTTATCCTTAACATCTTTTTCCCACTATACCCAGCATCTCTCCTCTGCACATGTCCAAACCAGTGCAATCTCGCCTCTCTGACTTTGTCTCCCAACCGTCCAACTTGAGCTAACCCTGTAATGTACTCATTTCTAATCCTATCCGTCCTCATCTCACCCAATGCAAATCTTTAACTCTGCCACTTCCAGCTCTGTCTCATGTTTTTTGGTCAATGCCACCGTCTCCAACTCATATAACATAGCTGGTCTCACTACCATCCTGTAGACCTTCTCTTTCACTCTTGCTGATATCTGTCTGAAGTATCCTTATAAACTGTTGGGGTGTTGGTGCAGTGACTGTCAGTTCAATTAGTGTCTTCAGCTAGATGTGTGACTTAACTCTCTTGTGCTCCAGTCATAAAAAGTAGGCAAAAAATGACTCTTAATTCTGATTTTTAAAATCACCTTAAAAAGACATCAGTCAAATGATAATAATAATCAATTTGCAGTATAGAATATCCATCCATCCATCCTCTTCCGCTTATCCAGGGTCGGGTCACGGGGGCAGGAGCTTAAGCAGAGACCGCCAGACTTCGCTCTCCCTGGCCACTTCTTCCAGCTCTTCCGGGAGAATCCCAAGGCGTTCCCAGGCCAGCAGGGAGACATAGTCCCCCCAGCATGTCCTGGGTCTTCCCCGGGGCCTCCTCCCGTGTTAGACGTGCCCGGAACACCTCACCCGGGAGGAGTCCAGGGGGCATCCTGATCAGATGCCCGAGCCACCTCATCTGACTCCTCTCGATGCGGAGGAGTAGTGGCTCTACTCTGAGCCCCTCCCGGATGACTGAGCTTCTCACTCAGTCTTTAAGGGAAAGCCCAGAAACCCTGCGGAGGAACTCATTTCAGCCGCTTGTATTTGCGATCTTGTTCTTTCGGTCACTACCTATAGCTCATGACCATAGGTGAGGGTAGGAAACGTAGATCAACTGGTAAATTGAGGGCTTTGCCTCATGGCTCAGCTCTTTTTTCACCATGACAGACCGATGCAGAGCCGGCATCACTGCGGATACTGCACCGATCCGCCTGTCGATCTCACGGTCCATTCTTCCCAACCTCGTGAACAAGACCCCGAGATACTTGAACTCCTCCACTTGGGGCAGGATCTCTCCCCCAACCCTGAGAGGGCACTCCACCCTTTTCCAGCTGAGGACCATGGTCTCGGATTAGGAGGTGCTGATTCTCATCCCAGCCACTTCACACTCAGCTGCGACCCATTCCAGAGAGAGCTGAAGATCACGGCCTAATGAAGCAAACAGGACAACATCATCTGCAAAAAGCAGTGACCCAATCCTGAGTCCACCAAACCGGACCCCTTCAACACCCTGGCTGCGCCTAGAAATTCTGACCATAAAAGTTATGAACAGAATCGGTGATAAAGGGCAGCCCTGGCAGAGTCCAACTCTCACTGGAACGGGCTCGACTTGCTGCCGGCAATGCGGACCAAGCTCTGACACCGGTTGTACAGAGACCGAACAGCTCTTATCAGGGGGTCCGGTACCCCATACTCCCGGAGCACCCCCCACAGGATTCCCCGAGGGACACGGTCGAACACCTTTTCCAAGTCCACAAAACACATGTAGACTGGTTGGGCAAAAACTCCTTGGCGGCAGGGCCCCGGGGTGGATGAGATACACCCGGAGTTCCTCAAGGTTCTGGATGTTGTAGGACTGTCTTGGTTGGTCTTGGACATCGGGGACAGTGCCTCTGGATTGGCAGACAGGGGTGGTGGTCCCTCTTTTTAAAAGGGGGACCGGAGGGTGTGTTCCAACTATAGAGGGATCACACTCCTCAGCCTCCCTGGAAAAGTCTATCCAGGGGTTCTGGAGAGGAGGGTCTGTCGGACAGTCGAACCTTGGATTCTGGAGGAACAGTTTGGTTTTCGTCCTGGTCGCGGAACAGTGGACCAGCTCTATACCCTTAGCAGAATCCTGGAGGGTGGCTGGGAGTTTGCAGTAGAGAATATTAGACTGGCAAAGCTGAAAGCAATTTTACAAAATGCAGTATACTTTACAATCTTGAAACATTCATACTCTTGAGCCTGTATGAATCCTTTAAGTCAAAGCCAACCTTATTGTCATCTCAAGTATATACAAGTATACAGATAGATGAAATTGCAAAGCTCAGGGTCCACAGTGTAAGAACATGAAGTGCAAATAATCAATTAAAAATAAATTTAAAATAGAATTAAAATTTAAAATTAAAACACAAACAAGACAAGACATGGTGCAAAGACAAGTTCTTAGCTCAGATCATTAGGCCTGATATAGCATTTAATAAGTAAATTTAGGTGACCTTCATTCCAAAAAATGATACTCACTTGTTTAGGTCCATTTGAGACTCACCAACTATCCTGACCTACCCATGATTTTAATGGGGATAAACCTGCCAGAATAACTGGAGAAAACCCAGGTGGACTCAAAAACTCACAAATGCCAGACAATGGCCAAGTTCAACCCCAAACTCCGAAGAAATGAAGCAGCAATAAAAAAAGCAACTATGTCACTGTGCTTTCCAGTCGAAAAGTTATTTATTTTAATTTCTGTAATCCATATGGAATATTTTAGAATCATGTAGCAGATGGCTGTTTTTTTCTCTTTCACTTCAAATACAGACATCAGAGAAAGTACTCGGTGCTGAATTAATTCCAAAGAATTAATCGTAACATGTAATACTGTGATTTTAATTATATTCAGATTAGGTTGACTTGTGCAATATCCACTGATATTTATTTACAGTATTATAAGGTAGTGTACTGCTTACTACCCCATGATCTCAATGACTAGGTTTGAATTGCCTGCCCAAAGACTGTTACATAGGGTTTTCACCAGGTACACTCTGTTTCTACCACACCTCAACAAGCTGTACTTTAAGTTTTAGCAAATATGAGCAAGTGTGTATGTGAAGTCTCAGATTATTTTAGCTAACCTTATTAATCCCATGGGAAGATTCATATGCATACAACAGCAGAAACATAAAAACAAGAATACAGGCTCACAGAACAGATAATACAGCCAATCAATCAATCATTCAATCAAAATAAATAAATAAACATATACAGTATTGTGCAGATATTTCAAAATGAATTTAAATAGTATGTCGAAGGAACAACTGAATTGCCTGATAGCAGTAGCCAAAAAAGACCCCAGAGGAACTTTTTCCATGGTGGAATGAGCTAAAACTGCTCCAAGAGAGTGCCTCCTGGAGGCAATGGATTGGATTTTCATGATGGCATCCAATTTTGCCACCATCCTCTATTCCAGAATAACTACCAGTGTGTCTAGGGTTCATGCTGTGATGGAGTAGGCTTTGTTCAGAAATTATTTTTCTTTTGAGCTCAAGCTGCCACCCCAGGAGACAGCAGCACAGAACACCACACTAGCTACTATGGACTGAAAGAACATTTTCAGCAGCTTGCTAAATACTTCAAAAGACCTGAATTTTCTTTAGGAAGTACAGTCTGCTCTGGCCCTTCTTATACATTACCACTGTGTTGTCAGAACAGTCCAGTTTGCTGTTAATGTGAATAACCCAGGTACTTGTAGCTCTGCACCACTTCCACAACCTCCTCCTGAAGGGTGACTTGTCACAGAGCCTTCTTGGAAAGTTCACCATCAGCTCTTTTGTCCTGTTGTTAAGTTGCACAAGAAGTCCTCCATCACCTTCCTGTACTCTGACTTGTCTCCACTATTAATGCAGCCTATGATGGAGGAGTCATCAGAAAATATCTGTAGGTGTCAAGTGTTGGTATTATACTGGAAGTATGAAAGATTGACTGGTTTCCCATCCACAGTTAATTCTTGCAGTTCTACATGCTGCCAAAATTGTAATAGAATAAGCAGGTTCAGAGGATGCATGGATGTAAAATGTTTAGGTTTTGCAAAATTTTTGAAAAGAAGATATTCTGAATGAGCCTATCAGCTTTCATTTTAAAGTAACAACATGCAGCTAAACGTTTTCATCAATTTTGAATGAAGAATTCACACAAGCAAGGTTAACATTTCTAAATAAGTGTTCTGTTTACAGTGATGTAAGTAGTCAATAGTTTAACTCCTTTCTGTCATTGAGAATGATGTTCTACTCCAACACAAGATCAAGTCGACTTTTTCTGTTCAAATAATGAAGGGGCATTACATCCTCAATACCCATACTGACTGCCTGGAACACAAATCATATAAACCCAAACCCCATTAAACATTATTTTACAGTCCTGGATCATTACCTTGCAAAATGTACATATAAAAAAAACATATATTATAACACTGCTGGATCCTTCTTAAAATTCTTGTCTAGTAATGTAGGTAAATTTAACAGAAAGAACCTTATTAATGGTGTTCTTCATAAAATATTTTATACAATAATGCACCAGCAAATAGTTTGTAACCTCAGAATGCTCTTGAGATATTAGAAATCATCAAAATAGTATGCTTTATGGAAAGAGATAATTAAACAAATCTGTGACTACTGGTTTTCAATTTTAGGACAAGTTATAATATCTGGATAATACTTGGAATTGACAGTTGACAGACAATAAGTGTACACCATTAAAACAGCAAATTTTACTTAAATAACTGTTCATAACAGTCATTACATACCCTAATGCAGCCTATTTGAGATGTAAATGTACTTAAGCTAGGATTCTGACATATGTTATATTGCAGCCAAAAATTTAATATTTTATTGTTGTTTTGATTATTGAGTAACTGTTACACTTTGTACCAATAAGAAATCATTTTATTAAATAATAATTTTTATTTAAGTAATATTTGTAATGAACTTCCTTCATTCAGATGACTTGTACTATGGCGCTTGATGCTTCAACCCTCTACTATAAACTTTAATTCTAATGAATGAAGAATAATCTTTTTAGAAAATATATGCTTGGAAATATGACTTTATGACTGACTTATTAAAGCCAGGCCAAATGTCTAATGACATGTCATGTATGTAAAAGCTCAGAAAATCAGTGTTTTAATGTATTGTAATAACTGAAAAAGCAGCTTATAGTACTTTATATTGTGTTTCTAACGACTAATGTTGGCTTCTGTTAAAATAAATTATGATCTTAATGACCCACCATGCATTTGTGACCAAATTTAGCAATTTTACATTATTGTGTTTGCGTCTCCTTGTATTGTCGCTATATGAGATTTAAGAATGATTTCCTCAAGGGCCTAAAAATACTTTGCACAAACATACAAAAGTGTAAAGTGCTTTAGTGGAATTAAACACAAGTCTAGATTTCTTTGTGAGGATCATAATGGCTATGCAGATATTTCTTACCTTTTGATATCACTTGGTCTCCAATTCATTCTTCACTTGAGATGGCTTCATTGCTGAGTTTGCAACACTCTCCTCATGTTTTCACAGTTTAAAATACTTTGCAACTTTGGTTAAATTCAATCGTCTAAAGATGTGTTGTTTCATTGACTGACTTTTCTAAAATGTTTCTGCTATGTATAAGTGTGATTTGCAATGTATTGTTGTCCCATGCGGAGCATAGGGTATAAGTCATATCCACAGGTTCCTTCAGTTATATAAGAAGCTTGGCTAAATGCAGGGTAACACTAAGAAGGTGATACTAGACTTCAGGAAGCAGGGTGTTGACAATACTCCAATCTACATTTGAGGGGATACTCAGCAGCTCCAAATTTCTTTGAGTCAAAATCAGCCTTACTTCTTCAGCCATCTGAAGGGAGCCTGGATGTCTCCATTTATTCTCACATCTACAGGTTAGAGTGGAGTCTGTTCTCATCAGCAGCATTACATCCTGACATGGCACCTGTTCAGCTGAGGAGCACAAAGCACCTCAGAGGGTAGTAAAGCTGACATAGAATATTACTGGCACATATATCCCTTCTTATTCTGTAAGTGCCTTGAGCATAGGAAAGGAGCTATATAAATAAAATGTATTATTATTATTGTTAGTACATCTATAGCATACAGGCTTACTGTATTATTAAAGACTTCAACCAGTCTGCACACTTTTCTTCTTCTCCATTCTAGCAAGGCTAAAAACTAATAGATTCGCAGAACAGTGTTTATCATTGGGATATAAAACTGCTCCAAATGTGCTCATAAATTGCTCATAAATGTGCTCATAAATTAATATACAGTATCTAATCTATCCTTGTATACAGTATATATGTATATAAGGTTTAATGATGATTAAGATTCAGAAGTTGGCTTGTATGGAGGGCTATTGAAAAGTGCATACATTTAAATATCTAGGATCAGTGGTAGCTTAAGATGCAAAACTAGATGCAGAGATAACCCATAGAGTGCAGTGCGGAATGAAACAATTGGAAGAAGGTATGAGGAGTATTGTGTGATCAAAGAATTAAGATGAAGGTTAAAGGTAAAGTTTTTAAGGCAGTGGAAACACCAGCAATGATGTATGGAACTGAGACATGGGTAGTAAAGGGAGTGCAGAAGAAGTTAGATGTGGTAGAATTGAGAATGTTGAGATGGATGTGTAGAGTTACTGAAAGGGACAGAATAAGAAATGAGACAATCAGGGGTACAGCAAAGTGGGAGAGATATCCAAGGAAGTACAAGAAAGTAGGTTGAAATGACGTGGACACGTGGTGGGAAATGACAATGAATATGTGGGCAAAAGAATGGTGGGAATGAAAGTATGGGGGAAGAGAAAGCGGGAGAGGCCAAAGTGGTGGATGGATAAATTAAAAGAAGATTTGATGGAAAAGAGCTTGATTGGTGAGGAGGTGCAGGACTGAGGTTTTTTGAGAAGGTTGATCAAGGTCATCGACCCCACATAGAATTGGGAAAAGGTGAAGAGGAAGAAGAAGAAGATACATATCATTTAAGATTATATGTCGTACAGGGGTTAGTATTAATTTTTTGTAAGACACTATGTCACTAGTCCATGGGGTAAAGAGAATTAAGAGTCTAATTTTACTCAAAGCACTTGACAGTTATCGCAAACTTGAAATGGACATATTATACAATTATTATGTTAAAAATGTTACATTATTAATGTTCTCTTAAGTTTATGAGATGTACAATTTTGTATTTTGCTAGGTTTGTGCTTAAAATGGTCTCTATCTATTAGATAGCTTATTAATGTCAGTTCCACTTCCAACAACTACAAAGCAGGAGACCATTAGTCATTTCCTAATAAAACCAAGATGTTTCAAAGGTAGTCTTAGTTTGTCTCAAAGTAATAAATTAAAGCATTTTTTATTTTTGTAATCCATATATTTCTTTCCTGTGGCACAGCCTATAAATAGCTATACTGTCACAGTGTAGAAGTTTCTAGAATTGAACTGTCATTACAATGTTTCATGTTAAATGCCTTTGACCTCTTTTGAAAAAATATATTATTTAAATTTTAAATCTTAAAGTTAAATATAACACTAATTTCAAATGCATATGCCCTTATGCCTTTAGAAAATATAGCAATAAAAATGTATTATCCCACGACAATGTTATTACCTTGCATTCTATAATTTTGTAGGATACTTTGAAAATAGACAATTTCATCAATCACAATTCTCTGACTCAATTAAACATATTCAGTTGCCTCAGGATGATGAACTAGTTGTCTTTCTTTTTGGTTTCCAGTGTATAGTGTGAATCCCAGAAGTATGCAATTTTCAGTGCTCTTGCAGCAACACTGCTTTACTTTTGGTTTAAACATATTTGTTTGCCCTTAACCAGCAGTTAAGTACAGCAAATAATTTTAGTTGCATATATTTGTCATTTTCTTTACCAGAGCCAGTTTATCATGGTGTGTGCTCTGTAAATCTCTTCCCTTTATTTTGCAATAATTATTAAATCATATTACCACTCCCTATGTTTATTATAAATGACATGTCTTGGGGTTTTAATGAAAGCTTTTGACTAAAAAATCCTATTTTCAAGTAAAAGAAAAAATAAAGACAATATTATTTTATGTCCTTGTTATACAATCTAGGTAGTGTTAACAGTTCAAATGCAATGTTTTAACTGTTTTAGAAAAATGTTCTAATTTGTTCCAAAGGAAAATTAAATGGTTTGCATTTGATTTCTTTAATTAAAAAACATTGCACACACACACACACAGATGCACGCACACACACACAGTTAGCCTGCTGTTTTTCTTCTTTCATAACACTTTCATTCCTCCCCACAAACTCAGCTTTAAAGCAATTAATTCCCAGTTGGATTTAACATTAATCAATCACAGAATGCATGAAGTAGTCAGGCTGAAAATACTCAAGAAAACAGCAAGCAGCTGTCATACTAATAGCTGGGGGTTCAGCTTAGCAAACAAATGCAGAACTGGAATCCGCTAATGTGTCACTTGTTTCTTATCTAAAAATCTAATTCTAATTCTGCTCTTTTTTGCAGTTTTCATTTGTTTGCTTCTTAATTTGTTTTTGTTTTCCTAAAGGAACTACCCGCCTGAAGTTTCAGGCATCAACAAGCGTTCCTGAGCACTTCCCTCTATTGCTATTCTTGGTCTTTATTTATATCTTTCAAATAGCAGTTGAGTCCATATAGTAGGTGCTGTAGTTGATGTCTGAACACTGCCGCACCTCACAATATACTGTATACCAAAAACAGATAAATTGATGTATCCCTTATTAGTCAACAATTAGTATTTACTCAATATGACTCAGAAACAAAAGTTAATGTTACACAGTCAATTGTATTGATTAGAAGAGTAAACTAGATTACAAATACTAGAAATCTTAACTGTTTTGGGGTACTAGAATAGTGCAGTTACCTAATGACCTAAAAACCATAACATTCTTGAACCTACCCAATTTCAAGATTACAGAGGGATGGAGCCTATCATGGAGGCATTGGTGCCAAGAAAGAACTAACCCTGCCCTGATTTCTAGCTCATTCCAGGAACCATCTGTTCACATACCCCAATGGAGGTAGTTTGGATTTAGACGAATGACTTAACCCTCACTTCTTTGGAATGATCATGGCCCAAGATTTGAATGTATGATGCTGTATCCATGAGACAGCAGCGTTAACCACTTCACCAAAAAAAAAAAACGTAATATTGTTTTTTAAAATTGGAACAATAATGTAGATATTATATGGGATATATACTGTTGTATTTAACCATAATTCTCAAAGGATATTATCATCATCAATTGCTGCTGTAAATATTAGTGGTATTCTCTGACTTTCCAGTATGGTCACAATGACTGCCTTTGTCTCATTTTCAATGCAATATTAGAGTTTGTTCATGTGATATCATTTTCTAAAAGCCAAATGTTCTCCTTTGCATCCACATTTGTTTTTTGACTTTGCTATCTGCTTTTCTTTTTTATGTTAAGACAAAGCAGTTTCACGAGGGACTAAAGAGTAGAACAATTCACAGGCCATTTATCCATCAAACCTTGCCAATCATATTTTCCAAATTATTCCAAAAGACATGGGGGCAAATTTTACAATTTCCTAAAGTACCACTCTCAAATACAGTTGTCTGTGTGACAAAAACCTTTTGAATATTTGTGAAAAATCTACCTGCAAGATGTTTCCATGTGTTTTTTATGTTCTTGTTGAAGAACCTGATTTAAAGTAATAACTTGGATCCACTGTAGCGATTCCTTCCAAAACTTTAAACATTTTGGTCTTGTGGCCTCTTAATCTCTGTTTGCTTTAAGTGGAAAAGTGCAGGTTTTCTATAGCTCATATCTTGAAGTTCTAGAATCAGTCTAGTTGCTCTTCTCTGCTCTATCGTTTATGTAACATGGAAAACAAAAGTAGACACAGTATACTTAAGATGAGGCCTCACTAGTTTGTTATACATTGTAATAATATCTTCCCTTGACTCTACGCTCTACGCATTATGCTATATAACTTAACATCCTATTAGTCTTCTTAATGCCTTCTACATGCAGTCTAGAAATAGATAGTGATGAGTCCACTATAACTACTTGATCCTTCTTGTAAGGTGTATTATTAAGTTTCTAGTTTCCCATCAATGAAAAGTCAAGCAAAATGACACCTGTTATTGGCTAACAGAAGAGATTACAATATGCAAGCTTTCGAGGCAGCTAAGGCCTCTTCCTCAGGCATTACATCTTGCATCAGTTAGTCAATAAAAAGTGTTATTTTGCTTGCCATTTGATTGCATCCATAGTGGCCAATATGGTACAGCACTCTGCTACTACTAAATTCCCATCATGTATTCAGATTTAACTTTTTTACATCTTATGTGTGATACCTTACATCTGTCTGCCTGAATTTACGTTATTTGCCCTTTTACCTAGTTTGGCATCATTGGCAGACTTTACCAGCTTATTGATTATATTCTTGTCCAGATCATTTATATATATTAAAAAGAGCACAGACTCTGCACTGATTCCTGAGGGACTCCATTTTTAACCTTGCCTAATTCTGAAAAAGTTCCCATCATCATAACTCTTGGCTTCCTGTCTTTAACCCAATTTTGTACCCAACTACACACTGGCCTTTCATTTCTGTCTTTTTTTAATTTAATAATTAACTTATCATATGGTAATAAAACCTTTCTGAAAATCCAGGTAACTAATATCATTTGCAGCTCACTCGATTGCTCTTGTTGGTTTCTCATACAATAATCAAAAAACATACAGTAAGAGAGGTGAAAGTGGTTTATGGTTCCTATAGGAAAACCTCCTTTATTTGCAGGTATTGAGTCATCTTGGTTAGAGAATGTGCATTTGATACTGGTGTAACCTTCTACAGAAATCTCATTCTGTGCAAGTTTGTTCAGGTATGTTAGGGTCATTGAGACAGAAAGAGTAAGAGGATTAGGTGCAGGCAGAGCTAATCATCTTTTCCTTAGTCCATGACAAGTCTGGAGAGCAAACAGAGAGAAGCCAGATTTACTCTGCACCCACAAAACCTTCCTCTATCACCATAAGATGTGAACTATGGTCAAAACTGTGCTTAGCAATTACCCCACTTCATTCTGTAATGTTAATTTGTTTGTGTTCTACACTTTCCTTTCCCTTTATATGCTTACAGAAAGTTAAACATCTTAAACAGTTAGCCAGCACAAATTAGGAACCAACCCTAAAAGAAGACCCAGTCCATCACAGTGTATGCTCAAGCGCCTACTCACACTGTTGTCATTTTTAATATCTTACCAGAATAATGGCATGTGTTTGGACTGTGTGAATTTTCATATACAAAAATGAAGAGACTAAACTTTCTGACTTGTCCTTACTCTGCTCATTTCCTCATCAAAAATATCTCACTTCTTCAACAGACTGCTACCCAGACTATTATTTTACTCCATGTCTTTATTTCTATATATTTTTCTAGCTTATGTCACTGAATGCATTTTGCAAGTCCATAATTCGGTTTATTAATAAACTTTATAATCCTTTAGCAAATGAGATCTGTTTTGTAGAATGGCACTGACCTATTTTACCACTAATATGCATTGTGGGAACTTTGCAAATTATTAAAACTTCATTTGCAGAGACATTCTCAAACATGCAATGCTGTGCTGTCTACATTACGTCTTCTCTTATTTGCTGGTTGGTAATTCTAGTGTTTTCTTTTTCTGCCCCCATTGATTTTTACTTATATTTTTCAATTATAGCCTGAAAAACATTCATTCAATTCTTTTTCAGGGCATCAAACATGCAAGCATAGAATGTGTTTAGTAGGCTTTTTTCAGGTAAGTAATAGTGGGGGGAGAAGAGGGGAATGACGCAGATGTTAACTTCTTTTCAATTTCTGCTTTTAGAATGGAGGAGGAAACCCCAGATGATCCATGTCTTCCTCCCTCACCTCTGGAAAACCAGTGTCTTCTGCTGCTGCTAATATTTAGGAAGACCTATCACCTAAGATCGGTGTTCATTTGTGACAGAATTTCTCAAGGGAATGGGATCACCTGGTAAGAAGCTTTCTCACAAAGGGAAAGAACATCTGCTCTTCAAAAACTACCATCAAGGCACCCTAGGAGCATTACTTCTTTCAGTTTTTGTTTCTTTGTTTCTTTAGAAATAAATTGGGTCATTCTATTGGCATCTGAACTCTTTTCTTTCACAAGGGTCATGGAGTGCTACAGTCTCTACCAGCAATAGCAGGGGCTATTTTGTAATGGAATGATTGTATATGGGGCACATAGTACATACATCCAAATATATCAAGTAGAGTCACTTTACATTTCTATAACCTTTTAACAGTATTCCTAACCCATTACAGAGGAGACCAAAATACTTGGAAAACACCTGCTTAAAAGCAGGGAGAATGTAAAATGTCACACATGATCACAACTGGTTTGTAAATTGAGTTATCTTCAATGAAGTTTTTAGGAAACAGCAGAAATCACTTGGCAAATTTTCAGTATTTTTTACATTATTGTTTTGTATTCTATTGATAGTTTTGGTGACTTCACATTTCCTTGGGGAAAGCTCATTGATAGCATCATTATGTTGATTTTATGATACCGTCTGATGTTCACAGACCATTTGGGACTCTGATGCTGTTTTCAGTAAACATGTTCTATTTATTTCTGGGAGTATCTGTGTGATGTTTACTGTAATCCAAGCGCAAACAACTTGCATTATTTGCATTAGTCTTAAAATAACTAATTCAACAGATTTGACCCTTCCTGCAATAACCCTCTAATTCCTAGGATTTTGTATATCCCAGACAGCTATTGACTTCTATGTATATCCTTCTATTTGTTTTTTCCTTTTCATTAATTTATTAGTTTTTAATGGATAAAATTGTGCTTTTGTCAATCATCTTTTCACATTTCCTGAAGGCTTGGGTGCTTAGAACTACTATCCAGGTCAGGTCAGATCAGGCTGGGGAGCATACACTGGTACAGCACATTGCTGCACCCACCAGACGATGAAACAGCTTGGGATCCCAGTTGAACACACCCCTGACAAACATCAGAATGAACTGGGAAACACATCAAGATTCTATTTCCACTCTGCACAGCATTCACAGTGACAGTGTACAGGCCCACCATGATATCCAGCAACTTTGAGGGGATCCTGCACAGTCTCAGACCAACTGAGTTGAATACTTTACAAAAATCAACAAAAGCTGCAAGGAAACTCTATTGATATTCGTGTTTGCGCTCCATGAGAACCCTCAGTGACAGGAGACGGTCGATAGTAGACTTTCGAGACATAAAACCAGACTGCTCCAGTCTTTAGTAGGTGAGCAAGTGAACACGGATCCTATTGAGGATTATCCTAGCAAGGACCTTACTTTGCACTGAGAGCAGTGTTATCCCCAAGTAATTGCCAAAATCCAATCGACTTACCCTTCCCTTTCCAGATAAGGACAAGTCCCATTTTCCAGTTAGTTGGGATAACGACCATTTCGCAAATGGAAGCAAAGATTGCTTGCAATGCCAAGAGGACAGCATTACCACCAGCTTGGACAGGTTCACCCCGGAAACCATAGATCCCGGCAGCCTTCCCTCCCCTCAGCTGGTTCACCACCTGTGCAATCTAAATTAGATTGGTTGTTTCACAGCTAATTGGAAGATCAGCCTCAAATAAACATGCACCCAGAGATTCTTTTGAAAAATGAAGTGGTACTGTCCTGAAAAAAAAATCATTGTCAGCTAGGAAGAGTTTTTAAAATCCACATAATATGTAAAATCAATCAATGATAAGGAACAGTCAATTAAATACCTTATATGCCTCCATGAAGAATAAGGTATTTGCTGAGACTTTTAAATGAAGATTAAACACATAGAGTAGACTGCAAGGGGTATGAGTCATTAATACTAGTGCAACAAACATACAAAATTAAAATAAAATCCATGCTAAAAAATAAAAAAATACAAAATTTTGGTCGTTGACCCTTTATTTTAGTTTTAGTTTGCTGAGTGAAATGGTCTTGTATTTTATCATTTTCATTATTCTATTCATTGTGTAATGTAATTCTTTTCCATGGCTCTGCCAACTGAATACAATCCTGCTAAAATAACATCTCAAGAAACAAAAAAGAAAAATAAAGTGGGAATGGTTACAGTAAATGGATATACACTCAGAAGCCACTTTACTAGGTACACCTTGCTAGTACTCAGTTGGACCCGCTTCTGCCTTCAGAATCATAACTTTTCATGGCATAGATTCATAAAGGTGCTGGAAACATTCTTCAGTGATTCTGGTCCATATTGAAATGATAGCATAATGCATTTGTTGCAGATTTATTGGCTGCACATCCATGATGTGAATTTCCCATTCCACCACATCCTAAAGGTGCTCAATTGCAGTGTTTCCCAACCTCGGTCCTGGGGGCACACTGTGGCTGCAGGTTTTTGTTCCAACCAGCTTCTGTTTTTAATTGGACTCTTGGGCTAATTAAGTGATGTGTTATAGTTTGGTACAAAAAAAAATGTACCAAGCAGTTATATGGGAATGTATTTTTTTCTTTTTAACAATATTTTCATCTTGATTTTCATTCTATTCTTCTAGGTGTTCTAATTGTTTAATTAATCCATTATTTACTAATTATTGGGTCTGATACTAAAGTATTGGCAGCCTTTGATTATTCAGTGTTTGCCATGGTGTCTGCTCTGCTCATTTTTGTCATTAATAAAATACAACCAAGGGGAAAACTGTACAGAGAAAGGGCAAAATATAATAAATCAACAAGAGAGATTTAAGCATTTAAATCTATAGGAAAGGCAGAAATATTTCTAAATGTCTTATAAATGTAAAAATCATGCTACTGTGCTTTTCTGAATGTAGAATTAAAGAAAAATACCCGCTAATTAAATGAGTGTTATCAGGTGTTACCACTGCTTAGGAATCTGGTTGGAACAAAAACCTGCAGCTAAAGTGTGCCACCAGGACCGAGGTTGGGAAACTCTGCTCTATTGAACTGAGATCTGGTGACTGTGAAGGCCATTGGAGTACAGTGAACTAATTCTCATGTTCAAGAAAGAAGTTTGAGATGATTTGAGGTTTGTGACATTGGCTGCGGAAATAGACTTCAGAAGACAGGTACACTGCGGTCATAAAGGGATGGACATGGTCAGCAACAATACTTGTGTGGGCTGTGGCATTTAAATATGTTCAACTGGTAATAAAGGGCTGAAAGTGTGCCAAGGAAATGCAACCCCTACCAGTATGAACCATTGATACAAGACAGGATAGACCCCAGCTTCTGAAGATTGCAGCAGAAATCAAGACTCATCAGACCAGGCAACATTTTTCCAATCTTCTATTGCCCAACTTTGGTGAGGCTGTGCTAATTGTGCCTAATTTGCCTGTTCTTAGCTTACAGGAGAGACACCTACTGTAGTCTCCTGCTGCTGTAACTCATCTGCTTCAAGGTTTGAAATGTTGTGCATTCAGAGATGCTCTTTTGCATACCTCAGTTGTAATGAGTGGTTATTTGAGTTACTGTTGCTTTTCTATCAGTTCAAACCAGTCTGGCCATTCTTCTCTTACCTCTGGCACCAACAAAGTATTTTCGGCTAGAAAACTGCCACTCACTGGATTATCCCAGTAGATCAGCAATTTTTGAAATATTCAGACCATCCTGTCAGGCACCAACATCCATGCTACTCCTAAAATTACTTAAATCACTTTTCTTCCCCATTCAGATGCTTGGCTTGAACTTCGGCAAGTTGTCTTGACAATGTCTACATACCTAAATGCATTGAGTTGCTGTCACATGATTGGCTCATAAGATATTTGCATTAACAAGCAGATGAACAGGCGTACCTAATAAAGTGGCCATTGAGTGTATAATCTTCTGGAGATTGATTTTACAGATCCTGTTTTGTTTTCATCTATTTCATCTAGTTCCATCTATTTCGTATGTTTACATTTTATTTTAATAATTAGCACCCCTTTTTGCTGAAACAATCAATTTTCAATTTCATCTTATGTAGCTGTAGTTTAGCATTTTGAATTCTGCCTTCGTTGAATCCTAAACCTTGTTTAGGTCACCACCATCCCAGTTACTTAAACTTAAGTTTTCAATTTGCTATTGTCAGTACCAATATAACAACGAAAGGGTATAGTTTAAAATTTGTTTCATTTTTAATATAAATGTTCTTTTCTTTGGTTGGTATCTGTAAATCCTTTCATATTTATGTTACAGTAATGTAATTTTTCTATCTATCTATCTATCTATCGATCTATCTATCACAAATAAAGTATTAATAATAATAATAAAAATAATCTGTCAATATTAAAAACAATCTATAAATACATTCTAAAAATTACTTCTATCCTTGCAAAACACCTTAAGATTTATAAATGTATGGTATTTTGCCACCAACATTTTAATATAAAATATATTAAAGTAGAAGCATAACTCACCGATTTGCACAAAATATTGTACAGTTTTGATGTGGAAGAACAATGACCAAAATCTTCACGGTGCTTTTTGGATGCCTTGTTTAGGACTATGTGAGCCAATGAGTTATTTTGCATGTGTCTAACATCATACAGATGATAAGTGCAATTTTGGCCATTCTTTTTGGCAGAAAGCCTCAGACAATTTCAAGGCATCCGGGGATTATTAAGAGTCTTGTCAATGATTTTCTGTTGGATTTAAGTCTGGGCCACTCAAAACCAATCACTCTCATTTTTGCTGAGACCTTTCATTGTTGCTTTTGCCTTTTGCTTAGATTTGTTATCGTGCTGAAAGCAGAATCTTCACTTGATTCCCAGGCTGCTGCCAGACTGCAATAGGTATTCTCCAGGACTTGAATGTAAAACATTATTTTATTTTACAATTTGAAACTTACATAAATGTGCTTTCTATTGGACAATTTAGAAACTTAATTCAGATCCGAGAAATAATGGATAATTTGTATGCCTCTTGTATTGTACTGTTTAAGCAGCAAAAAAATAACAATGTAGAAAGATGTTAAAATGCCATAAAATGCATTGTGTACTAAGGTAAGACAGAATTTCTTAATCTTTTTAAAAATAGCAGTCTAGTCATTGATGGGGTTTAATTAACATCACAACATTAAACTTTTTAAAGTTGTTGAGTCAAGTGCTGGAACACTTCTGTAGACCCTTCTAGCTCAAGGATGTACAGGTTGATTTATAACCCTAACCAGCCTTCATTTACTGGTTTGTTCTGTAAGTCAGTATCTTCAGCTGCCTTTCTCTGAACTCCAGACTTTGATATTTATTTTATGATTTTCTGCTGTACAGTTGGCAATCCCAATAAATCCAGTTTTATGAGCCAATATTTTGATTTGGTTTTCACCCACGTGCGATTCTTTGATGCCGGTTCATTGTATACTTTTCTCAGTGCAATTTTCTGTTTTTCTTCTACTGAACAGCACCTTTTCCTCCTTATTTGCAGGGAACGTCTTTTAGTTGCTCAGCAACCATTCTTATAATAAGTAGCACCCCAGATTTCCAATGATTGCTAGAGTGACATCCAAATTCACTTTTTGACACTCTGATACACCTCTTGTTCAAAATCTTAACATCTATTGTTTTCTGCCATGCTTTTACATTATTTAAAGTGTCATGTTCTTGTTTAATAAGTATGATTTTCCTTAACCCTGGTAAAGTTGACCACTCAAGAAGTTAGCAAAATATACTGAAATAAGTTACAGGTTAAACAAGATTCAGAGTGTAAATATCAGAAGGTCTACTGATTAAATGTTTTACATAATTTTTTAACCTTTCTGTTTGTTTTTTACCTGTCAGCCTGCAACAAAATTTAAAATTCACTTCAACTTAATGTACAGTATCAGTTGGCTTTTATTCTTTACAATATTTACTTTGTATTAATCTTTGTAATTGCCTCATAGCCGATGCTTAACCATCTATACATAAGCAAAAATTTTGAGGCATATCTTGTCTGACATCTAGCTTTGCACTCCACTACAAGTCACAAGCATGCCATAGTATAAGAAAGAAAGAAAGAAAGAAAGAAAGAAAGAAAGAAAGAAAGAAAGAAAGAAAGAAAGAAAGAAAACAGTTTAAATGGCCGAGTCAAATTAAACTTCAGTAATGAAGGCCACAAGCACATACCTAAGGATTAGTGACTGAATTATCTAATATAATTTGCATATATTGAGTACAGTGTACCAATCACACTGGAGAAGTGAACATGCATGTAATGGAAACATGACATTCTCAGAGTCATTCAGCATACCAAGGGTCATGAGTCTATCCTGAAGGCTTTGAGCACAAGGTAGAGGCCAACCTTGGATAGGATGCCAGTCAATAGCAGAACACACTCAAAGGCAAACTTAGAATAATCAATTAACCTAACATGAACATCTTTAGTGAAATAGAGGGGAATCTAGAATTTCTGGAGAAAAAAACACTTAGACAAGGGAAGAATGTGCAAGCTTCTCACAGACAACAACCAGGCCTTAAATTCAAACCGAAAATGCTATATGTTGGATAACATGATATTTATAATGGTAATTAATTGCATGTGCGAATAAAAAGTGAGCGAATATGTGTTTGTGCATGTGTGAGAATAGCGCGCACTCTCGGTTGTTGTGATTTTCAAGACTTAAAAAATAAAGAGCGTTCTAGCAAGTGAGAAACGGTGTACTTTGTAGACACAGCATTATATTGGCTGATCCACTGGGCCATCTCAAATTTAATGGATTGCAGAGTTGTCTTTTTTTTCACTCAGCATTCTAACACCTAAGTGGCAGACACTCATTTCTTAATAGTGGAGCTGGGTGATCCATTAATACCTAAATACTTGAGACGTACCACTTTGTAAAAGTAAGACATCCAGAAACTGTCAGAAAGAATAAGTTAGTATTAGGAACTTTTTAAGTGGGAAGTTAGTGGTAATTTAGCAGCAATAATAGGGAAATATTCTCATTTGCTTAAAAGCAAGAGTAAAAGTAAATAGGTCCAGGAGAAGAAATAAATAATGGAGAGAGGAGGAAGATGAAACCAAAAAATTTGGGAAAGTCATTTAAAAGTGGAAGACGAGAATGAGGAAACGGGACAGTTCAAGAACATATTGAAAAATTTGCTAGATGCATTTAAGGAACAGTGATGATCATTTGGGTCAATGGCTAGTCCTTCGAAAATATTGTGATAAGTTGTACAATACAGATAATGTAAGATTATGTGGTGCGGGTGGCACGTCAATTATTTTAAATTTTTTCATATCCAGAGATGATGACCTCCCTGTTTTCTACCAAATATCAAATGTTGTGTCAGTGAGTCATGTAGAATTCTTGCAGTTAGTATATGTGTATCTGAAGTAGACAAACAGTATTACACATAGAAAAAATATGCAAACAAAAGCCATGTCATCTTGCACTTCTGACAAGCATGATGCGCACATTAGCCCATTAGCACTTAGACACTGTTTATGCAATGCTGAAATGGCTATTTCATCATGCAAATTAAGGTTATTTTTTTATCACGCACCAATATGCCACTTGGCCACAAAAGACTGCTGCAGCTCTATTTTATTAAATAACATTTTGAAGCCATTTTGAAGGTTGTTCAGTGTTCTTTGTCGACATCAAAGAAATCTGCATCACTTTCTACTCTCCACTGTCAGACTCCTTATCTTCACTGACATCAAGGCAAGTACTATGTGGGGCAACTGCTTATCTTTTTTTCTGTAAAAACCTCTGCCCTTTTTCTCATATACTCCCAAGTTTTCTTTCTCTGCTTGATGGCCAGTTTCCATTCAGGCATCTAGTCCAACAGAGCTTATATGGTACATGTACATAGCTGCCTTCCCACCCACTCTGTGAAGTGTGGCCTTGTGGCTGCTGCAATATTTCACACCTTGGTGGTCAGACATTTGCATATGTTAGCTCTTGGAGATCACTTGGTCTACTCATCTTTAAATCTAATATACAGTATAAAGAAGCACCCATACAAACAGCCCTACATCAAAGTAAGCCAAAATATCACTAATAGGCACACCATATAGAATTCAGTTTTTTTCTTACTTTAGCTATTCAGTTATGTTCACGCATTTTCATATTAATTTAGAAGTCTGTCTCAGCACTAGTGTGATTCCTTCCCAGAATGATTCTTTACATGTGCCTGTTTGTAAAGTGAAAAATACTTCAAAATGTAGATATAAAATGCTTATACTGGTGCTACTATTTCCAGCTTATAATGTGACATATTTAAATATATGTTTATTAACTTACCAGAATTAATGTAATCAACATCATATTCACTTTAATTAAAATCTAAATATAACTGATCAATCTATACATTAATTTTTTTTTAGAAAGCAAATGAATTCTATACCTTGGGAGCTTGTACCAATGCAACAGTATTACTGTTTCTAACAATCTTCTAAGACCTAAGGTTTCATAGTCAGACACTGACATCTTAAGGAAGTTCCAGGAAGTGGTCTTGTGATTGTGAATGGTATGTAAAATGCTGATATAAATTATTAAAAATATGTTCAGGTAAATGGCACTTTATCACTGATGAAAGTGCTTAATGACAGAAAGACAAAAAAGCGGGTGTGGAGGTTTTGCCAAGATTTCATTTATGTCAAGCCTGATTTAGAACATGACAAATGCACTTATGCTGTTGCTGTGCTATCAAAAACAACCTGAAGTGAATCCTCAGTAAGAAGCTGTGGTTGGCGGCACTAAAAGTGAAGAAAGAAAGAAAGAAAGAAAGAAAGAAAGAAAGAAAGAAAGAAAGAAAGAAAGAAAGAAAGAAAACAGTTTAAATGGCCGAGTCAAATTAAACTTCAGTAATGAAGGCCACAAGCACATACCTAAGGATTATTGACTGAATTATCTGAGTTAAAATGTTCATAATTGAAAATTGTCATTTTCATATCATCTGGATTAAATTTGAATCATAGATAGATAGATAGATAGATAGATAGATAGATAGATAGATAGATAGATAGATAGATAGATAGATAGAAGTAAAGCCTCTTCAGTTCAAGTGAATGGAGATAAAAATGGGACATCACTGAAGTTTTTAAAATTCCAAAAAAAAGTAGCATAGTGGAGCCAGGCTGTTACTTTAAAGTTAGTTCAACTAGAACGTAGGAATACTGTTAGAAACTTGTTAAGGGTAAATTTGCCACAAATATTAGAGAGTTTTTCTTCACATAGAGAACCATTGAAATACAAAATAAATTAACTGGTATTATGATAGGACTTGAGAAACCTTTACATCACGACATCAGGATTGCCAAACTTTGTCGGGATGAATGGCATGTTCTGGTAAAATCCTTTCTAATGTTCTAAAAGAAATGAAAACACATAGACCTTCTGAGACCTTCTGAGACCTTCTGAAATGTCTAAATATCATTGATAATGATTGGTGTAAACTGACTCAAAAGCTACACCTGTGTTCCTTCTCAACTCCTTTTGGATGACCATATATTGCCTAAACAATTTCTGATGATTAAAGGTCATAAGACAAGTGTGTTCATGATGTCTGTTCTTTATAGCACAGGTACATACATTGAGTACTGGGGTTGGGAACAATCAAGAACTTCCCTGAAATATCAAATGGTGAAAAAAGAGATTAGGGATTTCATGTGACATTTGGTGTAGTTTAGGTCAAATTCAATGGGGTACATTTTTTCTGTGCTAATTATTTTGATATCTATGATTGTATTCTGACTCCTTTTTTTCTTGTTCTTTTTTGGTTGTTTCTCCTGTATTCCACCACTTTAAGTTTGAGTGTTGAGTATGTATTGATTTAACATGCAAATAATTTCACTATACAATGTGCAGATGATAATAAACCTGAAATTGAGCTTGAATTTTCACTTAAAATTGCAATGATTGTCCATGTCACCATACGCGGTTCAGAAAGGATGGAAGAGCAAGGCTTTCATTTTATAAAAAATCAACATGGAAAGAGTAATGTAGTTAAATTGCAGGTCAGTCATGGAGAACTAAGAATTCTTTGCCTCTTTTGAAATGGTGAAAGAGAAAGGAGTGTCCAAATACATTGTCTCCCATCCTATGTCTTTTGCTGATACAAATTCCAATAAACAGGAAGACCTTCAGTATGCCAATTTAAAGTCAAGTCCAAAAAAATCCCTGAAACAAGCAAGATTCTGCGTGATTCTGGGCAGTAGAAAACCAGCATTGAGGACTGGGAAAAATATATATATTTTAATATAAGCATCATAGCAATTTCTGGGTGTCAGCCTAGTTCAGTGTGTTATTGGTCCTGAGGCTATCCTAGTATCATTAGGCCCAATGGCCTTGAACAGGGTGCCAGTCAATTGTAGATTGTCTTGATTCAGAAACAGTTTTTAGCCATGGATCATTAGATTACTCCTAGTGGCAAATGCATGCTTGCTTCTTGTTGTGTATATATACGTGCCATTCAATATATGATGTTAGATTCCTTATGTTATTTTTTAATTGCTCATATTGTATTATTTTCACTAGTCTATGGGAGACAAGTAATTCATTTTACTTAGTACACATGATAATAAAACTGAACTTGAACAAATTAGAATTGTCAATATACCTGACCTGCAAGAAAGGCAGAAGCACCAGAAAACATTTAAAATCTTACATTTACTGGCATTCCATCCTCTAGGCATGGGCCTGCAAGTACCCTTTCCAATTTGCTAAATGTAAGTGCCATGTGTAACAAATAACTACCATTATCTGAAATGATTCATAATTTCTTCAAGGTTTTCAACCTTGCTTGAGTATAAGAGAAAAAGTCCCCATAGGCAAAGGGAAAACATACAAAGTTCACAAAGACAGCGAACAACTAAGAATCTGTTGGTAATTATGCAAGTGGAAAAGAACATGAAGGGAAAAGAGAGATCTACTCAGTAAGAGAATTGAGGCAAGTTAGACTGAAGGACATAGAGAGTCTAATGTAAACTAAGTTTGAGAAAGACCAGTGAGGAGTATCCTAAGCAGGTTTACCCTCCTGGAGTATGGGGCAGCAGTGCTAATCACTACATCAACCTGCCAGCTCTTTCTTATACATACATATATGTACTGCATATAGTGTCTTTTTCATTTTTAAACAATTCAAATACCTCAAATTAACATATATGATTTTCAATAAATTTATGTTATCATAAGGAAGGTCACACAAAGCCTTAAAATGAGTACAAAGGCTTCTTTTTTCCGCTAGATATATATGCAAGCCACGTTTAAAAATCATAGGAATAGTTAAAAAAATGAAGGAGAAAGAATAAAATGCAACACTCCCCTGTGCAAGGCTTGATCAAAAAAGCAATCCTCTGGGAAGCCACTTAAGATTTAGATCATGCAGCTTGAGTTCAGCTGATGGGAGGAGACAACCTTGAAAGCTCTGCTGTTTTTTGAACAAGCGATGCAAAAAGAAAAGGATACAAGAAATATCTAATGAGGCACTGCATCTCAAGAAGGGGGCCATGCTAGTTATTAAATAAACAGAGAGACATACTGACTTATAGGTCCTAACCACGATCCATCCTTAAATCTTTTTGTTTTATCTTGGTCAGGGTAGCAAGGAGTCAGACTCTATCCTTGTCATAGCAGTGCTCAACCGACCAATTCAGAGAACACTATGCACACACCTACGGTACACTCAAATCACACTGAGCGAATCAAATGACTAATCAGTTTAACAGCATGTTTTTACTATGTCATTGGAGCAAACAGTTGTGTAATGGTTCGTGAACACTTGTCCATGGGTGTAGCTTATTTATGCATTCTTTGCCAAAGTTCTTCACTTTGAAATATCATTATTTTTTATTAATTAAAAATAAGGTTTAAAAAATTAATCATTCTTAAAACATATGGGCATAGTGATGTATGTTTGTATGCTCTTGATAAGTAAGTTTGGCTTAGAAGTCAAACAAATACCAACTTGGAAATGTTTTTAAAATTCAGTAACTATTACTTATACTAGAACTGTTAAGAAAGGCACATTAAAACTCTCTTTAACATACCACCTTTTGACGTAGATAGGATAGTGGAAGGATGTTTTGCTGGGTTAAGGCTGTTTTCCTAGGTAATTCCAGTTTCTTCCTTTTTATCATAGTTTGTATTCATTAGTTATTGTTTTTTCTGTTTTATCTTCATTTTCTAATCTGTGCACACACTATCAACATTATTAGGTGTAAATTCATTCATACTGCAGTTTGGTTTTTGTTCCAGAAAACATTCTAATGAACAAGACATGCAATCTTTATGACTTTGACTGTGATGTGATTGGTGATGCCAGAAGTTATGGATCTATGAAATTAAGAATATTTATCCTCCTGGGGTGTTAAGGCAATATGTTCAGCAGATTTTGCAGAGAATGGTGCAATAAACAAAAAATGTTTACTTTTGTGCACAAAAACACCTTATTAATGAAGAGAATGGCCAGACTTGTTCAAACTAACAGAAAGGGCAAAGGTAACAGCACGTTACAACCATGGTGTGCAGAAGGACATCTCAAAAATGTGCAGCACATCAGACCTTGAAGTCAATATGCTTCAGCAGCAGGAGACCATGCTGGGCTCCAATCCTGACTGCTAAAAATAGAAGGATGAGGCAACATGGGCACATGATCACCAAACCATGATGAAAAAAGTAAAGATATCTGCTAACCTGTCAAATCCTAATTTCTAATGTGTCATGCAGATTGTAAGGGTGTTGAATTTGGTAAAAGTCACAAGAATCTTGCTTTGCATTAATGATAAAGGTTTGTAATGGTCTAAGCACATGTCCTTTCTCACAGATTTGTCCTCTTAATAAAAACTGAACCTAATTTGAACGCCACAGAATCCCTAAGAATTGTTGCCAACCACATGCAAGTTCACCTGTTTATGTTGATACTGTCATCAGGATCATGCCCCATCTCACAAACATGACAGTGATCAACCTCAGATCTTAATCTAATAGAGCATCTTTGAGATAAGGTGGATCATGGCATGTGCAGAATGTGTGGCTGACAAATCGTCAGGACTGGTGATGGCATCAGATCAGCATGGGCCTCAGTCTCCAATGAATGTTCTATCTCCTTGCTGAATCAGTGCCTTGAAGAATTCAGGCTGTTCTGGAAGCAATAGGTGGGTCTAGCTGGTAACTAATAGAGCACCCACTTAGTGTATATGATATGTATGCATTTATACACTATATAGGAAAGTACTCCAATAGGATCAACACTTCTACTTTATTTTTTCCAAAACCCTGTGATGCTCTGGCTCCCTGTACAGTATTTTTTCTGCCTTGTGTTCTAGGCTTGCTGGGATAGGCTCCAGCTTCCCTGTGACGCTATTCCGGATAAAGCGGGTTAAGATAATGGATGGACGAATGGGTGTTTTATTCAAACATTTGCATATTTTGGACATAGAATATGATATTAACTGCTTTTGGAGTGAGGTTTGTGTATCAGGATATGAGTCTGTGCACACAATAAAAAAAAAATCACTCACAAAAAATGAATCTGAATGAAACATAGCTTGATTATTAACATTTTAAAATGTTACAAGCATACTGTTTCATAATAAAATCACTGCAGGTACTGTATATGTAAATATGTATTGTGGTAGGGTCAAATCACAGACTTACACGGTGAAAATCAATGTGCTTGACACATTAGATTCTTTAGTGCTTTACATTTTAGTATATCCTGAGAGGAAAGACTGTATAATTTTCTAATTTATACAATTTACAAAATTTGAATATATTGTAACAGCACTAACTCTTGAATTAGCCAAGAAAGGCAGGAATGAGAATGATGTCACTATGAAGTCAGCATCAGGCAGCAGTGACGGCAACAGGGGAGCCTGCCACAGTCACACAATCAATGTCTTAGTAAGGCAAAAGCAAGCAGTCCTTTTGCGGACAGCAAGTAACCTAAAAAAGCAATAAAATGAGCACATTTCTTCACTGTGTTGTGTTGAGCCACTAACATACACTTCAACAGAGGCCCTCCCAATCAACAACTTATTATGAAGACAGGCTTAGTTATGGGAGGCACTCTTGACTTTCTGGAGATAACAGCGCAGGCGAGAATGAAAACAAAGCTGATGTCCATTATGAACAATGCTGCATATCCTCTCTGTGATACACATGTCCTATAAAGCTGGGCCTCCCTGGAATGAGGCATCTCACTTTGAATCAAGACAGACTGAAGGATGAAGCACCACAAAAAGACAGGACCTGCTCAACTAAGCAGCACTATTGAATTAAGAGAAGGCTGCGGCCTATGTTTGAGTTCTGCAAGGCCACCATGCATTTGCTTTGTTTGGTTTTGCTGAAAGAATTAAACGGGATGACCCAGTTGGTGTCCCAGCATTTCTTTTTGGACCCTGGTTTTACTACCATTTGACCACAGTGTATATTTTGAAAGGTCAGTGAAGCTTTCTCTCGACAGCAAAAGAATATGCATTGTTTAGTGAAAGATTCCAGAACCTCAAAAGGAGGTGATAGTTAATAACAAATAAAAAGTCTGAATTAGCATAAGCTGCTCTAATTAAGGGTGTTCATTAGAAATGTAATGATTTACTTCATGAGGTAAAAGTACATAAGAAACAAGAGCAGTTGCATCAAATATTTGAAATATTAAAATGTGTGATTCAATTTAAATATTTAAATCTATGTATGTGAATTTCTCCTTGGGATTAATAAAGTATCTATCTATCTATCTATCTATCTATCTATCTATCTATCTATCTATCTATCTATCTATCTACAGTGCCTATAAAAAGTATCCACCCCATGGAAGTATTCGCATTTTGTTGTTAATATGACACTGAAGCACAATGGATTTAATTTAGTGATTTTAACACAGATCATACAAAACAAATATCATCAAAGTGGAAACAGACTTCCACTTAATAATAATTGATCTCATACATATTCACCTCCTTCCTGTCAGTATTTAGTAGATGCACCTTTGAGTCTGTGTGCATTGGTCTTTCTTTATTAGCTTTGCACATCTGGACACTACAATTGTTCTTCATTGTTCTTTGCAAAACAGCGCATGCTCTGTCAGGTTGCATGGTAATCATAACTGAAAAGCCTTTCTCAGATCTAGTCAAAAATTTTCAATTGCATTGAGATCTGGACTCTGACTTCCAGGGTATTAACATTGTTGTTTTTAAGCCTTTTCTGTGTAACTTTGGTTTTTTGCTTGGAATTGTTGTCTTGCTGCAAAGCACATCTCTCAAGGAAGGCATGGAATTATTGTACACTACAATATGTTTTCTTCCAGGGTATTTTCCTGAATTGTTTTACCCTCTGCCCTAACAAGGCTTTCAGGATGTGATGCAACAAGGCATCCCTATAATATGATGTTGCCACCACCATGGTTCTATCTATCTATCTATCTATCTATCTATCTATCTATCTATCTATCTATCTATCTATCTATCTATCTATCTAATTAACCTCAGGCTCAGCTCTGGCAAGCACCACAGAATGGTACTATATATCAGTGTCAAACAATTAATGTCTTAATGATCTAAATATTTCATGCATAGTGAATATATATTTATGTATAGTTTGTTAGTTTATTTTTGCTATTATAGCAATGTGGTTTGGACTGCTGTCCTATACCACCACAGTCCTTGGTTTGAATCCCACCCAAAATTCTACCTATGTAATATTCACTTTCCTCCAAGTCTCTGTTTTTTTTCTTGCAACTCAAAAGATGTTCAAAGTAGAGTAATTGTGGACTTTTGATTGGCCCAGTATGCATGAGGGTTTGTGTCATATGGTCCCACAGCGGGTTCTTCCTGCGTGGGGTTTGCATGTTCTCCCCTTGTCTTCATGGGTTTCCTCCCGGTGCTCCGGTTTACTCCCACAGTCCAAAGACATGCAGGTTGGCGATCCTAAATTGTGCTTGGTGTGTGTGCCCTGCGGTGGGTTGGCACCCTGCCTGGGATTTTGTTCCTGCCTTGTGCCCTGTGTTGTCTAGGATTGGCTCATGAAGACCCCTGTGACCCAATAGTTAGGATATAGTGGGTTGGATAAAGAATGGATGGATGGTCCCACAGTGTTTGCGTAATTGTACCTGCGAACCTGGACTTCTCATGGAAAACAACTATTTATCAATCTTCAAACAAGGCAGATGATAGTATTCCTTATTTACATAAAGCACAAATGTCTCAGTCCATGGGGTGAGCTGAGAGTTAAACAATTCTCATTGTTCTCAATTCTCACCTTATCTAAAACATCACATCATTCTTAACATGCAGAACTTTATCATCAATGAACTAAAGACACCAGTAATTTCTGACTCATGTTGCCTCTTTCCATTATTCTAAACACTGCTTTGTTCAGAGGGGTGTTTAACAGATTTTCCCATTAATCTTAGCACCACTTCATAGGAGGGGTGTATGGGCTTTTCCATCAGTTTATGGACGGGTTTTTGTTACTCATTTACCTCATTCTAAGCTTGAAAAATTAGATTGGTTAGTTTCTCTAAAACAAGGTAGGGACCTCAGGTGTGTAAGCTGTAAGTTACATTTAGTTAACCTCTCAGTTACTGTACATTCAAGCCTTTTCTTTATGTTTAATAATTCATTCTGTTATAGCTTCAGATATTTATACTTGTAATAGATTGTAAAAGATTATTATACAATAACATTCTATATACTTCATCCAGGTTTGGTTCTTCTTAGCTCCCTGTTTCCCTGTACTGGAAAGACAAGATAAATTGACTAGACAAACGTTTTGTTGTGCCAGGTTTCACATGTTTCTTCAGAGACATAATATCAGGGTTTAATCTGATTGCTGTGTGGGCTTCTTCTCATGAGAGTGTAAGTCCTCTCCACAACTGTACACTGGTATCCTAAATAAGATAGATATTTTATGTATGCATACCCTATAATGAACTGGAATTTCAGCAAAACAGACTCTGGGAGCATATGGCTCAAATTGTAAAGTGTCAATTTTATAATAACATGTTAATAAACATTTATTAGGAATAGTAAGAAAGAAGCAGCCTGTAAGCAACCTCATGCCAATAAAAGATGGTAAGATACATGACTTGAGCAAAATGTTGATGGTTGTGATCACGGTGAGAAAGCAGTGAACCATTAGTTTAATGCATTTATGTTATATCTGACCCTTAAAAAGATAGGATATTATTTTTTTAAAGTTAGCTGTTGGCCTGAAAAACAGTTGAAACCAGCTGACGCAAAGACCAGATGGTGTGATTTGAATGCCAGCATCCTGACCCAACAGCCAGCCCAGTTAATTAGCCTGCTGTTTCTTCTGTTTCTAGATTCATGCAGCATGCAATTCCTAGTACAGCAGAACTACATATTTCTAATGACACAAATCAGACAGCTTTGGAAAGCAGGGCTCTAGTGAAACAGTTTATTGTAAGAAAGTCATGGAAACGGGCCTTACTAGTCTGTCCCTGCTGTTGATGAGACATCTGGATAAAAACTACAGAAGGTGAAGTTATCCCCTTCATGAATTCTAGAGAATCACAAAAAATAGTGTTTAAGAATATGTAAAAAGTTGTCCATGGAGCTTTTGGGCCTACTGTTTTTATTATTTACCTCCACTTCAAAATGAGCCAGGCAAGGCAGTTTGGCAATATAATTAAAATTGCACCAGGCACTCTAAAGGAATTATATACTGTATATAAGCAGGGCTGAAAAGTATTGAAATCCCAAGAGTGAAAATGAAATTTGTTATATCCCTCTCAGCTTGTTGTCACTGGAACCCTCATCAAAAGAAGGCATACAAAGTAGCCTTTCACTTGAATATCTTTGTTTATGTTTTTATTGCACTATTTTCAGTTTTTCATAATGTTATTATTTCAGAAGCTGCCATTTAGTTATTATTGCTGAGAGCAGTTATCGATCATGTGATTCATATAGTGCAACATTTTATATTACAGTGCAGATAGTAGAAAAAGTCGTGACAGAAACTTCAGCATCCAGGTTTTTAATCTAATTAACCATTCTCTCATGGCTGATTTAATTATTTCTGATTTATGTTTTTTTTTCACTCCTGAATTACATTCTTTTTAACTTTGATTGTTGGCCTCTATTTTGTTTTTGCATTCATGATTGCTTTTGACTTCTTGGATTCAAACCTGCTAGTGTTTTTTAAACTTCTTGTCAATTGCTTTTGTCTTTTCCAACATTCATCCCATCTTCCTTTTGTCCTGTTTACATCTGTCTACACCAAATTAGTGCTATACTGTACTATTCATACTTTTGTTGAAGTTAAATAATATTTTGGTCCATTTTCCAAAAGAGACTTTCCAGTAACCTTACTAAATAAACAGGAACTGCTAGGAAACTTCAACAGAAGGACAGTACAGTTTGACACAAGACCAACAAATGGGTGTCCCTGGAAAGAATTATAATATAGATCTAAAGGCTACCTTGGTCCCCAAAAATATCATTGATGAATGGAGAATGACACACCTTAGCTAATACCACTTACCAACCAATAATGTGCTACTCATTGGGATGCCTCCCTAAGCTTGCAAATCCTGTGAGAAAAATGGCTGTGATATTTGCCCGGACACCACCAGTCAGAAACCACATCTTTATAAATTGCACACGTTTCTTAAACATTAATAAACACAGTCCCACCACTACACATAATGCACTCAGCAATAATCACCCCAATAAATCTGTTTCTCAGTCCTTGGCCGCTTTATCTCTCCTCCTGGGAGCTTCGTCCTGCTCCCACTCCCGACTCTGGCTCTCTGACTGTAAGGAGGCAGCCCCTTTAATTCTCACCCGGATGTGTTCCAGGTGGCTGATGACGTCCATCTGGCAGCACTTCCTGGTGTGGTGGAAGTGCTGCTCTTTGCACCGGAAGCACTCCGGGTTTCTCTGGCAGGTTCCTCCGCCATTTTGCCAAGTGTGGCGGAAGTAACTATTTTCAAGTCCTACAAGGCTTGTGGTGTCCCCTGGCGGTGGTCACGGGTCCCAACAGGCCAGAAGCTTTTTGTTCTTCTGCCGTGGTCCTCTCCTGCTCCAGGGCGGTTGCCCCCTCGTGGCCCGGAAGCTATTCCTGCCACCTTCCGGTCCTTTTAGGCATCCCAACCAGGTAATTACCCCGGCCATCTGCCACATGGGGCAATCTCCCCACACCAGGTGCCCTGTATCTACTTTATTACTTCAGTCACTCAAGTATAGACATTTACATGCAAAAGACTATTTATTAAAATGGAAACACTGCAAATTAACTAAATGATGGAAAACAGAGTATAATTATAAAGAGTAGACGTAAAACTCTAACAAAAACAAATTCTTGCTTCAAAGTTAAAAAGTTTAAAGAATATTTCCCGTAAAGAAAAAAATTACATCAGAGTAGGAGTTATCTTGGACGACTTTTAGATTCAGCAATCAGGCTGATGCACATCTTCAACATCAAGGTGAATGGAATACCACTGATGGAATAGAGAGTCTCTCTCTAGGATGGTTCATTCTTTATGGAAAAAGGCACACCTGGGAGTTCCGCACCCATAATGTTACACCGATAATTGTCCAGTTACTCAAGAGATATACAGCTTTGCCTAAGAGTTTTGATAACAAAAGGATGTGCAGAACAATTTGTCTTGTCAAGGGTGGAACTTTTCATATTTAAAGTTCGCTTGGGAAAAAATATATACTTGGATCTAAAATATGTTATACGCTATCTTGTAGATAATATTAGATGAAAAATATACTGTACAATGTACATGGGATTAAAATTAAAACAGAAAACATTCTCATAGCAATGCACTTCATAGAATTTCACAGGACTGCTATGTGTCCAAAGAGATCATTTACAGTCTAGCTTAAAATAAACTTGTAAATAAGGCTGTTTCTTCTTAATATACAGTAGAACCTTCAGCCACAAAATTTTGATTGTCCACTCCATAACAGTGTCACTGATATATAGCAAAGCTAATTTAAAATGTGTTATTATATGCAAGCAAAAAGTGTTATAAAATGTTAGGGATGTACTCTTTGCACCCTTCTTTCTGCATCTTCGGTAATATTTCTGTTCCTCCTCCTGAATTGCTCTTTAATCGCAGGGCTATCCTGCTAAGAATTCCTTAGTGTTGGTGTGAGAACTAGGTGAGAAGTAGGATTGACAGTGGATAGTTTTATAGTATGTTCAAGAAATATCTAATTATTAAGATTTGAAAGTGTCAAGGCACAACTTTCGAATACATTCCTCGGCAAATGGCTGCACTGATTTGGAATCATCAATGTGTGACTTTGTTTTTTAAGATTTGAATAAAATTTACTCTTTGCCAGTTTTCACGTGTGTCCCAATGAGATAAAAGTATTTGTGTGAAGGCCGGCAACTGGCAGCAAAACCTCGTGCTTGTGAAGTAATTTATGATGAGAGCAACAGCAGATTTAAGCAGGGAGAGAAGCACACTAGGGAGTAAAAGGTCGCTGTGTAGGATTCCTAAGGAGAGCCAGAGGAAATACTGCAGCATTATTTGGGGAAAATAAAGATTATGGGAAAAAGTGAGTCTTTAAATTGAGCTGGGACACAGATATCCCTCTGTCAAAGCCCATCACAGGAGGAACAAGAGAGTCCATTTCCTCAATACCTGTGATTCTTATGTGCAATTTTACTTCTTCTTAGGATCACTCTGAGAGATAGCTGTCAGTTTGTGGCTGGCATTGAGACAGGCATCAGTGTTTGAAGAATAGATGGAGGAAGTCAAGCAAAACTAAGAAAGGATCACAGTGGCTGGGTTTTGCTAAAGCTGAATCCCAGTGGTTATTGTTATCATGATGATCCGCTTTCAGGGTAGGCAACCTGAACCTCTGGTGCAAGGCATTCACTTTCAGTTCCAGTAACTGAATGAGATTTCCATCTTATTCATTAGTTTCTTACACACAGCCTCATACCTAAACTAACACCAAAGAAGACAAAGTATATAGAAGTAAAGATTTATTATAAAAATTAAAATAAGGGAAAAATACAAAAGATAAACTAAAATACTGTAATTTCAAAAATACTCTCCACTCTGGCTTTATATACTCCTCTCTAAAACTCTGGCCTCACTTTTTGTTGCCCATCCAATCTCTGCCAGTCCTTGCTAGTACCAGATAGCTATGACCCATGTTTACATATGACCTGCATTATTCACTAATTCATCCAATTTATTATATGAGTTAACAAAATTAAGAATGTAATAGACATGCAGGTTAGGCATACTGCACTAGATTAGGCACTTTATGTCCTGTATTAATTTCCATAAACACTGGCTTGGCCATTCAAGAATTTACCAATTTTAACCTTTGAAAAACTCCTATGTTGCCTTCACAGAATTTTTGAAATTATTATCTTGTTGTAGGGTGGAGCGTGGTACAATGAGTTTGGAAGCATTTGCTGCAACAAGAGCAAATAAGATGTTTCTATACACCTCAGAGTCCACTGCAGCTGCCATCAGCAGTTACATCATCTTTGAAGAGCAATGTGCCAGTAACTGTGACAGCAATAAACGTCCAAGCCAAAACACCCACAACACCATGGTTAACATATGAGAGGGTTTGCTTTGGATCTTGCACGATTCCTTTTCATCTCCACACTTTGCTCTTGCCATCACTCTGATACAAGTTAATATGTGTCTTGTCTGTCCACAAGACCTTTTTCCAGAATTCTGCAGGCTCTTTTAAGTACTTTTTATAAACTGTTATCTGGCCATTCTGTTTTTGTTGTTAGCTAGTGCTTTGTGACTTCTACAGTATATTTCTATTCATGAAGTCTTATATAGCTAGTTATCTCTGACACACACACATCTGCCTCCTGAAAAATGTTTGTCATCTGTTGGACAGGTGTTTGGGGCTTTTTCTTTAGCATAGTAAGGATTCTTCTGTCATCAGCAGTGGAGGTCTTCCTTGGCCTACCAGTCCTTTGTGATTACTGAGCTGACCAGTGCATTCTTCCTTCTTGATGGTATTCTGGACAGTTATTTTAGATAATCCTCAGGTTTTACTATTGTCTATAATGGTTTTATTCTAGTTTTCAGCCTCATAATGGCTGCTTTGACTATCATTGGCACATCTTTTGTTGAACAATGGCAACTACAGACTACAAAGAGTAGAAGCAAGAATTGTTATCTTATGCATGCACTAATGAAAATATTTACATGATGCCAATTGTCTAAAACATTATGGTGGGGACCATGTATAAAACAGTGTTGCTATTTCTACATGGTGAGACTGAAATGTATGCAAATACCCTTAAATAAAAGTTTGCAATGTGTATTTTTATCACATTTGAAATTTTGATTTTTAATTTTAAACTGCGGAGCAGATGGGGAAAATCAAGGGAAAATGTATTCCAAATATTATGGAGGGCAATAAATATACTAGTCTCCAATTCCCCTCTAGCTGTTATGACATTATCATTTTCTCTCCACTTTTCCTAGTAAGAGTCATGGTAACAACATGCTGACAGGGCTAAGTCTCCCTGTCCCCAATGAATCCCTCTACGCTGTCCTCAGTAATATGCAGAAGGTCTCAGGACAGTTGAGAGATATAATCCTTCCAGTGAGGCTTAGTAGGCCTCCTGGTCTTCTTGAAGTGGGCTTCACCTAGTACAGCTCTGTTGAGAAAGTGCCCAGGAGTATTCTAAGTTCATATCTGAACCATCTTTGCTGTGGTTGTACCAAGATCCTCACTCCTTCACAAACTGTGAACCCAGCCATGCTGTGCAGAAATGTCATACCACCCAATTCTGCTCACAATCTCATTGTTTCTACTATTACTATCCATATTTTCTGATCATAGATGAAGACCAGATATGACAAAATGAAGTCAACTGTCATAGGATTTCTGTCTCTTAAAGCATCATTCTAATTCCACAAAGTTCCACAAACGCAAAACAATGTGTGAGAATGAGATAGGAATAAACACCAGGCAGATCTAAAATAAATCAACAAATTAAACTTTATTTTTCATTCCAGACAAGTCATCTACTGTATCTATCTATCTATCTATCTATCTATTTCACTGAGTACTGACCAAGATATCATTTCACTGAGTACTGACCAAGATAAAAATCTTCAGAAATATGTCTTCCTGACGTACTGCCATGAAATGTTTTTCTGCTGCCCTTGCAGTAAGCTATAACTTTTCAGTCAGTTACTGGGATAGATACCCAACGCGTGTAATAAGTCACATGGCTGGCACAGGGCTAGGATCAGAAGTTATTTTGAGAAGCCTGAAATCACCATATGGAGCTGCTTCCTGGAGACACTAGCTGTTATTACAGCCCCACCAATAAAACTCATTTAAAGGCCCAGGAAATTCTTTTCCTGCACCTGTTCTGTTCAGTAGTTTAGAAAGATGACCTCAGTACATCACATCCCACTGGGCCCAGAAGACAGCAGATGCCAAAGTTGTCCCAATGCCAGTACAATAGCATCATTAGCTCAGTGCTCAGAATGAATTCATAGCCGATGCACTAGCTTTAAACTGTGGAGATACTTGCCCGCAGTGACACCATGTTGCTCACCCTACCTTCTAAGTGAAATTTCCTGTCTGTCCTACCCACTGTGTTCTGATTACCCTTTGTAGAAGTATATTTGAATAAAGCATATATTTTTGCACTTCTGAAATTTCAAAATTTCCTTTGGTATTTGTATTTGAATGTTTTTTAAATTTAAATTCACATAATCTAAACAAAAAAAATGAGGAAATGTGTTATGCAAATTGCAATAGACAGGTGCTTTATTTAAGGTTGGTAACTTCCTTGCACCTTATAGACTTATGGCCCAGGGATTTTGCAAGTATAAGTGATGTTTCAAAAATGGATGGATGTAAGGAGCTACCAATCTGATTTCTGAATACATCTATCCATTTTTAAACCACTTATCCCAATTCAAAGTCATGAATGAATTATTATAAACTTCCACTGGCAATTGACAGTAAGCAAAGATGGGAAAAGGGAACTGTTAAACGTAGTCCAGCTGATAACAGAACACAGAAAAAGCATATTTTCTGTGCAGAGGAGACCATTAAATCCACCAAGTTTGTCTGGCTGGCTAAGCTATGTTGTACCAATAGCTCATGCACAAACCTTGTAAAAATTGTCAAGGTTTTTACTTCAACTAAGTGTCTCTTTAGTTTGATCCAAATGAAAGCAACCTTTATGTGAATATATGAATCCTAAACTCTTTTGTGGATACAATGATTGGATGCATTCCCCCAAAATTCATTGAGGAACTCAAATCATATTGATGGACAGGAATGTGCCCCTTCCTCTCCACAGAATCCTGATATTGGAAAAAGCAGGTTTGAAAATATTATGTTAATTCTGCAAGATCAGTTTCATCAGTGTCTTTGAGAATTTTTAATTAGTTCCACATGAAGTCTTCTCTGCTCAAGACAAAGAAGATCAACTGCTTAGCCTTTCACAGTAGAAGGGTGTGTCTGTGAGCACAGCACTTAGTTGCTCTCCTCCCCACATAGTCTGTATTATTTTCATTGTGTGGTAACCTAAACCACATATCATGGGGAACAAGAGTGGATCTCAATGTTTTGGAACTATGGTAGAAATCAAACAGGAAGGAATGATAGCCCATCATTTCATGAAACACTAACAAAAACACACAGACTCTCTAATGCTGAGTTGTGTGTTTAGGATGTGGGAAGAAGCTTCAGTGCAAACCCCATGAAGACCAAGCATTGTAACAAAATATCTCAAGGTGTTAGACATAAGTGCCAACCACTGTTCCTCTTTTACCTTAACACATTTAATTGATACTTATCTTTGGAGAAAGATATCATATATACTGATTATCCTTTCTGGTATACACTAAAGTTTACTTGATGGTGCCAGAAGCTGTAATTGCAGCAAACTATTGCTCTTGTATTACAATTGATAACAGACGCCAGAGGTGACAAGCTGCAAGAATCAAAGTGTTGTTCATTCTTTCTCTTGCAGTAATGTTCAATCAGTCAACCTTAATTATATGTACTTTCTTCAGCAAAGAGCACCATCATGCAACAGTTTACAAAACACACAAGAATACGGTTTTGTGGGAAAAAAAGCTCCGTAAAAGAGTTGCCAAAAAGATGAAAAGGTTCTTCATTTTTAATTAACTGTCGCCACGGGGAATGTTAACATTACGAAAAGAAAATCATGATAAAATATAAAGCAAATATGTAATTAAACCTTAGCAGACAGAGTAAGCATTGATGTAAAGTTAGATTTTCATTTTATTGTTTAATATTTGCTTTATAAGATGTGCAGTTTATTATAAGCAAACATGGACTTAAGGTCAGTCACTGAGAAAAAGTGCCACTGTGCTTAGAAAAATCTGTCAGTTACCAGGCTGAATGCGCAGTTGTGTTGAAACATAACAGCCTAAAATATATCTGCCCCATTGGCTTTTTTAGGTGCCTGACTGAACACAGACTGCACCTCATCTCTTTAAATTATGATCACAGAGACAGTGTGAAAATCCTGTGTGACTCCGGGACCACAAGTGGTAAAGCCATAGAGTCCAGAGGCCTAAACTTTGAAATGTTACATCAGCTAATTTGCGGCAGGCCCCATCTGTCTTTGTGTTCAAGGCGTTTTAGTATGGCCAAATTCTGCTGGTACTGTAAATAATACATTAATGCTGGTGGCATTTTTTATATCTGAAGTTTACTTTTATAGTTAAAGCTTCATATTTACCAGATTTAGCTACATTGCCATCTTTTTCTTAGCCTTATAATAGTGTTGATAGCCAAAAAGATAGAAAGAACGTAGAACCTTCTTCCAGCCGACTTCAGAGTCTCCAAGTGCCTTCTGGCAAACTCTCCCCAAGATCTCATTTTTGATTTTTTTTTTAACTTTCTCCTTGCCACTCTCACATAAAGCTGTGACTGGTGAATCACCCAGACAACAGTTGTCATATGCATAAGCTATCAATTCTTGGCCACTGTAGCTTATATCTCCTACAGAGTTTTCACTGGGCTCTTGATCTCCCTCCTCACTATTCTTCTTGCACAATCACTCAGTTTTTGTGGATTGACTGCTCTAAACAGATTTACAGCTGTGCCAAACTCTTTCCATTTCTTAATGATTTACTTTAAGTCGACTCAACTGGATATTCAGTGACTTGGACATTTTCTGCTATCCATCCCATAAATTATGCTTTTCAATCACCTTTTCACAGAGTTGCTTTGAGTTGTTCTTTTGTCCTCATTGTGTAGGTCATCCCACTATACTGACCTTGACAAGATGGTCCTTCTAAATAAGGTGCATTCATTAAACATTAGTACAATATAGATGAGAACAGGCCATTCATCCTAACAAAGCTCACCAGTCCAATCCACTTAATTCTTCAACAATGACATCAATTCTACCATTGAAAGTCCCTGAAGTCCTACTGTCTACCACACGACTTGACTATCTATTCCATGTGTCTATGGCTCTCACTTCAAACCACAATCATTTGAAACTCCTTAACTACAGACTGGTGATCTCCATTGAACTAATTATTTGACTTCTAAAACTAACTGGCTGCACCAGTAACGATTTAGGTGTGTCATACTTATGAATAGTTTTGCCATCAATTATTTTGTATATTTATATATTGTAGCGACCCGTGGTCGAGTCTTGAAGATTTTCAAGCCGATTTCGCCGTGCACCTCTTCCAAGCTGTCGGCTAGAGGATTGCCAGCATTAGGCACGCAGCTGTACCCAGCTCTTTAAGTCGGCTGTGTCCCATACACCGCACGACTACGGCGTCGGCAGCACGCAGCTGTACCCAGCTTCTCAAGTAACGAGCACTCGTGTCCCATACACCGCACGACTCCGAGTGTCTCGGCATTAATTGCTTAGATGAAATCTTAGCAATGAATAACAGCTCTGTCCTGTTGTATCTCTTTATTCACAGATAGCCAGAAAGCAAAGCTCAAATTCATCCGCTTAACCACTGTCAAGGTCAACAACAAAACGACATTTCTTAACGATGGTATCTATTTACATTTTTTACAACCCCGGACGGCGATATCCCAACCCACCCCGCCGGGCTGCGCACAAACACATATAACATTTACAACAGGAAAGACAATTACAAACTTAGTTAATCTTTACACACAATAACTTTCACATACATTTCCCATAAATTCCCCAACAACTATTTACATAATTTACCCACAAGGCGTCACTCCGCCAGCGCGGACTGCCGGGTTGCTCCAATATATATATAATTAATTTAGGCCATTTTGCAGAAAAGTGATTTTACTTTGACGTTAAAAGAGTATTTTCTGTTGTTCAGTGTCAAAAAAACAAATAAAATCTATTGTGATTAAATGTTGTTTATCAGTAAAATGTGAGAACTTCTAATGGAATCAATTCTTTTTAGGCACTGTATATATAATAAACCGTTGTTTTACATTTTTCCTGTAAAATACAAGGAAGCATACAAGAATACTATTGTCTGAAATTTCTGGCTTACAACCTAAGTATTTTTATAACCATAGTTAAAGTGAAAACTTAAAACTTTAAAACTCAGCAGACTAGCAAAAAAGGTATATTTTGTAGTAAAGCTTGAATGAACAGTTGACATTCACTTTCTGTGACCTCATTGAGTCATTTTAATGTGAGTACAAGCCAAGGAAAATGATGTATTCATACATATGGACAAGTCATATAGGTAGCTTCTCTACTGTAACTAAATTAAATTATCTTCTAAAAATTTTTTGTGTCAGAGCTGGCTGGGGTGGCGACCCGGCCGGGACGCCCAGGAGGACCGGAGGAGGGCTTGCGCCTTCCCCAGACCATCTGGGGGTGACCGCCCTGATTCCTTTGGGGGCCATGGGTACAGAGCTTTGAAGCTCCACCCTGTAGGGGCCCGTGGTCTCCGCCAGGAGGCGCCCCCATGTCTTTGGAGCCCTGGACCTCAGCACTTCCGTCATACCAGGAAGTGCTGGGGGTAAAAAGAGCAGGGACACCTGGAGTGCTTCCGGGGATGCAGCCGGCACTTCCGCCACACAGGGGTGTGTCGGCGGGTAATTGCCAGAACCCACCTGGAACACATCCGGGTGATAATAAAAGGGGCCGCCTCCCTTCATTCGAGGTGAGAGTCGGGAGTGGAGTGGACTGAGCTTGCTGGAGTAGGCAAGGAGGCGGCCTGAAGAAGAGAAAAATAAGGCATTGTGTGGCCAGGACTTTGGGGGTTTTGTGGTGCACTTGTGACTGATAATATTGTAAATAAACGTGTTTGTGGGTGAAATGAACGTTTCCACCTGTCTGTGTCTGGGCCAGCCTCCACAGTTGTTTGTTACTCCATTGTATATAGCTACTGTATATATTATTAAGATCCTGTATGTGTTTAAGTAACAATCAAATCTGGGAACTGTTCTGCCCTCAAATGATTTAGTTTACTTACATTTTTTCGTCAACAATTTTTAAAGTATTAGGCTTGCTAAACAAAAACAGATTTAGTATAATTTAACCCATTATGAACAATGTGACAAATAACTGATTAATAATTATAATTGTTATTTGTTACTGTTCTCCTGAATTGGATAGAGAGGATTTGATAATGAATTGATGGATGAGTATTTGAAGGGCTGCTGACCCAAGTATGTTTGGTCCCAACCTTCTGTCCAAGTCAACTAGTAGAATGTCTAAAATGAAGAAATGAATGAACTAAGTACAATAATCATTCCTACAGTGTACCATCGTGGTTAGAACAGCTGATTCCTGATTCCTAATTTCTGGGTTCAAAACCCAGCTTGGGCATGTGTGTCTATATTAGATTTGAATGTTGTCTGTTTCTGCAAAGTTTCTTCCTCCATGCTTCCTCGCATATCCCATATAGCCTACTGTATACACAGTTTATTTTAATGAGTGCCTCCATTTGTGTGACGTTGATACGCAAAGGACTCATTATCCTGCTCACTGATAGCTTCTTGTTCTACTGCACTCCTGAATCCTTGTCTTTATTGAAAGGGCAAGCCACACTAAAACAGAATTCTAGCAGGTATATTAAAGAACATCAGTTAGGATAATGATGTACAATAAAAGGCTACTTTTTAAACTTCTGAGTTTCCATTGATCCACATTTTCTGGGAAATTGATTGAATAAAATATTCAATTCCATCCACTCACTTCTGCACCTTTAAACATTTCTATTTTTTTTTATTATTATTCCATTATATCAAGAACATCCAACAACCCACCCATTTTGAACCCATTTTACTATTAACCACTTACACACGAGGTGTCCTGCTAGTGGGACACAGCCATATTTCAAAGTTGTTAGTGTATTTTCAATAACCCCACAACTCAATTAAAAGCAATAATGGTATTTTTGCACACCCAATGGGTGTCTTCTTTCAGGAAATCATAAGTTTCCATGTTTCCTCTCTCTTTCATTAGTAGAATGCGCAATTTCCAGATATTTATAAGATGAAGTGAGCAATGCGTTGCAGCTGAGTGAATCTGCTTTTATCAAAGATCCCACCTATATCGCGCCACAAACAGTGAAAGACTCATTTCCATTGCATAGCTGAGTTTCAGACCTTTTCAGAGATGTATAGTTGTGTTTGATTAGTCATTTGTACTACATGTCGCAGCTGTGCATAAAAGACACAAACTATATCACTTAGGCGACAGCTTATCTTTCGACATCTCTGCGCATTGTTATGCAGAAGTTTTTGTGACAGTGTATGCGAATTGTTTGGTTGATGTACAATATTACTTGAAGTTTGTACTAGGGAAATGTCTCCTTCTTCTTCCAAAAAGAAAACATACAGTTGAGGAGGTCCTAGAAAAGTTACAGAAAATGTAGTTAAACGGATTATTAAGACCTTGAGTGAGAGTATTGATTCTACTGAAAACGCTGAATTTACTGAAGGACTCGATGCTATGTTTGATTTGTAAGTACTGGTTAGTATAACTTTGAAATGTTGCAGGAGGCACTTTTACAATGCAAGGATCATGAGTTAATTTACCATATCTGGACACTATCTGCTACACCTTCTTCCTTTGTTAATTTTCTTACTGTCTTAGCAGTATTCTACCAGTTTCAGCTTTTTTGAGTACCCTCTGAAAGTGTAATGTGGGGAGCCCTTTGATCGAATGTCACCAGGCCTGTGAAGTTTCATGGGGGACCACTATTTGATCAAAAGTGTATGTATTGCGCTGTGCCTTGCTACTGATTGTAGTGGACACAGAATCGAATATCACTGAATCGAATTGTGCAGACTTTCACAGGGGATCAGGCAAATGTATTTGTAATGTGCTCCTTGCAATTTCACTTGGGGACTCCAAACCACTACCCCACCAAAATCAAATGTCACTGAATTACACCATGCAAACTTTCACAGGGGACTGCTCTTCAATCTGTTCTCACTGAATCACATCATGCTACATCACATTGCTGCTCGCAGTTTCACGTAAGAAATGCTCTGTCCCTTCCCTTTCTAATTGAATGTCACTGTATCAGGACATTTTTGTCACTATGTCGCGAGAACATGAGGAAAAAAAACCAAATGTCTTGTTCATGGTACAATCTAACCACTAAAGGAATAAACATTGCTATGCTATATTTTTTATTCTGGTTCTTTGAATTTATTTCATATTTGCTTGCTTCACCCCCAACAACCACACCTAAAGGTGGACGAAAAAAAAATAAAATCAAAGAGCAGCTGTGGGAAGAGGTGGAGGATGAAACAAGGGATTGGATGAAGCAAGAATGATTAGAGTTTGTGGGGGAGAAGGTTGATGATACTGTGAACAAGTACTCATATGCTCACAACGCAACGACTGCCACCATCCATCCATCCATCCATTTTCTAACCCGCTGAATCCGAATACAGGGTCACGGGGGTCTGCCAGCGACCCCAAACTCACAAAGAAACAGTGGGTTAGGTGCGTGTGTGTGTGTGTGTGTGTGTGTGTGTGTGTGTGTGTGTGTGTGTGTGTGTGTGTGTGTGTGTTCTCGTAATTCTATTAAACTTAGGACCTTTGACAGGATGCACACCAATAAGATGGGGACGTCAGCAGTCATGGGGACCAAAAATTGAGTCCCCACGAAAGTAACTATTGTACAGTGATAAGGAGGTGCTGTAGACCTACCCTGCATTAAAATCTACATAGTCCCCAGAATCGGGCTTTAATGAAAAAAATTGTGTGTGTGTGTAAGAGAGAATGACTCGCTGTGTGTACACTCCCTCTCTGGCTAAAAATGGAATAGCAGAATAGAATACACACTTTTCGGTCATGTGGTATAATTGCTGCCATCCAATTGGGCCTGCAAACAGTTGGAAAGCTTCCTGGTCACATGGTATGAGTTCATGTAATACTATTGGCTTAGTCCCCAGAAAACAGTGTATTTTCAGTTTCGACATGCAGTTTCTGCATGCAATTGGAGAGAGCGGTGCTGAAGCTGAAAACTACTAGAAAGAGGAGAGGGAAGTAAAAAAGTAAGTATGAAAATTTTATGTAACCTCATATCTTATACAGTAAGTCTTAATGTTAAATACAAAATGTTGTGTATTTTTACAGATGTAGGAAGACCAAGATAAGGCACAAGTATGTTTTGTTTATACTGTATCATGCTTGAGTAACATAGTAAATGTAGTTTTGTTTTGCTGTGATTTTGTCGTAATAATATCTGGTTTCATGGTCTTTCACTTTCTTTTCTTAAGCAAACTAAACACAAACCTGCTATAATTCATGTAGGAAGCGCAAGATAATGTAAAAAAGAATATGTCTGATAGAATTTTGAATATTAAACTACTTTGATTGAATACCCAAGTTGTTGAAATGTTTGCCTTCATTTTACTGTGAGAGTGCTGTGAAAGTGAAACTAAATAAAAGTATTCTGCGACAAATGTGCATTTTATTTTCATGTGTTGAACTAATTATACAACACTCAGTTGCTCCTCGTAGTTGCCGCCTCTGCAGAATTAAATTTTTTTTCGACAATAAGCCTTCATAATTCATTAAAAAGCTGAAATGCACAAAATGCTTCCATGATGGAGACATTGCCTTAAAAACCTAAATAAGAAAAATCAGGGCTTCAATTTCAAATGCTTCATTTATATTGTGGTTGTGTTCCTTTACATTTCCTTTTCTTTTACGCAGTATGAGTCTTTAATTAAAATGCGATACTTACATTCATATTTTAAGCATTTAACATGTGGTGCCTAGAATTAACCTGGTTTGGAAAATAGACACGTGAAACATGTGCCTTTGTGACAAAAATCACACTTAGTTGAGGTTCAGAGTTCCTTGACCCCATCATCAATTGTAATTTTAAAATATCTGTCTAATAAAACTGTTCTGCAACCAAATTTAACATACTTTATGACTGGTTTTGGAAAGCAGTGTACAAAATCCTCATTCTTAGGAAGAATATTTTGTATAAATGTGAATGTAACTAATGTAAAACAGATATTATAGGGCATATTAATAAAAAAGTTAATTAAGGCCAAGTGTCAAACAAACTTACTTCTTGAGTTATATGAAATGTCAATATGCACATTAAATAGCTGTTCAGACTTGAAGCATATAAAAATTTTAAGAAGTTTACAACTGTACTTTTTTTAAAAGGCAATATATAGAATTTTCATTGATAGGCTGAATAATTTTATAACTACATAATTAAAAGGTTTCATAATACTGTTATAGAAGGGCACTAATGTGAGTATGCATTGATAAATTAACTGTTGCTAAATAAATAAACATACATGTGTCAAATGAAAAGATGTTGTTCTTAGTGTATTCTTGAAAGGTGAAACCAAGAATAAAATCTGAATTTTTATTCAGGAAAAAAACTGAAAATATAACAAAAAATACAATATTTCTGGTTTGGCTTGGCTCACCTTCCCATTATGATCCATCTAAAAATACATCTAAGCTCAATATGAAAAGTGAAAATAACTGTATTTTCTTTGGTTCTGTTAAGTTTTGTGTGCTGTTTATGTAATATATTTTTAACTGTTGTAGGTCCATGTAAACCAAAGCTGCAGGCAATATTTTGGAAACCCTTGACTTAACAAAAAAAGGTTAAAGTGTTACTTTTTCAAAAGCTATATCACAGTGTGTCATATTGGGTTTCAGGTATGAACCCATTGTTTTATCAGTATGGCAGTTCTGATCTGTGGAAAAACTAAGCATTCAATTCGGTGTATATGAGATTTAGGATGAGGAGTACTTTGCACTGCTGTCGCAGAGCTCCAGACATCTGTGTTCACATCTCGGCTTATCACTGCCATGTTCCTCTTAGGCTCAGTTTGGCTTTTATGGAGCTTCCCCAGTCTTTTTACACACTTGAGAAGGACAATAGTGGTTATGCTAAAATACCATTCAAAATGAACTCCACATTAGTAAGTGTGAATGATGCATGAGTGTGTCCTGGACAATTTTGGTTTGATTTCTGCCTTACACCCATTTGGATTTGGATGGATGGATTTATTTTTCTAGAGGTTTCAATTAATCTATATTTGCACTAGTTAATATGAACCGTGGTATGTGACAGTTTTATTTATTTGCATATTTAAAATATTTTTTACATGCAGCACTGTACAGAAAAGGCTTAGCTACACATTGGAAAAAAATGTAGAAAAAATTAACATTTAAAGAATATACTGTATAAGATTTTGTACAATCCTGTATATGTGAAGGATTCTGTGAAAGAATGCCATACATACAATTTTGCATTTAAAGAAAATCTGATATTTTAAGCTATTTAGTACAAAATCATGAATAGTATAACTCTGTAATAAAAGTTATGCGAACAGTTCAAAACCTGGCATTTTAAACAGAAATTAATTATTACAGTATTTAAATTCATTAGTTGTGACAGAATGCCATATACTGTATCTATCAGATGATTTTGTGATAAAATGTCACATAGATGCATAAATGTCAAGTTGCAGAGAAGGGGAAAGGTAGAGGTATAAATGATAGTGTGTCCTAGATTTGTATCTTGACTACAGAACACAAAAAGTCGTAGATGTATTTTATTTACTTATTTATATTTTGCATTTTTAATTCATGACATACTGGTTTTTGTGTTCTATAGTTGTTTTAAGATGAAAAGGCATAGGATTAACCGAGAAAAGAAGCTGTTGATTATATAACAACCTGCACAGACAAAGCTGCATTACATGTGCAGTACATCAACAACTTGAAAGGTGAGATTGTAGATGATCATCCAGGTTTTCAACAGACACCTGTTTTCAAAGCTCTGTATTAATTCCTTTTTTCCTTCCTGCCTGTGAGTAGGTAGAGGTGTGTTTGCAAGTTTAGCTTTACGAAAAGGAGACTTTGTGGTGGAGTATAGAGGAGACCTAATAAGCATTGATGAGTGTCACAGACGACAAAATGTATACCATGATGCACTTAAGGGATTCATGTATGATTTCAAATGGAAAGGAAAATATTGGTGGTATGTATTTGATTTTTTAAAGTTAATGTTTTACTTGTTGAATATGAAATATGCTCTATTTTTCTCTTATCACAAGTATTTGTGTCATTTTCCGTTATTAAAAATTACAGCATTGATGCTGCAAAAGAAGATGATTCACTGGGAAGATTGGTAAATGACAATCATGTTAATCCTAATTGTAAAGTGAAGAGAATCACTGTGAAAGGAAAGCCACACTTGTGTCTCTTTGCAATTAGAGACATATCTCCTGGAGAGGAAATTACATATGATTATGGAAGTGGCGATTGGCCTTGGAGATGTAAGGTAATAATGATAAAGTTTTTAAAGAAAACACAAGTATTTCATATCTAATTTCACAAGTGAAGGTTTCTGATATTAAAATCAATGTGTTGTATTCTGTCTAGGTGACTGATGAAACTGAGAATCATCCAAATAAAGAAAGGGCTGCAGAGTCACCTAAGAATATTATAGATGAATATTATTCAGCAAGTGGCTTGTATCATTCAGGTAAACTAATTGCTATTTGTCTTTTTTGTAGTTTTCTATCTTAAGTTTTTTTTATGATATGAACATTATATGACAAAGGTTAAAATGTCTGTGTACTGGGCTGTTCCTAATGAAAAGGGAACACTGGAGGTGAATGAAAAAAAAATTGATAAGCAATTAATAAGTTAATTCAGGCTTATCACATGACAAGCAGGTAAAAAAAATCTTCATTTTATCTTGTTGTATATTAAAGAATATGAGGTATCCAGATTAGCATCCAGAAAAAATGGTAAATATTTGTAGCAGCTCTTCAGCCCGTAGTCATAGAAGTGTGAGTGCTATGTTATTTCACTGCCCTCACAGGGTGTTCCAGCTGTACATATGTAATTATGGCCCCTCTATGTGTCTGACCTGAGATCTGTGTCTGTGCTCACAACATCCTCTGCCACGGAGTCTTGGCGCCTAGCTTATGGCTGTACTCCCCACCCCCACGCTGTCCCCATGATGAGTGGCACCAGAAATGTGTGTACATACAGTATTATTTTTGCATGGTCCCCTGTATGTGTCTGTGCTCACAACATCCTCTGCAACGGAGTCTGGAGCCTAATGTAGCTATACTAATCTATGTTTTTCCCACAACCACATCATATCCATGAGGTATCCAATGTGGTATGTGTGGGTGTTGTGACAATTCAGAATTTTATTGACAGGGGGATCAAATGGAACAATTTTCAGAGTTGTATATATATATATATATATATATATATATATATATATATTTATTTTGTGTGTGGATATATAGTTGATTTCATTGTTGATTATAATTTTTTCAAAGAAAAAATTCAAGTACATACTGACTATTTAGGAAGTGAGGATGAACTGGAAGATGTCAAGGAAAAAGAACTCTTTCCTTCACACAATGACAGCTTTGTTAATGCTGCAGACAGAGCTTGACTTGTGCATTTGTAAATTGCTGACATACCCCACAGTGATCAATACAAAATATATTAATTTCAGTCAATTTTGTTTTTAGTTAGAGAAGACAATCCTCCACAGCAAGAACAGGACGCAAGCATTGCTAGTGTTTCTCAAGGTAATGTTATATATCCAACTCTACTCCAATGTTAAAATAAATGTCATTCTACTGATCAAGTGCATTTTTATCTCTTAGGTCTGGAAAAAAAACAAGAGAAAATGCAATAACTCTCGTAAAAAAGTCAAGAAGAAAAAAAGGGAAGTACTGAAAAACAGAGACTGGATGGGAATAAACTTTTTTGTTAAGAATAGAATAGAAGAGAAAACTTTGAAAAACAAAACTCTATGCACTTGTGTATCAAAGAGTGTGTAGATATATGTAGAATTTCAAAAGTTTCAGTTTTAGGTATTTTATATTTGATCGTTTGAATAGGTTATAAAAGCAACATTTCTACTGAAGTATTGTAACAAACCTTTTGTTCCTTGAGATTTTCTACTTCTGTCTGGTGCTGAACCTGGGTCTATTCCACCACAGGGACTAAACTGTTTGAGCTAAAGGAGAACACCTATATCCCAGAAAGATAGCATTCCTGTTGTATAGACAACTAATTTGGGGAATCTTACACACTCATTACACTCTTTGTAGTCAGCTGTCCCAATGACCCTATCATGGACAACTTGGTTCACTCCTGGCACCAATCTAATGATCTCAGGTTACTTAAGATTTCTACACTTACCATGGATTGAACCTGGGTTGTTGACATTGCATGAGATATTTGTGATGGAATGTTAAAGACCCAGGCACAAACCTTGGAATGAACAGAAACCTTGTGGAACCTGAAATCATTATCCTGGTTTCAGGAGTGTTTGGGATAGCTCAGGACAGAGTCACTGGGCCGGCTGACCACTTGAGGGACAACAGTGTAAGAACCTGCCACTGTCTAACTGTATGTGAGCCACTTGACAGAATAACATGGATGTTGGCTTTCCCGGCTACAGGAATTCTTCTTAAGTTCAGTCAGAAACACTCCAGTACTGTGATGCCACAGACCTGGATTTTAATTAAGCATCAGGGTTCAAACTTGTTTCTTATTTAAAGTTTAATGTTTGCGAAATTTTACAATTTTGGAGAAGTATCTGGCACTACTAGAAAATCTGTCTCATTTCTGTTATAGGAATTGTAATTCTACTTGGCATTATTAGAAAATGTTTTATTTGTGTACATACATTGTATGTGTATCTGAAACTTGAAAAGTCCTGCCTCATTTGTGTTGATTGGAGTTTCATTTGTATGTATCTGGCACTACTAGAAAATATATTTAATTTATGTAAACAAGGGTTTTTTTATGTTTTTTTCTCACAAAAATCTACATTTGTGTAAATAGAATTTTTAATTTGTATCTAGTGCTACTAGAAAGTCTGCCTCATTTATGTAAATAGGAATTTTATGTACATTTCTGTAAAAAGTTTTATTTTTGTTAATAAAAAATTTTATTTTACTTTGTGTGAATTTTTACAGTACATCTATCTTAAATTAGGTAAAAAAAATATTAAACTGCATATACAGTATTTCTGCCAGTTGTCACCTGTGGTGAATTTGGAGAAATCTTGTGGCAAAGTCAATAATTCAATTTGAATATTTTTAAGAAAAAAAAAAACAAAATACAGATGACATTTTTAAACTGCTGTTACAGCCAGAGAAACCTGATTTGTTTGTTCTTTGTACTAATTAAAAGTTTAAGCTCATAACCTTCTAGTATATTGTAGCATCTGGGAATGAATGCCCCATTTTGTTCCGCAAGTTTATTTTTATCCACAAACAAGAGCAAAACTCTTTGGTGTTGGACAGTTTAATTTTTTCACATGTGCAGGTGTTTTGAGGCTGAAGTTGTCATATTAGGGTAAACTGAACAAGAAAAATTGTGAAAGTAACATTAATAGCAGTTGTAGGGTGTGATTTGTAACTCATAGAAAAAAATAAAACAGGAATGGCAAATCAAGAGAGAGAGAGCGGAATATGAAATGAAGATATTGACTGGGTTAGCATTGCTACTACCATGATACAGTGATTAAAGAAATACTCCAGTAAGGTTATAATCTCGGTCCTACAGAGCTACAAGTTTGTGTTTGTTAATTACTGCATTTAACTGAACAGATTATCTCAATAAGGTGCTATTTCCCAGTTTCCAAGTTTATGTTTATTCAAAATTTTCAGAAACTTATCTATTCATTTTATATGAATTTTAAGATTATTTTCAAAATCATACATATTTTTTTTTACCTTATTTGTTTTAGGATGTCTTGTAAATGTGACTGATTCTTGTCATTAATATATTGTAGCAGTTACACCTGGTCTAGTTTTTGATACTTGTATACCATTGTTAAAATGCAATGAAGACCAAAGGTCCTTTATATCACAGCAGTGCATTTCTAACTGCAAAATGATGGGGGGTTTGTCACCAAAGATTCATGCAACTGTTGTCAAATTTATTGGCAGGGGAAAAAGAAAAATGTACCCTTGACATATGTTATGCTTTTAAAACAACAACTCTGCTCAGTTTGCAAAGTTGGAATGTTTGTTCCTGTTTTAAACTACTTCTTTTTACACACCATAGATTATCATTTAATAGGCTAGTTATGGTTATTGTATTACTGCAGGAGTTATTTTTGGTTGTGATACATCAGGTATTACCCACCCAAGATGTTACAAAATTTGAGTAGCCACACCTTCTGAAACTAAATAGCTTGTTCAAAATGTATAATTTTGACTGATTGTTAATGGTTCATGCAAAAAAAAATTGAAACAACACAATGATCGGAGAACCTGTTAATTATTATCATTTTCTTTTTAAACATTTAAAGCATTTTGGCTTTTGGAATATTTTATGAAAATTGCTTTCTGATTTACTAATGAGTTATATTATTTATGATATGTTGGCCCAAGTTTCACATTTGAGACTTGGATTATACAGTAGTTGTACCTTTGACAAGACAAAACTAATAATGTGATTACTTTCTTTTTATTCTCATATGGCTATTATGTCTATAGAGCAGAACATTATATAAAATTTGTTGGCTAATTGTTCATTTACAAGTAACAGTTTACAAAAAGTAAACACAAAAATGCCTACTTTTTGAGCACATACAATTGAATTTTTTCCTCTTAAGTAGTTGTAAGACAATGAACATTACTCAGGGTATATTTTGTGAGAAGTAACCATACTGCCATTTGAGTAAAATCTTCAAGATCTCTTTCCACCCTGCTGATGCCCCATTTATGGTTAGATCGTCAGTGTTGCCAGGATTGACTGCAGTTACTTGTTACAATAACCAGGGTTGGGCAGGTCACAGAACAGGGTCAATAGAGTTGTGCCATATTTTGCAAAGGTTTTCTACTATTAAAAGTGTGGAAACATTTTCAGCAGTTAGCTTTGTAATGAGCTGGAAAGTGATGAAGCTATTGTTTCAGTTTTAATATTTAGTTTCTGATAAGACATTAGTTTTTATTTTTGAAGGACAGTTTAAGTTGATGCCATCCCAGAATCGCCACACAGTTTCAGAGTGGATAAGTGCATCTTTAAATGAAGGCCACAATCCCACACTTCAAAAAAAAATAAAATAAATAAATAAATATTTCCATATTAATATAGTAAGGTGAGAATTGTTCTCTGTTTCTTGCAGCTGTTACTAAACAACCCACAGCTGTTGCCATGCCTGGTTTGCAAAAATGCATCAGAATTTCAAAATTTTATGAAGAAAATCCTTGCTTAAAACTTTAATAAAGAACTAATGCAATGATCCCCATACTGTTGTAAAAATGTAGGTTGGCATTGGTTGTCAGAGGTCCACACAATACTGCTAAGTCTGAACTTTGTGTATTGTGAAAGTCTTCACATTCTATATGTACATGAAATAGTAATACACAAATGTGTATTTCAGGTTTTCCTATAATGTGGGGGCAAGGTCCTCATTTTCAGGGTATTCATGAAAGTAGACTAAAATTGTCCCCATGATATAGTAAAATGACAGGCGGTGGTGACTGTCCTCATAATATACATAAACATGAAATTGTCCTCACAATGTGGTGAAATGTCAGGTTGTTTATTTAACATGAAACTGAAACTTTAAGATGACCAGTGGGATAGCACTCTAGCATAGAGTTTATTTTTATAATAATTTTTTCCCAAAAAACTCAGGAAAGCAGTGTCCCCACAAGCTATGTTCCAGTCATGTGTCCTCACTATGCACTAATTACAAGTATGTGTGTGTGTGGTGTGTGTGTCTAGTTCTGGGCCATCCTCTCCAAGGCTGGTTCCTGCCCTGTGCCTAGGGGTGTCAGGACAGGCATTCTCCCAAACCTGTAACCCAGCACACATACAAATGCACACACTACAGGTCAGCTTAGAGACAGTAATCCTAATAACAGATACCTTTCCCCACATGATCACAAGGAGAACATTTAACTGAACAGGGAAGGCAAACTAGCCAGGAATCAAACTGGTTAATTAAGTACAGAACAGAACAAATGTTATTCCCTGCACTGTAATAAAATGTTTACTATATTAGTAAGCTGATTGTTTTCTGTAAAATTAATCAAAATGTGTACCAACGGTGGCCAAATGGTGGCTCTCGAGCCACATGTGGCTCTTAAGACAATATTAATTTTTGGGATTCTGTAATTTTACCTCAAATTTAATAGTAGTACCTTTATAAAATAATTTATAATAATTCACAATATTTAATAAATAATTATACATGCAGTATAGTGTGTTACACAAATAAATATGTTTTTCAAAGATTAAAATACATTTCTAATCATCGAATCACTGCAATGGCACATCAGATGTATGTGTACCCCCATGTTTCTAAAATGGACTTGCCCATTTGATAATGGATGTAAGAAGCTGCTTTGCTTGTTCAGTTCATTGCTCACATGCTACAATAACTGAACATACCTTGTGCAATTTATGGTGAAGTAAATACTTTTGTGATTTAGAGTTAAGATTGATCTTAGCTAAATTCATAAAACCCTTTTTTAAAATGACTGAGAAACGGTAAAGTGTGAAATGTATATACGGACAGGAAAACAGTATTTAACCAAGAATGGGAGGACAAATTTGTTGTAACTATTAAGGCTTTGTGTCTCATCCATCAAGCTCCCATAAGCCACTTTAAAAGCAGTAATTTAAAGCGTCACCATGAATCTTATCATGAAATATTTGCATGTGATTTTCTTCATAAATCAGAACTGTGAAAATAATTGAAAATATAAGATAAAATAATTGAGATCTAATTTAGTAACTGAACAAAATAGCCTTTTTTCTGTAAGCAAAGTGATGTAGTTACTGAAGCTAGTTTTGTTATAGCTTGGAATATTGCTTAAAGTTAATTTCCTTGCAGTCCTGGGGAATTTGCAAAAAAGAATATTAGTGATGTGACTGAAATTCTTGCTCCAGAGAGCTCAAAACGTAAACAAGTAAGTAACACATCTCCTGCCACATTACTGAGAAAAGTATTTCTGAAATTGCATGCTCACTGCAACATGATCTGAAAAACTGCATAAGTTTCAGCTTTGCACTGGACGAATCTACTGCCATTAAAAATATTCCTTAGCTGGCTATATTTGTTTGCTATGCTACAAATTATGGAATTCTTAAAGCTTAAAGGAAGCCACAAAAGTTATTCACATAAAAAAGGAACATGACAAAGCTTTGTCAGATACTCAACTGACACTACATTAACTTGTCAGCATTGCAGCAGAGAGAGCACCAGTCCTAGTAGATCAAAAGACTGGCCTAGTTGGGCAAATAAGACAAGATCCCAACTATCCTGAATGTCTCTTTGTTCACTGAATTATCCATCTTGAGCATTTAGTAAGCAAACATTTCAAGTTCAGCAATGTCATAAACTGCTTTAGGAATTGTAATTGTGGGCAAATGCCAAAACACACATTGAATTTAGAAATTTTATTGTTGAACTGGAGCTTAAAGAACTGGCAAATGACCTTTCATTCTACTTTATTCTAAGAAGGCTGTAAACCACCAATCTTTTGAATAAGTTTGTTGCCCTTTATGAACCAATAATTGCTTTCATGAAAGAAAGAAGGAATAACTACCCACAACTAGCAGATCACGAATGGGTTCAAGATCTGATGTTCTTTATAGATATAATGCAACACCTCCAATATTTAAATCTGGCACTTCCAGGAAGGAATAAAGTTATTATAGAATATACCACACAGTTTGGAGTTTTCAAGGAGACCTTTAATTACTTTCGCAATCTGAAATCAAGATTAGCTGCTTTTATGAATATTAAAATTCAAGACAGTAAATTGAAGCAATATAAAGAAAAATGAGAAACTATTTGTCATGATTTTGAGAACAGGTTTGGGAAACTAAAACAACAGAAACTATACTCTGAATTACTTCTGAAACTATTTGTGATCGATGTCATCATTAATGGATGTCCTGTTGCTGCACCTTTTACTTTAGATGTTACTTCAATAGAAACAGAGCTTATTGAGCTGCAATAAGATTTGTCTTTGAAATTAGCACACAAAAGCTCATCTCTAATTGACTTTTTGAACCAAATCCCAGAAGCAAAGTATTCTAATCTTCAGAAATTTGGCTTCTGGCTTCTGTTTCCAGGTCAACGTACAGCTCTGAAACTCTCTTCACTATTATGAAATTTGTCAAGTCAAAATATTGTGCTGTTTTCACTAACAGTTCCCTTACTTAGCTTCTCAGAGCAGCCGCCACATCTTTTCAGCCAGATTTTAAGCTTATAACTAGAAAAATGAAAACTCAGTCACAGCTTTCAACGAGCAGAGATTAAATGTTTTATGTCTGTAAGTGGGACTTTGATAAATTTGAGGTGTTTTATAACACATTTAAATAAAATTTAAAAGAAATAATTTCTGTCGAGCATTCAAATCTGTATGAAAAGTTTCCTATGTGGCCTTTCTCATCGAGGAACTTGGCCACCCCTGATATATACCCCCTTAAAAAGCCAGACATCCATGTTTCTAAGTGTAGCTATGCGTTTTCTTAACAATAGATTCATATTACATTGATTGTGAAGTTGGAAGTCACCTCAGAAATGGCTGCAAAGTGCATCAGATAATGAAACAACATAGACAATTTTAAAAGCTTCTTAATATCTACATAGATCATTTTCAAGGTCCTATATAGAAGATTCAAAAGTGTAAAAATTGTAATATAATAATTTTTAAAGCAGCTTTTTGTAAGTACTGGACTGTTTAATTGCATTCACAGTAAAATTTAAAACTTAAATCTACTGTGAGACTTTTTAACTCATGCTGCACTTACAGAATGACGATTTCAGAATGCAACCTCTGATTTCTAAAACAAATAGCTTTTTTACTTTCTTTCTTTCTCTGAGATGCAGCACATCCCGTCCATACTATATGACAATTTTGTTTTACAGAAGCTATTGATTTTAACTAATTAGTATTTAACTTAAGTTTTTTGTTTCATGTAATAAAATGATAATAGCACTGACACTCCACCCAAAATCATTACATAAACAATTAGTGTTCTAGCAGCCAGCTCTGTCTTCTTGATATTTCATTTTCTTTTGGCTTGTACTTGAATTATCTTGTAATCTATCTTGTTATCTTGTGTTGCCTTTTATTGTAATCTTGTATACTTTGTAAACAATATTCTAATGGTACTCATAATGAAAGGTACTATGTGAAATAAAAATTGATATTAGTCAGTTGGAAATTTAAAACAATTATTGCTTTAATTTGGATATGAATGCATGACATGCATTATGAAATTCTTTAATACCGACCTTGTTCTTCATTATCCGAGGTTAACATTTTCAATCAGAATAATAGCAAAGATGAAAGATGAATGGTAAATACGCTATCATTATTTGTTTTATAGTTTCAATTTTGTTTTACACAAAGCACTTCCAGTTCAGGACTGAACAATAGCATTGCACTTAGTGCTTTTTTTTAATGTCTCCAGGTTCCTAAGTTGGAATCCTTGCCAATACGATATCTGAATGTTGTGTGTGCGTTTGTCCTGTGATCAACTGGCACCCAGGGCTGCTGGGATAGTACTATACTCTCTGTATATATTGTCACAGGTAAGAGAAGAGCCTGTCTCTTTCTCAGTCTGATTTAGCACATATATAGAGCTAAGGTAATTAAGTGTGGCAAAGCAACATAACCTTTCTCTACTTCCCAACCAGCACTGAACAATACTTTAACCACGTTCTCGTCTTCCTCGAGCATAAGAACCAGCAGCACCATCAACAGACATCGTTTTTGATGACCATTGATTTGGATGCACTTGTGTCATCTATTCTGGCCATTTAAAAGAAGGCAAAAAGTAAAAACAAATCTAATTATTAAATATCATAGAATGTGGCATCCTAAATCTTATCAAAGTCTTGGGATACACAGGGGAAGACTAAGGAGGAGGAAGCCTCAGCACAATCATTAATCCAGCCTCCATTTGTGCCTTTAGAACAGAAAAGAAGACCCCAGAAGAAGCCTGAGGTCACTTCCACAATAGCCCCACAAGCGGTTATTCAGCTTCTTTGGAGGACAGACTTCCCCTACTGAAAGCATTTTTTCAGGCACTGAAAAAGTATATGATTTGGCAAAAGGTGCCAGACTTTTTTTCTTACTTTAGTGATTTAAAAGTCTTGGACATTAAATGTACTAACCAATGAAGCCATAATTCTTTGTCTGTGATATTGTCTTTCATTATATGCACATTACTGTGCAAAAGTCTTAAAACCTCTTAACGCGCACACGTTCCGGTCCCGGGACATAACAGCGTTTTAAAAACGTTACAGTAATGTGTGCATGCCCATCTGCCATGCATCTCGACACCCTACCCATCAAATGAAACTTCAAAGTCTCGTCTTACCGATGATATAAACCATTTTGACACACAACAACCACAGCACTGACACTAAAGCCTTTTTTACAGAGAAGTACATACTTTTAAGAGTTGACTGTGCCTACCTTTGAAGACCCCCTGCAAGTCAAACATCAATATTTCCGAGCAGTATTGATCCCATTGTGTCCGTAAGGCTCCAGCGAATATAATCCAGTAAAACGATTTAGGTCCAAAACACACAATATAATCTCAAAGGGACAAAAACTCCAGAAAACGCTTCATAACTTGAGACCACCTACGTAATTTTTTTTCATTTATATTGCTCATATCAGACGTAATTTGTTTCTGTCGGCGATAACCATGCTACCACATGAAACACGGAAGTGTTAGCTTCTGATCGACACCTAAGTTGGCCAATTACGACGGGTCTGGGGTTGACTGGCACCTCGTATAGCCAACGAGTGTCAAAGAAAGCTTGAAGGATGACGTATAGCTCCAAACCCTGGTAGAATCTACCAGTTTGATTGGACACTGTGACTGACACTCAAAACTTACAGCCAATGAGCAGCCGAGCATTTTGATATGTAACTTGCCATACTAACTTGTAAACAAAACGATCGGAGCTGCGTGAAGGTGGCATTTGTGCCAGTCTGCAGAGTTGGTGTGTGGTTGTTTATTGTGATTTCGCCAAGTTTTTTCGCATTTTAAATATGAATAAAAGTAGAAGTTTAAACGTAAATAAACGCTCGATTAAATAATAGATGCATGTACGCTTGCGAAAGTATTCAACCGGCCCAGGAGACGTCTAATGGCAGAGAGCGCGTGGCACGCCCTTGTGCTTTCTGCTTGCTAGTGATTGCTGCCATCAAGTGGCACATGGAAAACGCTGAGCTGTGTTGTAACAGTTTGTAAAAGAAATATATATAGTTTGTGTGCATTTTATAAAAAAAAAGTAAAAAATAAAAAATATAAATATATTTTTGGCCCATAAGACTTGTATTGACTATTTTTACATAGAAATGTGTATTTTTTATTGTTTTTATTATGGAACATGAATTTCCATAACTAATAGAGTGACACTGTGTGTAGATATAGATTCCTTTAGGTGTAAGCTTTCAGTAGAGCCCTCATTGATATATGTGGGTTGAAGCATTCAAAAGTTATTGCAGTACACTTTTTCCATATGTTCCAAAATGTGGATAATGGTCCCTCTAAAAAGCACCTGGACATGCCCACATAAAAACTGGTGTAAAAATGTCATTTTTACAGGTATTCTTTTCAAATTTGAAATGTGAGTAGTCAACAAGTTATTCTGTTGGTGTTTCTGTCCCCACCTACCTACTGCAGCTTTATTTTCCTTTATTTTCATAAAAAAACTTAGGCGAGAACAAAAAAATTCATTTTTTTTGTGAGTTCTAATGTGCATAACTTTTGATCAGTCACACCTACAGTGATTCTGACTACTAAGGGTGAAACTAGAGAACGTTACCTTTACAAAGAGACCAAACATGTGTTTATACTCCAGATAGTTCAATAACAGCAATGATTCTAATTTGGAGAGGTCAAATTACAAAGCGATTTAGCAAAAATGACCCCGCTTGATAAACACTTATGCAAAAATACTGTCAAGTCGGAATGCTTTCATGTAGTTTTTATTTCAATATAAACATTCTAGAAAATTCAGAAAAAATACAAAAATCAAATCAGTATTTGGTGTGACCACCCTTAGCCTTAAAAGTAGTTCTCTTCGGTCCAGTTCCATGCAGTTTCTGAAGGTACTTCCATGCACTTGCAGAACTTGCCACAATTCCACTGCCTTACTTGGTTCTGTCTCCCAGACCAGCTTGATAACGTGGAGACCAGGGCTCTGTGGAAGTCATACCATCCCTTGAAGGATTCCCTGTTCTACTTTTGACTTCAGATAGTTTTTTTTTTTTTTTATTACAAGTATTATTATTTAGGCCATGTCTTTGGGGCAATCACCATGCTGTAGAATGAAGCTGAGACCAATCATCCCCATACCTGATGTTGTTTCATGATGGATAGGAATCCTCCTGTACTTCTCAGCAATGAAGGGACCAGCAATTTTGATTAAATCACTAACTCTGTTTGTGGAAATACAGCACCAGACCTCTAGGGAACTTCCATTGTGCTTCACTGTTGCTTGCAAACATTAATCTCTATAACATTCTCCAGCCTTTAAGGGGACAAACTGCCTTTTGTTAAAGCCAGACATTTTAAGTTTTGACATGTCTGCATCTGCTTTCATTTTTCTGTACCCTAGTCCTTGCATTTTTTTACAAGTAGTTTGGGTTTATTTCCACTTTGTAGTAATGGGTTTTTGATTGCAACTCTTCCATGAAAACCCACTCTGTTAAGACTTTTCCAGAATGCAGATGGGGGTAACAAGGGCTGCAGTGTTTTCTGCCGATCCTAAACTGATTGAGATGCTAGAACTCTTCTGATTTTGAAGGGCAGTAAGCTTGAAGTACTGCATTTCTAGTCTTTGACCCTGCATATCTTGTTTGAGGCTCTGCAGAAGGTGTAGCTCAGCACATCTGGAAACACCTGTCTGCCACAACATTTCTGCTTGGGTGAGACCTTGATAATGCAGGCTGAACACCTTGCGAATTGTCACTATGTTCAATTCTGCCATGGTGTACAGTAAGTAAGATTTGCAGGTTAAGCTGCCACATCTACTGGAACCTCTTCTTTTTAGTATGATTTCCCTTTGCCCAGTTTTATTCTCTCTGCCCAGCTGCTTCTGTTTCAGTTAATAACTTTGGTTAAGCCTAAACATTATATCATTGATAATTAGCACCTGTTAGCACCTATGCCTCATTGGCACCTTTGCTGGATAGTATTCTATTGCTATTCAAATATCTTAATGTACTGCTTCACTTTTGCAAAAGGAACATTTGGAACTCTTTTCTGTAGACACACTAACCCAAAAAACATTAAGTAACCACATAAGACAAATAATTTTCTGAACTACCAAAAGTACCTTAGTACCCAAGGTCATCTGTTGAAATGACAAATGGAATGCATTTTATTAGTACAAATGATTGTGATGTGCCATCTGCTAGAATGACAGAGACATAGCAACCAGACGGACACACATATACACAGACAGAATGATATTTATTCTTGTATTAGCTGGATGCATTACAAATAACTTCCAAAAGAATATGCAGTAAAAACATTAATGCTAAGGTCTACATTGATTACTTAGATTTCAACCTGTCTTAGACAAGTAGCATAGCTAATGTATTTATAAATCAAGCACTTTATTTTAATTGCTTTAGACCAAATGGCATTAAAATTAACTTATTAGAGATCTTGGATTAAATAATGTCTGGGGCACATGATCATTAGAAATATGCAATAAACCAAATTCTGAGATCCTGTTCCAAGAACAGAAGATATGAATTGATAAAAATACATAGAATACTAAGAACTGAAAAAAAAAACAAAAAGAAGATGGAGAAGAAGATGCAGACTCAGTAACGTCTAAATAACAATGAATTTTATAGTTATTAAAAAGTAAATTAGCCCTCATCAGTAACTCTAATAGCAGTATACTATGCTAAAATAAATAAGCCGTTGGTCTTGATTTAAGTGCTGTTACAGAGTTTTGTCACCCTACTGCTAAAGGATCTCTCTAGTACATTAGCTTTATTTGCTGTTTGAACAGTAAGAAGACTTGAATCTTGTGATCACAGTTATCATGTGGAGTAAAGACATATAAATTATCTCTAAGTTAAAGGAGTACTACGTAATTTACAGCTTTATATATCAAAAACTGGAATTTATAATTGTATTTAGACTAAGCTGAATGAAGCAGGGGTGGCATGGTGGCACAGTGGGTAGACTCAGGTTCGCTTCCCAGGTCCACCCTATGTGGAGTCTGCATGTTCTCCCCGTATCTGCGTGGGTTTCCTCCGGGTACTACAGTTTCCTCCCACAGTCCAAAGACATGCAGGTTAGGTGCATTGGCGGTTCTAAATTGTGCGTGTGTGTGTGTGTACCCTGCAGTGGGCTGGTGTCCTGCCCAGGATTTGTTTCCTGCCTTGCACCCTGTGCTGCCTGGGATTGGCTCCAGCAGACGCCCATGAACCTGTAGTTAGCATATAGCAGGTTGGATAATGGATGGTTTCCTCCCACAGTCCAAAGACGTGCTGGTAAGGTGGATTGGAGATTCTAAATTGGCCCTAGTGTGTGGGTGTGTTTGTGTGTGTCCTGCGGTGGGTTGGCACCCTGCCCTTGTGCCCTGTGTTGGCTGGGAGTGGCTCCAGCAGACCCCCGTGACCCTGTGTTCGGATTCAGCGGGTTGGAAAATGGATGGATGGATGGATAATGGATGGATGAATGAAGCAGACGTAATGTTAAGGAGCAGAGTTATACGGTATTACTTCCTAATTTTAATTATAGTCTTGGCAGTATTCTGAATTAATTTGGGGATAGTAATTTGAATTTAAATGATTTGACAATAAAATGTTACAAAATTAGACTGTGTTTGATACAATGTGTTTTAGAAGTAATAATTAATTTTGTATGGCATTATACAAACAAAACTACATTTGAGTCATCCGTATTGCTTTACTATTTGCAAAAAAGTCAGTCAGTCAGTACCACCCATAAAGATTTTTTTTCTAAATTTGAATTCAAGTAATTTTTTCTATCCATTGTTTTATTTCACTAAAGTGGTAAATTAATAATGCAAGAATGATCATTCAGTTTTATTAATAAATCCAGCTCAGAGCATGATCACCATACACATGAAAATTAGTATTATGTTTCTTAATGACATCTCCTAATCGCAACAAATACAGCAAAAACAGAACTGATCCATGTTGAACTCTAATAACATACCAGCAGAGGAACAATGAATTCACAAATAATCCTTCAAGTCTTTTAAACGTGAAATTAGAACTATATTCTATTCAATTTGGTATACAGTGAAGTAAGACAGTGAGACAAGAAGACAGTTCCCTGATGTGCCCCATTGTTGCTCACCACTGTTTCTGACACACAGTTTGTGAGCCTCGATAGTGATAAATGTTCTGGAAAAAATCGAAGAATATGATTCTCACCATTGTGCAATCTTCCCTAAGCTGGGAGAAAGCTCTGTAGAGCACATAGATCGAAGCATCATGCACCACTATATGGGCCTGATAGGCAAGCAACATGACATCCAAATGGTCTGCAATCATGGCGGCAGTTGTCTTAGGACCGGCCTGCTATATACAGCTCCACAGCACTGGATTTGAATCACCACCTGGGTACTGTCTACATGGAAATTTCACATTCCCAAAGATTGTTCTCCTAAAGATGTGTGCATTAAATAATTGGGATTTCACTTGTTGCAATATATGATTTGGTGTGGATGTGTGTGTGAATGTGCTGGTAGGACAGGTTCTGAATCCTGTAGTCTGGACTATAGAATGTCATATTGTTTATTATTATTGCCTAATATTGCAATGATTATGGTATTTTAAGCATTGTAAACAATATCCATTCATTTAACTGTCCATACATTCACTCCCTGAACCCTGTCCATTTCAGAGTTACAGGGGCGAGAGCTTGACCCAGCATCACTGAGGGTAAGACAGGAACCAGCACGGAATGGGGAGTCCGGGTGGAGCTGAGTTCACTCATAAACCCATGCACACAATACCAATAAAAAAAATCTTTAGTCAACCTACCAGATTATTTGTATTTGTATGTAGAAGGGAAATTGGTGTACATAGAGAAAACCCACATGGACACTGGATAAGGGTTATAGCTCCACATGAACATTATCCAGGTTGCAATATAAACCCAGTTTCCTGGGGCTGTGAGGCAGCAGTGCCTACCTCTGTGCTTCTATGCTGTCTCCAGTTATGCATTATAAAGATTTTTATTTTGTAATTTCTTAAATCGCCTTGGATAAAGGTGTTTGCCAAGTAAAGGATAATAGTAAATCCTCCAGTAAAATGGGCAACAGCTTCTATGATTCTTGCCAGATGCACAAATAGTGATAATGAATAATAATCATGGGCAGACACAAAACATCAGCACAAGAGTCTGATATTTAGTGAATTCTGCCAAAAATAAAATGCAAATGCAAAGAGCTCTAAAGCAAAAAACATATCTCATAAAGTGTCTTATTATTTTTTGTTTATGTGCTGTAATGGAATGTCTATGGTATATTCAAGAACACACCAATCAAATGGTGTTAAAAAATAATCAGTCATGTGTAGCACAACATGTAACATGCCGGGTTTCTAATCTGAATAAATGAATTCTCATTCAAATGGCAAGCACATATACAAGCCCTGAGGAAATGTCACTTGTCTGTCAATGTAATCACAAAAAGGCAACCTTTGCGAGATGCACGGCCTGTCATGACTGCAAAACAGAAAAAAAATGTTATTTGTAGTTAATGAGGATAATTTGGTTTTCTAAAGAATTTGCTTTCCGCAGCCATCTATTTCTTTCTTTTATTTCATTCATTAATTCTGTTCCTACTGGATAAACAAAACTGTACACTAAATAGGCTTTTTATATAAATCTACATTGAAGTTATAAATGTGACTATTCTGACATTTTTCTAATACAAAGAAAACTAGATCTCAAAGTTCAGAATTATATTAGCTTGACAAAACTTTGAAAACAAAATAACTTTTTTTATATGTATTCAAGTTGATCATATTTCTCACATAAAGTAGTAAAAGCAATAACTCTTCATGTATGTCTAAATTAAAATATATGTTGAAAGATACTTAAATGAGAAGGACAGAATAAAAACTAAAAATGAATGCAGTTGCTAGCATTATGCAGCCCAATGACTGAGCTCTAAGAGTACAGTGTAAAGTTCACAGTTAAGGTACAGATAATAACATAAACTGCATTTTCCATGATAAGGGCACTTAAGTAAAGTAAATTGAGATTTTCTTAAGTTACAGCCAATAAGCAATACAAGATGGGGTACCACTTTCATTGTTTTCATTATAGGTAATAACTGAAAGAGATAGCGGCCCTCATAATGTAACTTGTGCAGGCTAATTTGATAAAAACATAAACAGAGCAAAAATTATTTCTTGGAATTGCCAGTTTGGTGTGTAATTGCCCAAGATATTGTAAAAAAGTGTATAGTACCTTTGAGAGTAATTAAAGACATAATGTCAAACAACTGTATAAATGGTAATTGACAAAAATACAAGTTTGGCTACTATTCAAAAATATCTCCCCTAACAGTGTTTACATGTCTTGTTTTATATGACGAGTCAGTGGTGAACACTGGGGTCTCACATATTATCAACTAAGTCCAACTGTTTAGAAAATCTCCACTTGCTATCAGTTTGGGAAATGATTTATGCCAATGAAGAGATCCACTGCTGGCTGAACATAGAGTACCCTTGTACTACAGTATACACAATAAATTATCTATGCACAATGATATCACTTGAGATATGTATATCTTAGATAAAACACAGATATTCTGCTCACAAAAGGTATGCCTTTTGCCCCTGGGACCCTGTTATGTTGTCTGTGCTTCCACATGCCTTTACTACTTTCACGTGAAGTTGCTTTCCTTCTCATTTGCTCTTGTACCATCTGTCTTACATTGCTTTTCAAATCATGACTTTGTAGTACCAGAGTTGTGACAAGAATAATAGTTCAGTCTGGTAAGGAAAATAAAAGGGCAACCAAGAGATGTATTACAATGGCAAGCAGACCATATCAATAAAGTGTGAATCAGTACTCAGGCTCCATAACAATAGGACAACATAGAGGTAAAAAATATGCAATACTGTCTGACAAAACACTACATTCTTGTTTGTTTTGTAAACCACATTATGATACACCTTAAAAGCCACTGTTGAAAGGGTAAAATATGAAGTCCATTTTTTTTTTATATTGTATTTTTGCCGAGCGCACACGTTAAGCCCTTAAGCAATACAAGATGGACTACCACAAGCTGTTTGGTGCTTTACAAGGCAACAAGAATGTCAAGATAACAGGGGGGATTATGCATTTGTTCTCTAAGTGTTGAATCTATTTTGCAGTGTTCTAGCTCTTTCATTGACTTCTCAGGTGAGATATATTGTAAAATATGCTAAAATGTTTAAGGCCACATTGAGATGAATAATAGGAAACCATTATATATAATTGCAGTGTTATCAGCATTAGCAGAAATCCAGCTGGATTGTAATTATGTATGGATCTTCATGCTGAGTCAACGAGGTAGATATGTTAAGTTTGCAGAGTTATTTTTTTCTCCCTTTCAACAGAAATTACACGTGTTCTTATAATATATTCTATAACCGGAAACAGTACAATAAGGTGCATTTGGTAAACTTTACAAAGTGGTAGGACAGCTCAGCAACATTCCTTCGTACAACTGTCAATCTATTCATATGTAGCATTTTCTTATTAACACAGGTTTATGCATGTTACTAAAACAAGCAAATGACTTAAAAAGGTGGTTTCATGTTTATATGAGCTTGACATTTGTAATATAGCTGAACATTAATCAAAATTTCTTTTTTAAGGTGGGTAAATGTGGTTTGTGCTACAGAAAACTGAATGTTATATTGTTGCTAATTACTACCATTGCTGACCTTCAAGACTTTCTCTAAGGCAATTGTTGATATTCAAGTCAATTTATTATTGCATAGCGCTCTTCACCGAGTATCTAACTTTACAACCAATACATTAAGCATGTGGCTCAAGTCAGAGACACTAAAGTCAGAGAAGTAAGTTAGATAGCAGCAGACTACCCCAACATCAATAAACAAACATATTCAGCTCCAAAGGCCAATGCCCTAAAAAGAGTTTCTACTAGCACTCTAGGGCCATTTGCTCACTTATTCTATGCATCATGTCCTTCAACTTCTTCGAGACTGACATTACCTGCAGTCATCCTCACTCAGATAGTTCTCATCTTACAAACTGCATAATTCAGTGTCATTTTCTTCAATGATGCAAGTGTGAATTTCCCCTTGGGATTAATAAAGTATCTATCTATCTATCTATCTATCTATCTATCTATCTATCTATCTATCTATCTATCTATCTATCTATCTATCTATCTATCTATCTATCTGTTAGCAGCATGCAGCAGCTTCCATGAAAGTTCATCTTCAACTCAAACTCTATCAGCCACAGACCTACACAGATGCCACTTTCACCTTATACCTTCATGATTCTCTTCTATTGTTCTATTGTTTTGACAATTATTCATGAATCGTAAATCACATAATTACAGATACTAACCACACTTCTTCAATTAATCCTTTTCAATGCCAACCATATTATACTTCATAGCAATCTATCCAGGATTTCAATTTCAATGATTTCAATGTTCTGTTAGAATGTTCATTGGTAACAGACACAAAATCCACCAAGACTTTAGATATATCCAACATTCTAAAAAGTCAATATGAATCAGTTGAAAATGTGGCAACGGACACTTTAGCTTCCTCATTTTGTGTTAATCCTTTGAGGCTGTACTGGCAAAGGATTAATGTCAAATCTTCATGATTACCTTAGGAAGCTAGTCCCTTGAGGAGGAGGAAGATTGTATCATCTCTGAGATGTTGCATAAGCCATGGTATATGCTGGCATTCCATCACCAGCAGCAGGGACACATATAAAAATGGGAAGCCTGTAAACTGGCAAACAGAATTCCATCTAGTGTGTCAATAGTTAGTAGTTCTTTTAAGGATAGTGAGGCACCTAAAGAAGCCATGGAAAGAACAGAGGATCCATTGTGGTACTTGGCACTGGAGCTATATTGGTGTCAGAAGCAGGATGAAAATAAGACCCAACATCCAATTTTAGCAAGTGCAGAGTGCCGCTAAGACCAAAGTGTACCTGCTTGATTCTTCTGACTAGTTTCTTGAGGCTGATATTTCGGATCTAGACTACCATTTACAGGCTTACAGCAGGGGGCAAGTCAACAGAGAGACTGCTACCTCTCCAGCTCCATCAATGCTTTCTTATTTACTAAGGTCCATTGGCCTGGGTGCATGGATTCTGGCTGAGCTTTGCTCATGGAGCTGGGTAAAGGTTTGGCAGATCAAGTTACCTCTGACACGTGAGCCGTATGAAGCAGGGCTGGTGGTAAAACTATAGGGAAAAGACAAGACAGAATGCAGAGGTATTACAGAGGGGCAATGGAGGGAGAGTCTCAAAACTAAGATCCAGACCTGGAATGGTGTTTGTAGTGTCATTTCAGTGAAGGAAAACAGCCAATAAACTGACATATGTGCAGCTCCAGTCACTGCAGATCATTTGCAATTGACAGATCATTTCACAGAAGTACACTGTTTAATACCTCAGCTGTGCACTCATCATCCCTCCTGTGACACCTAACAGTGAAGCGCTCAAATCTCCTGCCGATGTGCTTTTGTCTCCAGCCACATAACTGCAGAAGAAACACAGACCACAACACTGTTTAAATGAGTTGTGCCCCATTTCAAGAAGTTGGAAGTAATTGCTGTGGACATCGATTTTCAATGGAGTGCTATACAATGGTGTTGAGAAGTTGCATCACCCATGAATGAGTCGCTCATGGTATAAGCTGGTCTTTCATTTCCAGCAGTAGAATACCTATAAAAACAGCAAGCTTGCAACGTTGCAAATAGAATTCCATCTTGTACAGCAATGGTGAGTAATCCTTTTAAGGATAGTGAGCCACTTCACAGAGGCATGTTAAAAGAAGAAGATTCAGTCTGGTACTCGGCACTGGAATTGCAATATTGTTCCATTTTTTTAAAAAATATTTACATTTAACTCTTTCAGGGCTGATGTCGACTTTTGTCAAAATTCAGGGGTAGAGGATGGTAATCGGCTGTAAACTGTGACAAAACTCGCCCTTGTGTTTTAATTTGATTCTCTTTGCTAGAAGGAAGGTTAAGTAGCTTTGTTGATTTAACCTCAATTCCCTATTCGTAGCGAAGAGCAAACAACCTCTAAAATGGCATCGACATCTGGCGAGAGACTAAAGCGAATGTGCAAATTAAAACACTCCTTGGATGTTTTACATATTACTGCTGAACCGGATTCTGACTTGGAATTTGATGCAAGTGATCTGGAGATGGAGATCAAAAGCGAAAGTGAGGTACCAGCATTGGCTAATCAGTCCCCAGCTGATCGTGGTGCTGAACACGTTCGTGTAGCTGATATGTCTACAGCACCATTCACCTGGGAGGACCACCACTTCTGTTGACAAGAGATAAAAACCATATTGCCACCGCCACCCACCTGCTGTGCGAAGACAGCCAGGCAGCCGGCCCACCGTGCATTCCTGCTGGCCATCGAGGTGCCCCTGCACAGCCATTGCCGCCAGAGATGCCAAACATGCGCCAACAGCAGCCACCGCAACAGACATTTTATGTTGTTTTATGTGTGAAACCATTGCTTTGTGTGCTTTTCAGAAAACTGAGTTTTTTGGAAAAAAGTATTCAGCACTCAAAGAGTTAAAAACATTCCATAGGTTTATAGGTTAATAATTGCCATGATTACAGAGTGCAAAGAACAATCAAAATGACAATTTTATCCTCCAGTGCCTGATCTTGTGTTCTGATAAAACATTCTAGGTTTATTCACAAAAAACAGCATGCCATTCATATTTACTTTTCTCTCATTTTAGACGTACTGTATTTACTGTTGAGCAAAACAAGAATTAGAAAGCATAGACTCCAGAGCACATTCTTTCCTTTTTTCTTTAGATTACTGGAAGAAAAAACTCAAGGCAGTAGGAAATTAAATGTTCCCTAAAGTCTGTACCAGTCCAGTTAAGATTAATCTCAGGATACAAAAAACAGTGGGCTAGAAATGCTGATGTTCAGTTCACTAGTGACATGCAACATGAAAGTAGTTCATCTGCAGTGAGGTCTCAGGCGATTCTTAAGAGCACAGAGGTTTTTTTATTTTTTTATTTTATTCTTTAATTTCCGTGAAAAGCCTTTATTAATATAATCCACCATAGCTAGGTTGAAGTCACTCCTCAGAGAGTTTCTGTTCTAGTTGACTATGTGTCCTCCATTAATGATTTTGCTTAGATCTGGCTCTGCCACTTTACAACTCAAGAATCTAACAGAGTGCATTGTAGATTATTACTGTTTATTTGTGTGACTTAAAAGACATTAGCAGAGTTGTGGCTCTGAGGCTAAAGATCTGCACTGGTATCTGGAAGGTTGCCAGTTCGAGTCCCATTACTACCAAAAGAAGTCCTGTTCTAGTGTGCTCTTCAGCAATTGCTCTAGGGGTACTGTGCAATGGCTGAGCCTGTATTCTGACCTCCAAAGATCATACAAAAAGACAATTTCCCCTCTGGGATTATAACAGTGTACAAAAAAATTACAATCCTTTTTAAGGTGGTGCAGCGCCTTGCAGTAAGGAGACCAGCTTTTCACATCCAGAGTACTCCCTGCATGGGGTCTGCATGTCCTTCCAGTGTCTGTGTGAGTTTTCTCTGGCTGCTCTGATTTCCTCCCACTGTCCAAAGAAGTGCAAGTTAGATGAGGTGGTGATGCTACATTAGCCACTGTGTGTGTTTGTTCCTTGCGATGGACTGTCTCCCTGTCAAAGGATTGTTCCTGCCTTGTGCCCTATGCTATCTGGGATAGGCTTTTGCACCAACTGCACAACACTAATCTCAATTAAGTGGGTTAGAAAATGAAATAACTTTTTTACATATAAATCACTTGCTCAGGGTCACAAAGTGAGGTGCAGGCAAGAATTAGTTGGATCCAATTTATCATAATACCTTGCATGTATATGAGAAGAGAAAGGAGCTGCCATCCTTCCACTTCCTCAAAAAATGCTAAACATAAGTCAAGCTAGAAATGTATACAATAATGAAAGGAATCAGTATGGCGGTAACAGTATAGTAGACAGGTGCACTATTGGGGCCTTCAGATCTCAACTTGACAGTTGTTAGAAAGAGTTAGGTGAATACAGACTGATGCTGAGATGAATGATTTGTTCTTGGGAATATTTTCTTTTGTTATTATGTTCAAAAGTTAAACATCAAAAGTCAGAAGCATGTTATATTGAGGCAAAAGCAGTATTCCCCTGTCAGGTGAACACTGTCAGAATCACTGTATCAGTATCTCTGTCACTTTCCAATATCCACCATTCAGCATTTGTCAAACCAAGATAAGCACTGGTGGCTACATGAGGCTCCTATTTGCAGTGTTTCTCTGAAAGTCAGTAACCTGTTTCTCAAACCCTCTCAAGGCCTCATCAAAGGATGTGCTTCACTTCCTTGATGTGGTGGCTTCTGACAGTCAAGCATCCAGCCTTGTACTCCACATGCACAGAGACAACCCACTTCCTAGCCACCCTGTGAAGAGCCATCTGCTGGCTACTGCAGTGCTGACGTAGTAAACGCAAAGTCATTTTTTTAATGCCATAACATGCTTTTAATTTATTTTCAGGAAGCTCAATGGAGTTCAAGCTTTCAATGGAGTCTAAATGATTACTAAATAGTGTGCTCCAAACCCACCAGGACCCTCATATTTCACACCTTGAAAAAAAATTGAATTAGGTTAGTGTGGGAAAATTACAGATTGCCAATAAGATGCACGGTTGTTCAGCCAATGTAAACCCAATTTAGAAGAATTAAAATTAAACTCGATTTAGAAGAATTTAAAGTTACAAAATGCTTAGTTATCCAGGGAACAGTACCTTATATGATGAGTGTAATTATTGCTCTGCTGAAACAGGAAAAGTTTGCCAGAAAAGTGGTATTCAATATGTATTTTCTGCTCATAAAAAAAGTAGCCACTACCATAAAAGACCATGATCATGTTAGTCTGGTTTCTAGGCGCAGTGAACTTTAAAACCCCCAAAGCTGTCAGGTCACCTCCCACATATAACTTGCCACCTAACCAATCTGTGATTCAACTGTATGCATTTCAATAATTCAAATGGATCCTGATCACCTTCAGTATAGGGTGCAGCCCAAATTTAAAATAATAATAATAATAATAATAATAATAATAATAAACCCCTCCCAAAGTGTGCAGATAGATGCAATAAGAACATAACTTGGGATTAATAAAGTATCTATCTATCTATCTATCTATCTATCTATCTATCTATCTATCTATCTATCTATCTATCTATCTATCTATCTATCATACATCAAGTGTCTGAGGACAAGAGGTGGGAGACATCCAAACTAAATTGAAAGAGATGGAAAGAGAGAATTTCAAAACTAGAGGACTATCATAGTCTGGGGAGTGTCTGCATGCCACCCTCACCTGTGACTTCTTTACTCCGTAAAAAAATTAAAAACCTGGCTTGGCTCATCCACTTTTGACCTCTGTTTTGCTCTGTATTTGTTGACACTGGGCATTTATCTTCTTGTTTTTTTTAAATCCCTTCCCCATGTGTGCAATTTCACTCAACTAAAATATGAGGGTGACCCAGGAAAGCTGTTGAATGTAAAAAAAAAAAAAAAAGAAAAATATTTACTTTACAAATGCACAGGCATGTCATAGAAACTGTGTTTTAGGACTTACCCCTTTCCTAGCTAGCAAAAATAGGAATTATTTTCTTTTATTACACAGCAGCATGACCTTGATACTCAACACCAATGGCAGTTTTTCTCCAATCAGATCTTGACAGGTTTATCAATCAGCACAATGAAAGGAAATAGGTTTGTCAGAAAAAATAGCCCTTCAGAAAGTTAAAGCCTACTCAGGCTTTTGATCAATTCGACATTGCATTCTTTCCTGTTGGCCTTATCGAGAGAGATTTTAACACAATACGAAATAAAATTTAAATTGATCTGCTCATGCTTTCAGCATGCTGAAATTGCACTTTGAAAGCATAATGGATAGGTGTTATCAGGGATAAATCCAGACTACAGCTTTAACTGATTAAGTTATGTTTGATAGCTGAAAAACATGGTAAGGTGTTCAGCTATAGCATGTCAAAGTGGGTTTGAGTTTAAATTGCTCCAAATGTGAAGCTCTCTTTTGAAAACCAGACAGAAATTGTTATATGAGACTAGTAAACTGTGAGTCTTTTATGTTAATGAAAGGTGCAAAAAAGGATAAAACAAATTCCCTGTGTCAGCATTTGTGACTTGACAATGCTTCCTCCCCTCCATTTTCTAAAAAGACGTGGGTTAATCTTTGTCAGCATTAAAGATCCAGATTAAAAACGTAAAAAGAAAGTAAAATCCTTTGACCTGAGATTTTTTAAAGACACTTCATGCAGCCCCCTTAACTATTGTTGAATAATCATTTCTTGATATTATGAACGTACTTATTAGGGAATAATTTAGCTTAAAATCCTGAGGCCAATTTAATCTAAGGAGCCTAAGACTATTCTTCCAGTACTGTGTGCAAAGTGGGAAACAACCCTGGGTGTAGTGCTGGTGCCTTGTACTCTACATAATAATCTAATGATCTGCTTATGGCAGCAGATTCCGGGCAAACCATCATATTAATTCTGTTAGACTTCAGTGCAGCATTTGACACTGTCAAACATGACATTCCAGAATGGAGAACATTCTAGATATCTCTGGCACTGCAATCCAGTGGTTGAGGTCTATTTGACTGATAGGTAAGAGATTGTTAGTCTTGGCAACAGCAGATCCAGTTCAGTGCCAGTCACACAAGGAGTTCCTTGGTCTTCTGTATTTATTGGACATTGCTTGGTAATTCATCTCCATCCATCCATCTATCTTTTGACATCCCATTAATACTATATAGAGTTTATTACCAGAAGTACCATGTCATATTAGATCTTTGCACCACACATTAATCTCAGTGTTTGTTACTTGAGATTGTTCTGCTTCTCCGGAAAAGTCAGAGGCAAATAACTTGCTTCCACAACCCTCAGAACACCAAAACATGGCTTTATGACATTTGTTCCAAAACTATAAGTGAATTTCCAGATTATACGTGTACTTGTACATATTTTACCTCTTACATTTTGTGCTTGCAGACAGTCTGCTTAACGAAGATGTGTTTATATTACATAAATGTTTTGATGTTTATTTAGGACTTTTATAAGTGACATTCAAATTTCAATATGTTAGTTCTCTCATTTTATTTGAGAGCCTCTATATTTCGATACTACTTAAAATGATTTTACAAAAGAGATGCATGTTTTCTCCATAATAATGGAATAACTTTGTATGAATAACCACAGACAAAGTGGAAAACAAGATATTTTATGGCTGCTATAATGTCAAAGTTACCATGAAGTACAACTAAATATGAGATTTGCACAGGTACATACCTTCCTCTGCTGGTTGGTAATAACCAGTTTGCTTGACATATCCTGTTTCTTGTTTTCTACAAATAAGAAATCAGAATGGCATACCACAAACTATATTTAGTCTCGGATGAACTTTCCATTTTGCTTTGATTCTTTTTTCTGTGATTTTCAGTTTGCCTTAGAACAGAATCTGGAGAACATTCATTGTAATCTACCAGCCTTGTCTGACAGACATGGCTTTAGAGTCATATGTCAATTCAAGAAATCCTTCACAAAATTTAGTATGTCATTTTATGCTAGACAATACCTAGAGAAGTTTCAGTACAAACAACTTAACCTGACTTAAAGGTCACATCTAAAGACAGAAGACAAGACACATCTAGTGGTGATGGCAAAAACATTTTCTGACTGCTGATGTAAGCCTGAGATAGAGGCAATGGATCAGTATGTTCAGTTAAGTATCCACCAGTGACAGTAAAATCAATAGGCATATGGTATGTATCATATTAGTGCCGTAGTTAGAAAAATTATTTTCCACAAAATCTAGTTATTTCTGTTAAGACACTTCTAATGTAGGCTCATTCAGCTCAAAACAGTCACATGGTTGGAAAGAGAAAACTAAAAATTCCCAAATCTGAACATTTTAAGGAGACGAGGACATTAACAGACAGTTTCATCTCAAACATGTTTGAAATTTATTTCTCATCCTTTGTTATATCCATCCATCCATTATTCAACCCGCTATATCCTAACTACAGGGTCACGGGGGCCTGCTGTAGCCAATCCCAGCCAACACAGGGTGCAAGGCAGGAAACAAACCCCGGGCAGGGCATCAGCCCACCACAGGACACACACACACACACCAAGCACACACTAGAGACAATTTAAGATCGCAAATCCTCCTAAACTTCATGACTTTGGACTGTGGTAGGAAATTCCTTTGTTATAGATTAAGCAAAAATCTCTTACATTAATTCACCTGCATGATACATAGACTTGTTCAAGCCACTGCTTTTAAAATAGTAGTTACACCTATTGTAGTAATCTGGCATATTGAAAAAGGCAATATACACTACTGAACATTTCTTAGTGTTATAGGACAGTTGCTAAGTATTTCATTAAGAATAAAATGAGCGAAAGACAGTGGACAAAATCATTAAACATTACTTTTTGCGTTTTGTCCAAGAATATAAAGGTCAACATGATTTCATCAAGAACTAAGTGCACATATGTAGTTTAACAGTTCAGACAATCAGATAGGAATAGCACAGAGAGTGAGCAGGTTGTGACGTCTCTTACTGGTGTCTTCTTTCCCATCTGTACACTCTTAAAAAATAAAGATGCCAGAGCGGTTCTTCAAAACATTGCCACGGGGGAACCACTTTTGGTTCCCAAAAGACCAATCCACATGAAGTTTCAAGAAGAACCTTTATTTTTTTTAGATCTGCAACAGGCCCCATACAATAAATAACCATGAATTAATGTTAATAGATTTGTGAACTGCCAATGGGTCATGATTTTAAAAGGACTCTTATGTTACACAATAACACATACTAAGTCCAGGTTTTCTTATTCTATTAGTGTCCTGCTAAGTAGCCTAATATAAATGAAAGATTTCAATTTGTTTTTCTACATATAAGGATGTTCTTCAAAGCACGAAAAACACCTTTATATGCAAAGAACCCTGTCCAGAATGAAATGGTGCTATGTCAAGAAAATGTTCTAGGAGGAAGCACACAACCCAATAAAGAATCATAAAATGCCATTAAAGAACCATTCTTTTTAAGAGTGTAGTCACTTCCACGAGTCTTTTGTTTCAGATGATTCTCAGCAAGTCATTCAAAGTTAAATAATAAGTCCGGTTTACATTGGCTCTGTACTTATGGTAATGGAACTAAGAACATTTGCTCAGGTAGTTGTCCATGCTTCAGGGAATCATTCATTTAAAATCCCTGAAGCAATCTTAACATACCTGTAAACATTTTTTAAAAAGGACACACATTTTTCAGTCTTATTTGATTATGCTGCCTCGAGGGGTGAATTTATTAATTTAGATAAAAGACCACTACCTGAATTGATCAAGTAGAAAACAAAATCAATAAATGATTAAGTGTTAGATGGTGAAACAGTAGATTAGTTAACTGCTAAAAAGCACACCCGATATATTTGAGCATGGAAACTTTATAAAAGTAAACCTCTCCATATTTTTGATGGATCCTATAAAATTATAATATTTATTCAACAACACTTCTTAAATTGGTATAGATTTGTGTGAGACTAAAACTTAACTACATACAACAGGTTTATAGTATATCTTTATTAATCAGTAAATTTTCACATTACCACAAGATACTGTACCTGTTAGTCCCATGATTAACCAGCTAATTTGCCTGGAGTCCTTTTGGCAAATGTATTCCAATAGGAATTATCAGCCCCAGAAACTCAGCACAGGTAAAAGAAATTTGAAAATTGTATCTGAAAAGCATACAGTTAGGAAAATAGAGTTAGAATGCATAGAGAGCATTCAAGACTTTAAATAACTTCTGTATTTTATATGCATTACTAGTTATGCTACCTATCCAAGATGTGCTGAAATCTAAGTAATCAATGTATACTTCATATTTTGTATTTGATATATGCTTTGTCCATTTGGTAAAATAATACACATCTGATCCCATTCACTCACGATGGCCTTTTCATCTTTGAATAGAGCCACTTGTTTTCATTGCTTCATCCTGGCATTGCTCATCCGACTGACCACTCTTAGAGTAGAAATGTTCTGCTGAGAAAATGTGGTGGTGGTGACTACTGCATTGGCCTGGTTCAGTAACTCTAGTCTAGTCAAGTTGAGGCTTTGGTTTCCCAATATGAGCATGATTTATCAGTATTTTTACTTATTCATTGCTTACCATATGAAAAATTATCATTCATTAGCATTACAGCTGTAAACCTCATTTATGTGACCCAAGCGGCAGCAAGAAGGCTGCTACCATACTGCTGTTGTTAGCATGTGATGACAAACAATATAATAGGTCACAAAGACTAATGTTCTTAATTATAGACTTTTATTTGGTATTTTCATATCATTTTTGAGTTCTTCTACATGTTTTGTATTATTTTAGATGTTTATTTCCTTATCCTAGCAACCTGGACAGACACATAAATACACATACTTGTCCTTTTAAGGTGGTAGATTTGTTGCTTACCAATCCAGCCATTTTTTGCTGTTTCCTGTATAAAAATAATTTAAATTGATTCTTTCCCTCAGTGCTTACATAACATTACACTTGAGAATTTATTTTCCTCTGCTTTCACAATTGTATCAGCACTAATCAGTTTAAAGGATTCTTTACAAGAAATGAAACCTGTACAGTTTAGCAGTCTCCTTACTTTTTTCTTTGTTCCTTTAACTATTAGTACCTCAGAATAAGGGCATGGATTTTTACTAGCAGACCATCATAAAACAAACAATACTACAGTCAAGTAAGTGGCACTTTTGGTGACCACCAATGTCTGAAAACACAATTCATTAATGTATCTCAGACTACTAAACATTGAAATGACTTTATTACCAAGACCAAGCAGTCTTTTTTATTGTTAGCCTTCTTATCCACTGATTCCATATTCCTAGATTGCTATGGATTATACAACTTATGTGCCTCCCCTTTGGACAACAAAGCACATATATTCATTGCAGGACTTGTTTTTAAAAGAGGCACTTTTTTGTTTATGAAAGCAATTTGCTTTAAGTGAATGAACAGTGACAATTTTGATATATCTCATTTTATGAGATTCCAATTAATATCAAGGCTCACAATTTATTTTTCCCAAAAAGCATTTCATTCCAAAGCTGAAATGTTTTATTAGTCAGTCAAAAAACCAGGACATACAGTACAGTGTTATCTCCCTTTTGATGTGTCTTTTTTTGTAAGAGAGATGCCATCAAACCTTGGATATGGTGTTCACAGAATGAATTTATAAAATACATTAGAGATTTTATTTGAATTTGCCAGTGGCTACAAATCTGCAGTACTGCCTCTGCAATTGTGGTATTACTTGTGCTATTATATACTACAATCATTAATGTAACATTAGTTTGAGGAGGTGATAATAATCATTTCTTCCAGGTAAATAAAAATTCTGACTTTCAACATTGTTTTAATTGGTTGTCATAGACATTATATTTATTAATAAAACATCTGCATCCCATAGGAGGCTCTCTTGATATTAAAGGTAAATTTAGTTTTAATTGCCTCACCATTTATCTTTTGACTATACCTCCATGTGTTTGTCTTTTCATGCCTTGAAACTGACTGTACCTTTTTCATTAGATTTCTCAGCTTCACCACTTTGGCTGATGTATACCTGAAATATGAAGGGCAAAATATTTTTGATCACCATTAAGTTCAAGCTTAGGTTCACTATTTAGTTAATTGTTGGATCACTTGTGAATACCATAATTAAATTCCAAGCCTCTCTTTTTTTAATCCTTCCATAGATCTGTCATATGAAACTAGTTTGTCAAAACCAGAAGAGTTCTTTAAGTAGGATGTACTATCAGGCTCTAAGTTTCTGTCATTTTCCACTGTCTTTCAATAACCAGTTGCAATCACCTCAATATTAAAGTTTGCTCTAATTAGGGAACCATTTGTTTCCTACTTTTAAACTTAAGAAATATGACAAACAAGAGGAGACGATGAGGTCATTCAAGCCCATTTGTTTTGCTACTAGCTAAGCTGTTGCAGTATCTCTTTCAGATGATTATCAAAGGTTGTCAAGGTCTCTGCTTCAACTACATGTCTCAGTAGATTGTTCCAGTGTCCCACAACTGTTTGCGTAAAGAAGTGCTTCCTTCTTTATATTCCCTGCTTTGTGCCCCAATAAATGCAAGTTATCGTCAATATACTAATAACCATATTTTGCTTCACTCACTCAGAACATGGAACCAATGTAGAAAGCATTTCAAGATGGAGAATCTTTTATCTGTGGCACCTCTGCAAGAGAACCACCTCTTTCAGCCCTTGCAAACATATGCAGTTTTTAATATCTGGAAAAGATTTGGGATTAAATTGCTTAGAGATCTATATATAGACAACATATTTGCATCCTATGAACAATTACATTCCATATTTAACTTTCCAGCTACACATTTCTTTAACTATCTTCAAATTAGGAACTTTGTTAAACAGAAATTGGCTGATTTTCCACATCTCGCACCCTCCTCCATGCTGGAAAAAATATTGCTCAATTTCGAGGACAGACACCATTTCTGCAATATACAAAATTATTTTACAGTCCCTCCCTTTCAAAGAAGGTAGAAGGTAGCAATGCAGAGAATTCACTCGCGCTCCATATGCACAAAGCATACAATTATTCAACTCAAAATTATATATTGAGCACATCTGTCTTGCTTAGAACTGTCCAAAATGATTCCAGGGCAAGATCCAACCTGCGAACGCTGCAATCAAGTCCCAGCCTCACAGGGTCACATGTTCTGGGCCTGCACCAAATTAACATCATTTTGGACCAAAATTTTTAAGTGTCTTTCAGACAGCCTCAGTGTCACAATCCCTCCTAACCCATTAACAGCTGTGTTTGGGGTTCTTTCAGGTGGGTTTAAAGTGGAGAAGGACAAACAAACTGTGATTGCATTCACTACACTTTTGGCACGCAGACTTATTTTGCTAATTTGGAAGAATCCTAACTCTCCTCTTTTAAGTCAGTGGGAAACCAATGTTTTATACTATTTGAAATTAGAAAAAATCAAATTCTCAGTTAGAGGATCTGTACAGAACTTTTCAAAACCTGGCAGGATCTAATCAATAATATTTTAGAATAAGAAGGAGTAATTCTCTCTGCATTTCTTTTTCTTCTCCATTTATTTCTATTGCCCTATTAAACTCATCAATATAGGTATGCTTACAAGCTTTAAGTATTACTCCGTTGGCCATGTTCTCCTTCTCAGCGGTGGGGTTTGTTTCATTTTCAATCCTATTTTTTGTAAAAATTGATCTATTTGTATGGAATGATTACAATAAAATTAAAAAAAAAAAAAAGTGTTTCCTGACTTCAGTCTAAAATACAATTCTCCATAATTTCCACTGATGTCCACTGAAGTGACTCATCCTTAATGTTACTGAATTTACTTAATCAGTGCATGGCCTTAAGTCCTGGGATGCCCATGGCTGCTCTCCTCTGCACAGCAAGTGCTGCTATGTCTTTCTTGCCCTGTGGTGACCAGAACTGCTCGCATTACTCCTACTGTTACTAGTGCATTATATAGTTTGAGCATAATGTCCCTTGACTTATATTGAACAATTTTTATCATACAAACTACCATTTTATTTGCCTTTTTAAAATGTTGTGCCAACATATGCCACTAAATCCTTTTCAAGGGTTGAGTCCCGTATGTGTCCCCCATCTTGTATTTATAACTGTAAAAGTACACAGAAATTACTTGAGAGTGTATTGACCATGTCTATAAGATGACAAATCTGTCTTCTCTACAATCATTCTCTTACTTTATGAAAGAAATCCTTACAAATAAGAAAAAAAATCCATGATTGTGAACATGGAAGGTTGGAGGTCAGAGGCTGGAGTGTGTGTAAGTCTCAACACTGAAACGTATCTGTTGCGTAATGTTAAATGTTGTGCCCATGACATTGGGAGTCACTCTTTTGTTAGTAAAGACTTGTTGGTAAAGCACCTAGAGTTTAACTGTAAAGTTGCATCTTTAATCCCCAAATCTTATGATTAGAATAAAGTTTTATATTGAAGAGAGCCATGGGAAGGCAAACATTATAAAAAAGTTATTCTATATAAAGGAGAGGTTATTTGTTTAATGTATCATCATTTGAAATTTTATCTGTTCCATGCTTATTTATAATAAGCCACAGTTATTATGTAGAGAGATTTAGATTTGCTTTAAAATACATGACAAACACATAAAATATGCTTTGTTAGTTTGGATAGAGTTGTACTGCCACACCATGGGTGTGCATCATACAATAGTGTTTTTTCTACAGAGAGAATATCAACTTCATCGAGAGGTTTACTTACCTCAGTATAGACATTTGTGTCGCTGGTGACTCTTCCTATGAAGTCAGTAGACAAATTGGGAGAGTACGAGGGGCTTATGAGGTCGCTGGAAAATGGTGTATGGTGCTCCTGATAGCTTTGCAAAAGGATGAAGTAATCCTTTGGTATTGTTGGTTTGACATTACCTGCATTATAAGGGCATGTCAGTTACACCACTACAGACATGTGGCATGATTCCCTGTGAGTGATCTGGCTTCACAGGATCCTCATTGTTAAGGATCTAGGCAGCTGGACCAGGCCAAGGGGACCACACATAACACCAGGCTGCAGCAGATGGTGGTCATTTCTAAGGTATAGGACTGAACCGTGTATCTGCCTAGGGGGTTGCCAACCAGGATCCCAAGCTGTTTCATTGTGTGGTGGGTGCGGCAATGTACTATACCAGTATATGCACCCCAACCTGACTTGACCTGGTTTTAAATGTTTAAAGTGTGACTTTTTGTACGTAAGTAGCCTGTGTTGGTTCCATTCTTGTGCCCAGTTCAGATGCACTAAAATCTGGCACAAAAAAGATAGGTTCATAAAATAGATGACAAATGGATAGTCTACTGTGGAAAAACAATATTAATGTCTTTTGGCTTCAGTCAATCCCAGATGAACAGAATGTCAGTCATTAAAGGAATACCCCACCAAAAAAAAACACTTTGTAGTGATGGCTGAGAAAAACTTTTTAACGTATTCACAGAGACAACAAAATTTCTGATACCATGGGCTTCGAAAGGGACCTAGCTCGAACAATAGCAAATAGTAACAAAATGTCCAGGCAAAAAATTCTAAATTACTCGCATTGCATAATCCAAATGTCAGGGATCCAGCCGAAAGCTTACAATGTTCAAAGCATGTGTATTATGGCTGAAATATTGCTAAATAAACCACTCCCAGAAAATGCTAAAGTACACGAGAGCAAAGCTTGTTCAAACAGTATTAAGATTTTGGATTAACCCGCCTAAATTATATATTAATATTATGTGAATTTCCCCTTGGGATTAATAAAGTATCTATCTATCTATCTATCTATCTATCTATCTATCTATCTATCTATCTATCTATCTAAAATAAAGCAGATACAGTAATATGTAACTTATTTTTTCTACTTTTGAAATTAACACATACACAATGGTCTCATTTTTGTTATTTATTATGGAGGCATTTTGACTTATATCACACTTCCAGTTTATAAAAAAATACTACATCAAGAAAGCTTCATGAGTTAACCATACAGAAAATGAAAGAAGTGCTTGCACACTCAAGGGAAAAAGAATTAAGATGTTCGAAACAATTCCCTACACACAATAAAAACCAGCCTGTAATGATGCAGACAAGACATTTAAGCTTGGCTCCGATGAAACTGCTAACTCTGATGATTAACACCCTTGGGAAGGTTTGATTACCACTGCGCCTTTGAAACAGATGCGGCTTTGATGAGATTCTCAGTGCCCCATGTCAAGGTGAAAATATTTCTAAATTTGCTAATGACCAAACGGGTGTGGGATGATAAAGATGAGACTTGTCTCTGGATGCTGCTAATGTGACCTTCAGGGCTGTTTTGCCAGAGATGAGGCAAACAAGAGAGAAAGACTTAATAAGGAGTTGCCTTTGAAGAAGCTTTTGTATTCTTTACGAGGTGATGAACTGTGCTAGTATGAAGTTGTAGGCCTGCTTTAAGTTGAGCATGCAGCCTCCCATTTCTTTAAAAACAGGTGAATGATCTATGCATCTGCTGTGACCTCCTGTGGTAGCAACATACTTTCTATTAAGAGCACTGAAGTGCAAGCATCTGATAGCTTGGAGACTAGGGTTCAGATCAAATCTAGCAATGTGACTTATGATAAATCCAAAAAAATGTAGCACCAAGTAGCATACAAGGAACAGAGTCACAATCTTCTAATACCCTAGTCCAGATCTGCCACTTGAATAATTTTTACATTTTAATTGTAGCACTACTCTAGCATCACACAGATATCTTTCTAAAGAACATCACCTCACTTTCTTGTGTTGGTGACACCCCTTCATTAATTAAACAATTCATTCAGTAATATTGCAACATGGCACAAATTTGTTTCAATGTATTAAATGCCATTTTCCACGCAGTGGAGTGAATGCACATAAACATTTCTGAACCATTTATCAACATACCTGTATACTGGTCAAAGCTGTATCTTTGAACGGCTTCCTAGAAATTAAGATTTTGTTGAAAATATGTGACATCATGTGACCAAACATAAAGTAATTAAAGTAGTAGTAGGTAAAAGAAAGAAAGAAAGAAAGAAGGAAAGAAAGAAAGAAAGAAAGAAAGAAAGAAAGAAAGAAAGAAAGAAAGATTTTGGTCCAGAATAATGTTAATTTTGTGTATGCACAAAACATATGGCCTAGTGAGACGGAGCTTGATTGAAACATTTGCTGGTTGAATCTTGCCCCTTTAAACATTTTGTACAATTTTAAATGAGATAGATGTGCTTGATAAAAGATTTTAGGTTGAATAATTGTATGCCTCATGCATATGGAGCTCGAGTGAATTCTGTGCCTTCCACTCCTTTTCCGAAATGTTGAATAAGAGATCCTTTTCCCAATGTACTTTAGGATCTTTGAAAGGAAGGGACTTTACATTTTTTTATATAATATGGAAATGCTGTTTGAGTCTTCAAAAATGATCAATATTTCTTCTATAGGGTAGTCCAGATCTAATTATGCAATTTTCATTACGCTATAACTTATTAAGTTTATTACATAGAAAATCACCTAAAAAATCCCAGACCATTTAGAAGCATGCAAACTGACGACATGAAGAATCATCTTTGCACCAAACTGGAATCGTCCCTGCATAAATCAAAGTCATCCAGAAAATCTGGATCTGCACATTTAGATCTGGACCACCCTGTAGAATAGAAATAGATGGGAGGTGATGGGACAGTATCTATATACAGTACTCTAAATGATTTAATCCCATACATTTTACAAACATGAAAAACTGTGTAAGTGGAAAAAAGGTGATTATCAAGCGAAGGTTCAGCAGATAAAACCTCTATCCTGAAGTGCTTCCTACATTGCTTTCATATTCTGAGTGAATTAAGGACAATTGGGTTGTTAGCATATTGACTATAACTTGTATTTACTGGGGTACAAAGCAAGGAATATAAAGAAGTACTGCAGGATTTTATTTCTATTGCTGACCAAGCTTGTGTGTGTTCATCAATTTGTGTCAATGTCTAGGTTTTTACAGCTTGTATATTTGCTGTCCAGTAATAAATCTGAAAGTTAGGTAGAGTCATGCCACCTTCTGCTTTAGGTCATTGTAGGGGTCGCCTTTTGGATGTATGGAGGTTTTGAATCCAAATAAATGAGGTTAGGATTGTAGAATTTGTTAATGAATATGGGGATGCTTAGAAATAGATAAAGAAGCTTGGGAAAGATGTTCACTTTGACAGTGTTGATTCACCTTGCTAAAGTGAGATAGAGGGTAGACCATCTATGCACGTCTTGTTTAAGTTTTTCCATGCAGATAGCAAAATTTTGTTGAAAAAGAGCTTTATATTTACTTGTGATGTTTACCCCTAGGAATTTAAATTGATCTGCAATGACAAAAGGGAAGGTGTCCAATTTAATATTGTGGGCTAGAGAGTTCATTGTAAAAAGCACACTTTTATTCAAATTAATTTTTTATTTTGTTGGTCTGATGCATACAGTGCCATATTATCTGCATATAGTGATATTTTATGTTCAAATCCTTCTCTGATAATCCCCTTTATCTCAGATGCATTTTAAAAGTGAACAGTCAAGGGCTCAATGGTTAATTTTCTGACACAAACACAGTAATGTGCACAATTGTGCATTCTGGAGCATCTTTGTGCAGAAAATATAAAACATATCACATTTTCCAAAAATACCCCACTCTTCTCTGTGGTGATGCGAACAAGAGCCCTTGTGTGTGTTTTATTTTAGTTAGGATCTCTTCCCTGGTTCAAGTGTCTTTTTGTTTATTTACATTTTTTTTTCTTTACATTTTACTATCTATTTCTGTTTTAGTTTTTATGTTCTTGTTTCTGAATATTATTTACTGAGTATTGCATTGTATATTAATTATTTTATATTATTAATATATTTTATATCCTGCCCTCTCTTCTGGACCCTAAGGAGGCAGGTCCACACAATTATGTAACTTGGGAATTGGCTGATGTGTGCTACTTTCTGATACTTTGATTTTTTGGTCTTCAACCCTTGTTGTCTTTGAAAGGCACTGTTCCAGGCTTGAGGTTACTAGATTTACTCCCCTTTTGTTTTTACCTTCCCTTTTTTGTTCAGTGCTTGAATATTCTTTAAATATTAAGGAAGTTCGCTTTGTATTTGGTCTAGAGGCTTTACAGTTTTCCTCACTTCCATTTGTTGACATTTGGTTATTTAAAAAGCTTTGACCTATTTTGGACCTGTCCAGATCATAAGCCCAACTTTTGACTTTGGGGTGATGCTGTCAGTGCTGGTAAGCCCTACTCAGTGGCTTCAGACCTGTAGAAAAGGCAGGGCAGATTTTTTGTTGTTTTTTTGAGTCTATACACCTTTTTGAAATTATTCTGTTGTATTATCACAATAGCGTGCTGAGGATTACCTGCCTTATGCAGCTGTAGAAAGTAACTGAGGAAAATGCAGAAGTATGAATGGGGCTTTAGGTAGCAATACAAAATGTAATACCTCCAAAAAATTTATTTTAGTTCCTTGTGTGATTGTAGGATTGCATTAAAAATTTATTTTAACACCAAGTTTGGGAAACTACTGCATATGCAAAAAAAAGCATAGATGTTTCACTCATCACTATTGGTCTGTCCCAAAATTATTTCATTTATTATTTTTCAATAACAATGTACACACATTATGAATTGTTATAATACAGTATGTTGATCAAATTATTATACTTCTGGGGAAAATGGGAGTAGCCACTTAAAAAGTGGGCATCACCGTGTTTAAATATTGAGCAGAACTGTACATAAGTTGAGTCACATTACCCTAAACCCTTAAGGAAATTACAAAGTACAATCATTTTTCAAACTTATCATCAATAGTGAAATGGAGTAATACACAAAATACAAAAATATAAAGAGATCAGTAACATTTCAGTAGTAACATGGATTATTCTGATGTCACGCATGTGCGACTAGGAAGATGTTGTATGGACCAAGCAAAGGTAATTCCACGCCAGGCCAGGGGGTGGCAGGGTGCACTAAACCTTCTCCTGTTATCTCTACAGACCAGCCACGGGAAAATCTGTCTGATTTAAAAGAGATGATGTCACTTCCGGTTCCGGCGCCCAGAAGAATATCACTTCCAGTTATGGCTGACAAATAAAGAACATCACTTCCGGTCCCCTTATATCACTTCCTGTCCCATCCCTTAAAGCCACCATGTTGTTAAACCTTCATCAGTTCTGTTTTGGACTCGATATAAAGAACATCTCTGTATTTAACAAAGACTGTTTTGCAGCCAGGAATAATATATGGGTGGCTGCCCCAAACCTTTTTAAGTGTGTCGAGTGAATTCCTTTTACACTGATTAATCTAAGATCTGAAAGATTGTTGAGCACAATGTGCTTCTAAGTGGCAGTGTAGGACTTGCTCCTTTCATTTTTTGAAATTGTGGTTCCAGGCACAGCTGGAACTACTATTTTGTTACTGCAGATACTTAGTAGTGTTTTCTTCCAATGAGAAGAATGAAACACCTTGTAAATAGTAATAAATCTTTAGTCGTTATTATTATTCACAGTGTCTCATTCTAATTTGAGGAGGGGCTCCTTTAGGGCTAGGTTTGATTTGTAACTGCACATGGCTAATTATTCATGTAGAATTAGCCATGTGGTGCTGCACAAGAGACTGAGCAAGCACACAGGGGTTAGTATTAAACTATATATATTCAGTGGCATTAGTCATAATAGTCTCATTATAGTCAGCTAACATACCCGTCAAATGAAAAAAGTTTTCTTTTTTTAAACACGTGGGATAGAAACCAACTGGATTGGCTTGTGAAATCACCATGTGTAAAGCAGTTTGGTCACTGATCTAACAGTAAGCATGCATGAAAGTTCTTCTCATAGCTGCTACAGCTCTGTGATATCACACTGTACTCGTAAAATGTCATGGGGCACTGGGAAAAAAAGGTTTGTGTGAGCTGGCTTCACATCGAATTTCCAGGAAAATATTTGGCAAATAAGTTCACTGGCTAACATAGCATATTCATTGTGAAAAACACTTTGGTAAGTTTGGTCAATCCACGCTGTAAAAAAAAATCTACATTTTTCTATGATTCTGTATGTTTTTAGAGTTTGGCACAATATTTTTATACTGGACTAAAATAAGCCAACTGTGTCTCTGTTAACTTTTCTGATATCTGTCTATATAGAAGGGTCTGCTTCATACTGGGCTCTCAATTGTTGTAGTTTTCTGAATAGAAAAAAAAATAGGTATTGAGATGTGTAATACACGTTGTAATGTGATTTATAAAACCAATAAAATTTAAAAACAACAAGTGGTACATATCTGAAACTAGATGCTCCCTGTATATCATTCTCTTCCACTAAACTGTAAAATGGACATCGCAGTTCTATAAAAAACGGATGTGTGACTGTTTAATTTTTTATTTAGGTATTACCAATATGTTTACCTTCACTTGTAAGACTAAAATTGAAAGAGTGGGAGAGAAAGACAGAAAGGAGCAGAGTGACTTCATTCACCTTGCCAAAGACTGGTATAGAATTATGGGCTAAGATTGCTCATTTACAGAGGCAATGATGACCTCCATGTTGTGTCTGGTAGTGTTTGTGTGCTATTACAGTATGGTACGCTTACTTCCCAAAGATAAAATGTAATTTTGGTACTCACTAGCTTTAGAAGGGATAGCCATCTTTTAAAATCTTCCATATAGAGCTATATTCCTAAATTAAATAATATTTTACATAGTGAAAATAACAAAGGGCGGCACGGTGGCGCAGTGGTAGTGCTGCTGCCTTGCAATTAGGAGACCTGGGTTCACTTCCCGGGTCCTCCCTGCGTGGAGTTGGCATGTTCTCCCCGTGTCTGCGTGGGTTTCCTCCCACAGTCCAAAGACATGCAGGTTAGGTGAATTGGTGATTCTAAATTGGCCCTATCGTGTGATAGGTGCGTGTGTGTGTGTGTCCTGCGGTGGGTTGGCACCCTCCCTGGGATTGGCTCCAGCAGACCCCTGTGACCCTGTGTTTGGATTCAACGGGTTGGAAAATGGATGGATGGAAGATAACAAAGATGAAACAATGTTTGTAACTCATTAGTTTTTCAGTACGGAAGTAAAAGAGTAAATCAAAGCAAGTGAGAGAATGCAAGAGGAGGAAAATTGGGATACAAGCAGTCCCCGGTTTACGTACGAGATAGGGACTGTAGGTTTGTACTTAAGTTGAATTTGTATGTAAGTCGGAACAGATACATCATTTTAATAAATGCTATTGTTGACCGACTGTAACCAAGTGCTCTGCCAATGAATGATTTCACCTCTTTCTGACCTTTTTATTATTTTTACTTTATTTTCAATGGTGATGGTTATTCTCTTCTTTACTATATCACCAGAATTTGCATCAGATTTGTGTTTCAGAGACATTCTTAAAGGGTGAAGACAAAAGGTTAAGATGAGCTCTTCTGCACAGCACTGTACATGCTATCACAGCAGGAAGGCACCAGACATCGACATGTCTGATGTATAGGGTGGTCCAGATCTGATCATGCAATTTTCATTATGCTATAACTTTTTTATTACATAGAAAATCACATGAATAACCCAATTAAGTGAGAGCACATGCCCTAAACCCTTCAGGAGAGGCTTCTGCCCATCCCCAGGATAGCCACATATCCCTAACATGATTTAAACCATTAACTTCTGATTATATCTCACATTTTCCTAACACTGCATTTTCCTATACATTTACTATTAAGAATATATTAATATACTGTGATATACTGTAATTGACATTTTTTTTGCTTCAGGCCTCCAGAATTAAACATTCAAATAACCAATCCATGCATTCGTCAATTTTGTAAGCTCTGCTTTTACCTGGTCATGGTTGCAGGGAGCCGAGGCCTTCCACTAATCTAGTGGAAATAAAATTAATTCAGCATCCATTAAATGGCGGCAGATCCATGTGCAATTTATGTGCAACGAAGCTTTATCCATTAGTGTACTTTTCAACTCAACATGGTAATTTTGCAACCTTACAAAAGTAGCAAGGCATCATTTATGTCCTCTGATCGACAGCAGAGAATATTCCAGTGCTCCAAATTTAAGGTGAACAATGATATGCAGCCATTAAAATTTGCATTCCAGCTAGAGTAAGTCAGTCATGATAAATTGTCCTCCCATAGTATTTACCAAGTGTTTCCGGGAAGAGAAAACATCTAAATAGCAATGGCCTAAATGAGGGAGGAAGTCAGACCAGAAGGAGAATTGGATAAGTTGACAGGTGCCAGGGTACAATCAATTTACAATAAAAATGACCTGAATGCTGTTTTACAAATCCTAGCAGATGTTTTATTGCTTGTAATGAGTGCATAAAGAGCAATTAGTCTGTAATTCCAGTTTCCTTGAAACCTTCTTTCAATGGGGATGTAATGACAATTACATTTACTTCAGGGATTTTATTTAATTTCAGTAGGAGGGTGTGTGTGTAAAAAGATGATCAAAACAGATTTTTTTTTCTTAAATATTTTAAATATTTAAAAATCAGAACACATTTAAAAGTAAGCAATCTTTATGTTTTTTATGGCTAGTTATCTGTGATTGATTATTTAAAAATGGGCTCATTGATTAGTTTGCTGACACCTAATGCACCTCAATTACTGTCATTTACTGTTATGAACATTTGGGATACTCTTTTTTTAAGTATGGCTTAGGATTACACCTTGGCTTAGATGAAAAATCAGACAGATTTCTTGTAAACAAATTATGGCTACTTGCACAATGTTTTGTCTCCAGGACATGTCCAATCAAAAATCTTTGCCTTCTAATTAAAGAGGCAGAATATGAAACTGTGGCACTCACCTAAACAAAATAAGGTAAACTGGTGTTCATATTGTATAACTGGCAAAGGCTTTCTTTGCTTGCCTAACCAATAGTGCCAAGTGTGAGTATCTTTTTAACTTTTCTATTTAAGATCCTAATGACCAAACTTAAAGGCAATGATGCTGAAGAAAACAGACGCCAAAAGCCATCATACTAGCAAAACATAAAGAACTAGACTACAAAGAAACCAGTACATGTGCTCATAAATACTTTTACAAATAAAGTAAACTGCTAGATAGGTAATCCAGAGTAAATGTCACAAAAAACAAAATTTGGCTGCCTAATGAACATAAGAAGACTTAAAGCAAAACTATCATGAAAAGCAAGTTGGCACTTTTATACTGAGGAAAGGCAAATGAACATATAATATACGGTGACCATCATATAAGTTTGAAATAAAGCAGGACTGTCATGAAACAAGTAACATGAACAATTACAATGTAATAATGTGTTCAACAGAGAGTTAAACATGAAATTACTAGAATTTTTCTCTTTTCATTGCCCCAATGTGTGTTTGGATTAGTCAATCTTAAAATCAATTCTTCCTTCACTAGAGAATCACAAAATTTAAATGAGAACTGTCAATTCATAACCAAGGATGAGTGGCCAGTGGAGGTATACAAGTCCCAATGACATAGAGGTGAAAAATCAGTAAAAGGCAAAAAATTGAGTTTCTTTGAAAGAAAATATTTAAATTATGTTAATTAATTTAATCAAAATTTTTTTGCATACTAGTAATACTGGGGAAGTGAAGAGGTAAATTACATTTGTAAGTGTGGTGACAGGACACAATATTTTATGCATTAGTATTATTTGTAGTATGTACATACACAGTTCAGTGAAATTCTTCATGTCTGACCAACAATCAGCTGGTCACTACATTTTGCTACCATAATAAAGAAAACTAGCCAACCCGCGGCGTACCATACGCCGCATAATCAGGCCATTTTTTTAATGATTTTTAAGCACAGGGAGAAAATTAACATTTGAAAAATTGGTAATGTAATAAATCAGCAAGAAAAGCAACATTGTAACAATGCACGGAATGAACCAACACACAATCGTCCGTGACTGAAAACTGGCGGACCGTCCTCGCGCCTTCTCCTGTCAGACGGAGGGATGGGGGTGCACGGCGTGGAGTGTGGAACGGGAGGAGAGAAGAAGGACGTCCATTCAGCTCCGTCCATCATGCTAGTCTGCTGATTTCTCGTTCAGTATGCACTGCCCGCTCATGTGCCCACCTCCAACTCGTCACTTGAGTCGTCGTCTTTACACAGTCCAGATGTACCTGTGACTGACGTAGACTTTTCATTGCTCTGTGTGGTATTGGCTGCTTTTCTATATATAATCCACCAAGACACCCGACCACGGTAGTTGTGAGGTGGGAGGGGGGTGTGTACAAAGGGTTGGGACGCAACCAGTGGGAGCGTATGAGTTGCACTTAGTGGGAATTCCACGGTTTGCAGCCCGAATAGGGTTCAACGGCTTACCCACGCCTCTCTGTGCCGGGTAGACACACGCTCAATGTCATGCATAATTATTTATTGAATGCTAAACACTTCTGGAAAGACATGGTTGTCTAAAATGGGTTGGTGTGAGAATACAACAGTAAGCGAATGAAAAGATGGAACTCTGGAGAGAGCAAAATACAACACAATAGTGAACCGGCGGCATAACAAACACCACGTGGCTCAGACATGCATGTGGACTCTCACCACAGACAAAAGGGACTAACTGGGTGGTCGGTGAGTTTTTGTGTCCGGGCAAATGGGCAGGCAGTGTGAATGCCTAGAGAGCGAGGGTAGACGCCAGCCGGTGAAAAAGGAGTGTTGGTGGGCAGGAAAACGTCTTCCGTGTTCCTGCAGGAGCATCTAAGAAGACGCGCATGTTTGTCGCAGATGCGAATAGCTGTATGTAGCGTGTAAAACAGTTTGCTATGGTGCATGCGGTCGTGCGTCGTAACCAAAAAGTCGGTTTTTAAAGACTGCTTACTTCATTGTGCTTTAACCTCAGTTGTAAAGGATTGTTTTAAGGATCCCATGGGATACCCCTCGCAAACCGTTTCACACGCTGCATATGGCGATTCACCTCCGCGAGAAACATGCCTCTATGAACAGTCAACGTAGCTCGGAGGTGCATGACATGCACATGACATTAACCTGACCTGCACTGCATGTGGCCTCTACGACAGATGAATATAAACGACGCCATTATTTCTGTGTCGTCGCGTCCGAGTTGGTGGGCGTGGCCCTGTGAGTTGTTGTCGTATCCAATGGTCTTGGAGTTGATGGCCGTGGCTCCTTTCTGCGTGCGCCATAGGTGTCTCACTTGTCGGCGGCTTAGTGAATCCACGCCCCTTCCGGCGTGCTTTCCATGGTTGTCTTGCCTTAGTGAATTATATATATAGATGTGCCATATACATCCATCCATCCGTCCATCCATCCTCTTCCGCTTCCAAAGATCGGGTCGTGGGGCCAGCAGCTTGAGCAGAGACTTCCCTCTCCCCGGCCACTTCTTCTAGCTCTTCTGGGGGAATCTCAAGGCGTTCCCAGGCCAGCCAGGAGACATAGTCCCTCCAGCGTGTCCTGGGTCTTCCCCGGGGCCTCCTCCCAGTTAGATGTGCCCGGAACACCTCACCAGGGAGGCATCCAGGAGACATTCTGATAAGATGCCTCATCTGACTCCTCTTGATGCGGAGGAGCAGCGGCTCTACTCTGAGCCCTCCCGGATGACTGAGCTTTTCACCCTATCTTTAAGGGAAAGCCCAGACACCCTGCGGAGGAAACTCATTTCAGCCACTTGTATTCGCGATCTTGTTCTTTCAGTCACTACCCACAACTCATGACCATAGGTAAGGGTAGGAACGTAGATCGACTGGTGAACTGAGAGCTTTGACTTATGGCTCAGCTCCTTTTTCACCACGACAGACCGATGCACCGATCTGCCTGTCAATCTCACCCTCCATTCTTCCCTCACTCATGAACAAGACCCCGAGATACTTGAACTCCTCCACTTGGGGCAGAATCTTGTTCCCAACCCTGAGAAGGCACTCCATCCTTTTCCGGCTGGTGTGCCGTATACATTCTGCATGTATACAGTGCCCTGAAATGGTTTTATACAATACAATACAATACAATACAGTTTATTTTTGTATAGCCCAAAATCACACAGGAAGTGCCGTAATGGGCTTTAACAGGCCCTGTCTTTTGACAGCCCCCCAGCCTTGACTGTCTTAGAAGACAAGGAAAAACTCCCAATAAAAACCTTGTAGGGAAAAATGGAAGAAACCTCGGGAAAGGCAGTTCAAAGAGAGACCCCTTTCCAGGTAGGTTGGGCGTGCAGTGGGTGTCAAAAGTAGGGGGTCAATACAATACAATATACAGAACAGAACAATTCCTTAAGACAGCATAATAATAAAAATTTTAGAAGCACGGTTTAACAGTAGATGATATGACATAATTAGGTTTGGATATTTTTAGAGTCCTGGAGACCTCATCCATCTAGCTGCCTCCCCATTTGGCCATGCCACGGCTGAAACGTTGCTCCGATGAAAGGACCCCTCTTTCCCATGATTCCTGTGATCCTCCATCAGGGATGACTTTACCATAGGCAGGCAAACAACTTGGCAGGTGGGCCGTGGCACCAATGGCCACATTTGGGTACCGAGAAAAGAAACAGAATAGGTGAGGGTTAGTATTCAAATATAATTATCATGTTACTTATGTTATAGTGCTAATGACTAACAACAGAGATGCAGTATGTACAGTTAATCAGCAGCTCTAGTCAGGATATGCTAAACTGAAGTAGTGAGTCTTCAGCCGGGATTTAAAGGCTGAGACCGAGGGGGCATCTCTTATGGAAGCAGGAAGACCATTCCACAGTTTAGGGGCCCTGTAACTAAAAGCTCGACCTCCCACTGTTATTTTATTAATCCTTGGAATCCTAAGCAGACCGGCATCTTGAGATCTTAATGTGCTCAGGTTTGTAAGTCATGATAAGTTCAGACAAGTAAGCCGGACCTTGGCCATTTAATGCTTTATATGTTAAAAGGAGGATTTTGAAATCTGCCCTGAACTTAACTTGGAGCCAGTGTAAAGATTTAAGAACTGGGGTTATGTGTTCATATTTTCTTGTTCTTGTAATAATTCTTGCAGCGCATTTTGGATTAACTGGAGGCTGTATAGAGAACAGTTTGAACAGCCAGTGAACACCGCATTGCAGTAGTCAATCCTACTAGAGATAAATGCATGAATTAATTTCTCACAATCCTGTTTATTTAGAAAGCGCCTTAATTTCCTAATATTTTTAAGATGGAAAAAACATGTTTTGGACGACTTTGTAATATGCGCTTTAAATGACATGCTAGAGTCAAAGATAACTCCTAGATTGCGGGCTGATTCAGTAAAATTAATTGGGATTCCAACTGAGTTAAATGACGACAAAATATTGCTGTGATCAGCGTCATTCCCTCCAACAATTAACATCTCTGTTTTATCTGTATTTAAAGACAAGTAGTTCTCATTCATCCATTCCTTTAATTCACTAACACAACTAATTAAAGACAACATCGGAGAAACTTCATTTGATTTAAATGAAAGGTATAACTGGGTGTCATCTGCATACGAGTGAAAATTAACATTATGTTTCCTAATGAGAGATCCCAGTGGAAGCATGTAAAGTGAAAACAGTAAAGGTCCCAGTACTGAGCCCTGCGGGACACCATATTGAACTTCTGTGTATAATGATGGAGTACTGTCTGCACATTTCTGTACATATTGGAATCGATTTGATAAATAAGAATTGAACCAAGCGAGCACGGGGCCTGTAAGCCCAACATCGTTTTCTAGCCTGTGCAGTAAAATAGAATGGTCAATGGTGTCAAACGCTGCACTTAAGTCCAACAACATAATTACAGTGGAATTTCCTTCATCAGAGGATATCAGAATGTCATTTACAACTCGTGTTAGTGCCGTTTCTGTACTATGACCAGTTCGAAAGCCAAACTGGAATTTCTCAAATAAATTGTAATGCGTAAGGTGTGACTGAAGCTGACTGGCGACTACTTTTCTAGTATTTTAGAGAGAAATGGTAAATTTGAAATAGGCCTATAGTTATTTAGTATGTGTGGGTCTAGGTCTGACTTTTTAAGTAAAGGTTTAATAACTGACACTTTTAGTGCATCAGGTACGGTGCCATGCAGTAATGAACTATTGATAATGGTTAAAATAGGCGCTGCAATATGCATTATTATGTTCAGAGTGTATTGGGTCAGTTCTTTTTTGTGGATTGCAGTAGCATATACAGGTTCTCAACCTCTTTTACTGCGGGCTGCAGCTCAGGTTGTAACAAGCTAAGTGAACCCCACAGTGAGAAATTAACAAGGACTAAATATAGGCTTACGTAAAAAAAAAACACAACATATATGTTTACTTAATTTCATCAATATTTGTTTAATAATTTTTTGAGATAAATTCTTTATTAAACAAATGCCAGTGAAGAAGAGTGTAAACAAAGAGAAACTAGAACACATTTTTACCATTTTTAAAATCAAACCAACACAGATTACTGCCTGTGAGACATTCCTAATTAAGTTCGCACACAGCATAGAGTGTGCCCAAATTTAACAAGGGCTGCCTGAACAAATGTAAGCAGATACAAAGAATGGCAAAAAACTGAACTGCTGTCTTCATACCACTAACAATTATTTTCCTTGCAGCTCACTTCAACTTTTAGTTTTCTGACTATCCAATTATGATACACCGCTTCTTGATTACCATTACTCCTTCTCTTTTGCATGCCCTACACTTGACGTGTAAAGGAAGAACACCCAATCAGAACCAATCATAAACATATAGGCACACAAATTAGGATAGAGTTATGAGCTTTTACATATAATAAAATGTTAAACATTCACTAAATGTAAATGTGCAGAGGAATGAAAAAAGCAAATGAGATTGGGCATTACCAGCATCCAGGAGGTTTTCTGGGTTTGATAGTCAAGTGAAATGTACGTAGTTGAAAAATTGTTTGACGATTCTAACATTCGTTTATTGTGAAAGGTTAGAAATCATGCAATCTTCAGATGTGAAAAAGGTACTGCTCCTTAGTGAACTCAACCCAGTTAAAGGGTTAATAAGGTGTTTTCAGCAATGTGGTTACCAGTTGGGCAATTTAGTCCTGCAGTGCCTAATTTACACATCAGTAATGTGCAGAGTCACACCACAATATTTAAAAAAGACTTAAAGCCACTAGATAAAAGTGGTAAAATTAATTTGGAAAGCGTTAAATTTCCACTTAACTTATAGTCCAATCTCCAGTCCTGCCCAAATCTCTCAAATCACATTTGCAACATGAGCACTCACCTCAGTTTTCAAAAATAAGCCTGTGTGATCCTTAAGAGTTCCGGAAAAAATATCCTGAGTGTAAGTGAGACAAAAATGCTATGTTCTGGTAGACATAGGTCTTTCAGTGCCTAGATAAGAAAAAACACAGCATTCTATTCTAGTGGTCAAGCATAGGTGAGATATTGTCATTACCTGGGGATGCTTGGTGCCATTACCTGAAAATAATGTCATTATTGTCAAATGATAGATTCTTCTCTATATTAGAGGATTCTTCCAATGGATTAAGCACAAATTAACAAGAAAATGATTTAAAACAAACAAACAAACAAATTTACCTTAGACTGATTGATAAAAGAAGTCCAGACCTATACCTCATTAATGCTGTGACAGACCCTGAAAAATTCATGCTGAAATAATTTGCACCAGTCGTTGTGCTCAGACACTTTTACAAAATCAAAATTCTAGTGGTGTGAGTGACTGCTCAATAACTACACAAAATGTTTAGTTACAGGCATGGGTACCATGAGAAATGAAACAAAATGACACCTTTTATTGGCCAATAAAACAGAATACAATATGCAAGCTTTCGAGGCAGCTCAGGCTCCTTCTTCAGGCAAATTGTACTTCAGTTAGCCAATGAAAGTTGTCATTTTGCTTCACTTCTCATTGCATCCATAGTGACTAACACGGTACATCACCCTACTACTACAATCATGGGTGTTGAAAGTAATAACCAAATATTGAGTTAATTGGGAGAAATTACCTTTTTAAAATGCATTTTGCATACATTTTTTTAAATAAACAATTTAACTATAAAAAGTTTGTTATATTTTTACATAGGGTCCATTTGTTTAACATATTTTGGTTGAACACAGAGTGTGAAGTGTCCTGTGGCAATTAGGGTGCATTATTGTTTCAATTTTGGCAGAACCAAGAACTTCCATCCATCCATCCATCCATATGTGACGATGCGGGTGTGCTAAATGCTCCTGTCGTCTGTCCGGGAGCCCTTCAACCCATCATCGTCGGTAATGTCACCAGGCAACAACAAAGCAAGGGGATGGTGCAAAAGTGTCAAGTGTTTTTATTTAATACAACAACAAAACAAAGTGTTCAAATTAAAGAGCAGTGCATTCAACAATAGTCAATAAATAAATAATCCAATAAAACCCAGAAGTGAAACGTGCAGGTTAAAAACAATAGAAAAAAGTCTTCCTAAAAACAATGAGGTTAAAATACAAAAGGAAGCAATATTTTAAAACAACAAAGCCCGGTGTCTTCTTTCCTGTGGCATCTGCCCTACTCCTCACATCTGGGCTCCTCAACAGGGGAGTCGCTCTACCTGCAGCTGGCCTTTTCTCTTCCCACAAACTGGTCGGTCGCCTTATCGATCCCTAGCTCTGGTAGGCACCACCGAACAGCGACTTGGGATTCCCCAACGACCAAGGCTCTCATGCTGGGGACACCACGTCCCAAGTCCCAACTCCTGCTGCCTTCCACGGCCTTACACGGAGAGTACCCTTCAAAATAAATTTTGCGGGAGCGACCACAAGTACTACTCCCCCGGATGTTGGCCAATCACCCAGGCTGCCTGCTCAGCTGCCGCATGCCTGCTCTCACTCGCTTGTTCTCCCGCACCGACTTTCTCTCTCTTCGCACTGCTTCCTGCCTTTTTCTGCACAACCTCCGTTCTCTTCTTTCTTTCTGTGTTTCTCCCTCTTAACCGTCTCAGGCTTCTCTTTATAATGGACGTGGCAGCTGTGGCAATCAACAGTTCCCAGGAACAATTACGGAGCGTACTGTCTCTCACCTGTGCACTTAGGTGAGAAACGTCCACAGCACGAATCCACCCTGGAACCGCTTCAGCCATACTACCACGCCCACTCGCTAAGCCGCGAGCGCGGTGATTATTTATTTAAAAGTGGCTCTTTCATCGTGAGCTGTGGACCCGCTACACCACACCATTATCCAACCTGCTATATCCTAACACAGGATCACGGGGTCTGCTGGAGCCAATCCCAGCCAACACACTGGGCACAGGGCAGGAACAAAACCCTGGGCAGGGCGCCAGCCTACCACAGGGACCAAGAACTTTGTTTTCTTTTTTGACTTTGGAGCAGAGGTACTGTTAGTTGAATGAAATGTCACTAGGTAAAAATAAGAATTTCTTCATGCTAATTAAGGTAATTGGGTTCGATGAATTAATTTTCTAAAGTCTCACCCTATGGCAAACCAGCTCTGCAGCTCTAGTTAGTTAAACTCATGAACAGCAGCTCCATAGATAGGACTTTGACAGTAAGGCAAGCTAAACTAAAAAACTAAAGGGTAACACACTAACAACCTATTCTGAATTAGTATCTATCTATCTATCTATCTATCTATCTATCTATCTATCTATCTATCTATCTATCTATCTATCTATTTGACTGCATTGAGAAATACAGCATTAAAACATATTTTTTTTAATTTATTTTCAGATCCATCCTTATTTTAATTTTGAAGATTTTAGGGGTCCACATTTTTAATCAAGGGGTTCTAGAACCCCCCAGGACACAATTATACTGAAAACGGAAGGTGTACATTCTTTTCTATTGTACTGAAGATAGGTAGATTGTATTGTCTGAAGATAGGTATATTGTATTGTCTTTCTAAGGCATGAAAGAACCTGTAATTCTGGCCCAAGTAGAGATTATGGAATTTTCACTATACAGCTTTATAAAACAATGTAACTGTCTTCTGACAAGAATACAATGACACCATTTGTTGATAAGCAAATTTGTTATTAGAATACAATTTACATGAAATAAAATCGCACTAACATCAAGGAGGCTAGTAATCGCATCTACTTTCAGATCGAAAGGAAGAATTTAATCAAATAAAAATATTTTCAGCACTTCAGCCTGAGCTAGAGAGAGCCACTCAATATCATGCAATATTTGACAACATGCAATTTGTCATGGTCACGGTGAGCAGTTTTTTTCTTTTCTATTTTGTTTTTATTTTCTGTTCTTAGCCAATATTCCAGGCTAGCAATTCAGACTTTGTAGTGTTTTAAATTCTTTTCCTATGCATAAAACATTATGATATATAGGCTTTTGAATTCTACACAGTTTATAGCTGTCAAAATTGAAGCGAGGCAATTACTCCGAAATTCCTTTCCATTACCACTGACAGGTGTATTTTCCCTAACATGTCACAGAGAGCGGCATTTGCTGCAATTGGCCAAACTTTGTTTTGTAATACCTATCAACAGTGTATAAATAATCTATTTTTAAACAAAAGAAAAAAAATGAATGTTTCCCTACAAGTATCATAATGAAGAATATTTCGTTATAGAAATGTCATTGGATCAACTTTACATTATTATAATATGTCTAGATTAGTAACCCAAGCATAAATATTTAGGCATATAATAAGGATTTCTTGAAAGACCATTTTACAGTAATTGTATCTGAGCTGTTATACTATGTATTAATGTCAAGTAAATAAGGACAATTTACATACAGATCAACTAAAAGCTGCTTGTTGGTTCTCTGATCAGTGTAACTAAATATTGCTGAAGACTAGATTAATTTATATCACAAAGCCATTTTACACTATACCCCAATACTAATAGTTTATTGATTTGATTTGTCAAATTCTTATTAATATAATAAAACAATCTGTATGAAACAGCAAGAAATGTCCACATAAACAAATCTAAATGGATCATAACATCCCAGGTCTGCCATTAGTAACAGTGGTGATGCAAACTCACCACACCACCACACCCAACTAAGTGAGCCACCGCATCCCCAACTTCTTTCAATAAAAGATTTTAGTGGGAAAGCAGCAGGTTACTTATTTTGAATGAAGTCATGGGAAGTTCTATTCATTTGTGACACAGATAGCTGTAGATGGAACAAATTATAGAAAGAGAAAAGCCAGTTATTTAAAATGGTTTCCATTAGGATGCAGGGGGCAATTTAGCAATGACTGTACCCAAGTTAATAACCTTATGCTTGTGTACAGAGACTAGCAAGACCAGCAAAGCCTGAGAGATCTAGGAGAATAAAACCTTGCAGAAATTTGGAATTTGTAACTGCCAGCATCAAAGAAAGTGAACGAGAAGTTATACAGTAAATGAAAAGGCCATTGCCAAAGAACAAACAACACATGTACATAAATGTGCCCTTAACCCTGAAAGAACAAAGATGGCAAGAACATGTTATAATAGGACCATTAAGTATAGTTTGCAAGTTGTGTGATTAAGCTTCTGCACATGTTTAAAATTAGTAAATTGAATATTAAAGCAGTATCTAATCATTTTTAAAGGAAGGATATGGTGAGATATCACGAACACAGAGAGGAACAGTAGTTTAGCGAAGGGCTGATAGTACTTAGCACAGAGTAAAGAAATTAATTTGGCTATCAGAGAGAAGGAGGAGAGAAAATAGGCTGACTAGATAGAGGGTATGTGATTAAGACCCCACAGGCCCTTAGTGCTAAACAAAGTTGCTAGTACAACGAAAAGGAAAAGGAAAGAATGCCTAAATGATACTGAATATTTTAGAATTAGTTAGGGCCAAAAACACCACAAAGATAACCCAATGTACTGGTGCCAAACTGCACCCTAACAGAATGAGCACTGTGACAACTACCTATCAGTAACTGCCCATAAGGGCTCAGCAGCTCCTGCTGCAGCACCCCCTGGCAGTGCCTGCAGATCCCAACAAGGCTACACCACACTCCAACTCCCATGCAGCCCTGCGGGAGTCCAAAACACTGCTGCAACTCAGGGGGGTTGCCATCTAGCATCCCGGGGGAGGCAACGCTTGCTCCCCCGGTCTTCTCAGCGTGGAGGCGTCCCAGACGGGCAAGAGCCCCGGCCACATGCTACACCACATACAGTACTGATTGGTAATAGTGACAGAAGATGGTAAAATAGCAGACTGGGCAGTGAGGTTGAGTGGTAGTGGGGAAGACTTCAGTCCATTAATATTAAAGCCTGGCTTTGTTACAAATGGTCTGAAAAAGCCCAAAACATGTAGAAAATCCATATGGGTATTATGGAAATACAAATAGGATGTCATCAGCATAGAGACAGATGCTGTGGTTTTTATTATTTAATGAAATAGTGGAGTAGCTTTGATGTACATATAGACTCAGCCAATATTTTCATTGATGATTTTGGGAGAACGGGAGAGACTGGACAATACTGTCAGGTTCTCTTCTTAATGGAAAAGGGGTATGAGATGTCTGGATTTATTAGCAGTACTGCAGAGGAAGTATAGTGTAACATTTTAAACACAAAAAGTTGTAACAATGATGTCTGTATAGATTATCTAATGGCAGCCAATTTTCAAATGGCAGCAAAAATAATAAAGTAATCAAAAATTACATAACACAACAAATAACCAAAAATATTCCAAAAAAATCTGACACTTCCAAAAATAAGAACCCCATGTTTTTTCATAGGAGCTGATGAAGAGGCAGCTACTCATTAATACCTATTTTTACAATATCTGATGTAAACAAAATTAATCAGTATCAAGACAGCACAAAATATGTGTAGCAGATTTCAAAATTTCAATATGAAATCAATATCACACAACATAAAATCAACAAAAAAGACATAGAAGCATTAGAAAAAGTCCAGGGAAGAACAATTAGGATGATTCCAGGGCTACAGGGGATGAATTGTGAAGAAAGATGAAATCAGCTGAGCCTTTTCAGTTTAAGCAAAAGAAGATTAAGAGAGGAGACATGAATGAAGTGTTTAAAATTATGAAGGGAATTAATTACTGGACTGAGACACCAACAACACGTGGGACACAGCTGGAAACTTGTTAAGGGTAAATTTTGCACCAACAATAGGACATTTTTCTTTACACAGAGAACCATAGACACTTGGAATAAGCAATCAAGTAGTGCATTAGACTGTAAGACTTTAGGGACTTTTAAAACTTGATGATATTTTAGGAGAATTGAGTGGATAGGGCTAGCAAGCTTTCTTGGGCTGAATGGCCTGTCTAAATGGTTCTCATGTAATGTAATGTTCTAAATTTTGAGGTAATAGAAAGATCAACTACTGCTATATTAAACAGACAAGAAAAACAAAATTCCAGGCTTCACACAACACAGCAGCAGCATGGCAAAGAGCAGTAGCATCATGGTACCCGGAAGCACAGCACAGGATACACAGATACCTGGGGCACATCAATACTTTTATCAAGTACTCATGATGGAGAAAACTGAAATTTTCACTAGGTGCCTTAAATGTATTTTTAGGGAAAACACATGAAACAGCACTCATTGCTACCCTATCTGACATTACTGACACATGCAACAACAAGCATAGATTAAACCTCCACTAAGCAGCAGCAGTTCTTGGAAAGAGCAAAAGACTCAATGAAGAAATAAAATCTTCCAGCAGTGGAAACTTCCTTTGTCAAAGGGTCCATGTAATTAGGAAAAGCTTCATGGGCATCTAGAGAATGACAAAAATTAGATAGATAGATAGATAGATAGATAGATAGATAGATAGATAGATAGATAGATAGATAGATAGATAGATAGATAGATAGATAGATAGATAGACAGACAGACCCTGGGGTGCATATTTGGCTTTTTACAAAAGCTCATTAAATACATAAAAATAAACACACAATATGATATGAACATACACCAGAATGACTACAAAGAAATAAAACGTCTGACTTGGCAGTCCCAGTTATAGTGAGGCATTGTGCATATGTATTGCTGTTGGTATAAAGGAGCCCCAGCCGTGCATCTTGACACACTTTTGCTGAATAATTCTTCAGCTCAAAGTCTTGGTGTTAGTGTGTAAAAGAGAGGATGTGCAACATTTTTCACAATGGCACTCAGTTTTGTTTTCATTCTGTCCTCCACTACTTCCTCCAATGGTTAGAGAATGTGCCCCATAAATGAGATGCCTTTTTACTTAAGTTGCTGATTTGGTTGCCCTCTCTTGAAATAATGTTATTGGCCAAGCACACTACAGTGTAGAAAATCACACTGGCTATCACAGAGTTATAGAAGATATGAAAGATGTCACTACCCACATTAAAGGAACACAGTCTCCTAAGAAAAGAAAAGCTTCTCTGCTCTTTCTTATGTCGTTCCTCTGTGTTACAAGACCAGTCCAGCCAGTCATTGATGTGGACCCCCAAGTATTTGTAGCAATACACCACCTCTACATCCACTCCCTGAACAGTGACTTAGTGCAGAAGCTGTATGATGGGTAGAAAGCCAATAATCAGTTCTTTGGTTTTGCTGATGTTAAGTTTCAGACAATTTTTTCTGCACCAAGAAACAAATTTCTCCACGTGATTCTTATACTCTGTCTTATTCCTTTATCAATATACCCCATAAGTGCAGAATCATCTGAGAATTTTTGTAGTTTTCAAGTGTTGGTGACATCTTGAACCTCACAAACTACATTCTGCTTGACAGACAGTCCATTATCCAGGAGACCATAGACTTGTCTGCCTGTGTATCTCTGAGCTTATTTCTTAACTAGGATGGCTGGGTGCTACAGAAGGCACTAAACAGCACAAAGCTAGTTGTCTGGAGCTGTGAGGCAGCAATGCTGACCACTGCACCATTGTACCATTCATGAGGTTTCATTACTAAAAGAAAAATATAAAAGACTAAAGAAAGGCTGTGTTCAAAATAATATTAAATCAAAATAGCTTACAGGCTCCTTAGCAGCTGAAGATGCTCCCTGAATAACCTTTATGTTTGTTGACAGCTAAGCTGTATTGCTCTGAAAAGAAAATTAAATATATGCAGGTTCCTTCACAAGTCAGAAAATGTTGATGAAGACGTGTTCTTCACTAAATTTGTGTCATTCAGGAATGCTGAGGGATAGCATTTACAGCGTCAATAGGGTGTGAATGTTCCATGGTGGCAATGTGTGAACTGGAGTGAGCAAGAAAATAACAAAAAAGTGCAGCTTATTCCACTAAGTGAGTTACAATAGAAATTTACATTTTTGTGAGTCTTCATTCTTCTTTTTATTAAAGTGTAAAAAATAATTCTATAAAGTAAAGATGACAAGGTAAAAATATAAACACAAATAATCTCTCTGCTCATAATAGACTTATATTATGCAGCTCCAGTTTACATTAAACTTTAGTGCAGTTTTTAAGCTAATTTGAATTTGATATCACCAAATTGCACATTTGGGCTCGCACTGAAATCATGATACATCGATTACGTTAAGCTTTACACTTTGTGTCTTGTAAAACGGAATATTTGTTCAAAGCTACACCCAAGTATTATACATGAATTTAACAGAAGAATGAACGAGAAGTCTAAATCCTCAACCCCCTCCCCACACAACGTCTGCCTCTTTGCTGCACTCCAAGTCACTGTGGAAGATTGGACTCATTTAAACTCATTTTCTCAGTGCAATATAGCATTGTTGCCGATTCATCAAGTTTCTTTTAAGCTTTGTTGTTTCTTATCTTTCAGTCTTATTATCTAGTATTCCAGTGACAGCAAGTAATTGGTATTGATGCTTAACCAAAGTGGGTTACATTCAAGGGTGCACACAGTTTTCTTCATTTCAAAAGCTATATGAGCCATTAAGTATTGAACAAGAGGAATTGTATTTTCAGGCACAGCCACAGCCATCGGTAGTGATACCAGAATAAGAAATCACTGAACACTTTAGAGGTTTATAGAAGTGCATATTTATTATCTTTATGGTAATTAATATGCAGCCTCATTTATTTGTAGAGCACTAACATAATTTCTTTACTTATTGCCTTATTTAGAAGACAATGATGATATTTTTCTCCCTTTTTAACACAGGCGCTTTCAAACAGGTTGCTTTTGAGGGATTGTATATGCTGAGTAGATTTTTTCTACTGTTCGTTTAAAGTAGTTTTCCTCTAACTGATTTTAGTTGGATATTTGACATACTTAATTATGAAATCCAAAATATAATATTGACTTTAAATTAGGTTGCTAATTACTGCCTCTTTCGATAAGACTGGGGTAAAAGAGAGGTGAATAGCTTGTTTGAAGGACAGGTTTTGAACCACTGATGTGTGGAGTGACATTTGCTGTGACTATAATGACCAGAGTTGACACTTTGTCAGCCGGGTCATTGTGTTTCATTTCATATCATTTTCCAACATGCTTAGTCCTGAATAGGATCACAGGGGATGCTGGAGCATGGCAGAAACAAACCCTGACAGAGTGCCAGTCCATCTCAGGGCGAACACAAACCCAGCTACAGACACACACACACACACACACACACACACTAAGGCCAATTTAATATCACCAATCCACCTAACCTGCATGTCTTTGGACAGTGGGAGGAAACCCACGCAGACACAGCGAAAACATGGAAGCTCCATACATGGAGTAGTTAGGAATCCAAACCTTAGCTCCTTACTGCAAGGTGGCAACGCTACCACCATGCCACCATATTTCAGTCTTAAATAAATTCACTACAAAGTAAAGATGTTTGATTGATGGGATTACAATCAAGGAAAATTGCCAATTGTAAAATTGACTTACAATCAATTCAAAATGGCAAAGAACGGTACTAATAGGCTGCAAGTAAACATATGAATCAGCCAATCAGAGTGAAAAATAAAAAAAAATTACTAAAAGATGATTGAATGATGTGTGCAGTCCAGGTTGGAGCAGCTGCCAAGTCCCTTTTGAATCCACACCTTTAATAGTTGTAAACCAAGATGAAACAGTGTAATAAGATGGTGTAACATGGTGCAAAGTGTTTTTTTTCCAGGGTTCAAAACCCCAAAGTGCAACAAGTGCAAATGTACCATACAAATAAATAATGGAAAATTTCAGTGCTCATGTGCAGGCTAAAAGCCAATAAATAATTAAAATCCACTGGGTAAACCAGGTCTTATGCAATGATCCTTAATTCTTTCACAACAGGTCACTCTCTCTGTCTGTCTTCCCAGCTCACCCAATGGGCATCAACCCAGCCATACAAAGCTGGACCTCCGTCTTCACATCAGTCTGCCTTAGCACTTCTGGGATACCTGAGAGGCTTCAATCCTGGTCCCTGCTCTTACCCAATTGTTCTGCAGAGACACTCTTCAAAACTCCATGGCTTCGCTCCTGCACAGGTTTCCTTCCAAAGCCTTCTCTCCCCCCTAAGCACAAACTCTTTTTAAACTTCATTTGCAGGTGCAGGTGATGTAATCACAATCCCCTGGGTGCTAATGAGGCAATTGGCTGTCATGCAACTCCACATGTGAAACTTACCCAGTACCTAACCTACACTCTGAAGCTGCTCCACTTTGCTACTGCTCACCTAAGCTACACCTCAAGGATAAATGTACTGGGTTATCATAAAACATGCGCCACCACAGATCTCTTCTTGTTACATGATGGAGTGCAGACTGAGGAATCCCAAAGCTTATGCAGGTTCTTACTGTTTTTGTTGTGTTGGCTTTGGTTTTTGACTTCGATTTTCTCTGTAAATTTGTAAAGAAGCTCAAGTTTTGTAGATGTCTGACATATTTTGGACCTAAAAGGGTCAAAGTGTAACAATGCCATTTTATCTGAGGGTTATACATGCAGGACTTGTCCTGGGCTTACTTGGACTGAGCTATAAAACTAGTGGTAATAGTTGCAAAATGCTTTGAATTGCACCACGTTTCTTTTTTTTGTTATTTTTGTTGAAAAGGCTTGCCTAAAAATAGAGTAAAGCTTGATTCTTCCACACATGAAAATCTGCATGTAAAAAAGTGGACTGCAGATAGCGGCAAACAAAAGGTTCATTAATACAACAGTAAAATATTAATAAAAAATAAACCTAGTTGAAATCAAAAGCAAAATAAACAAACAGTAAAGTATAGTTTCTAACATGTTTGTAACAACTATTTAAAGCATCAAAAGCAAAACCGGTTGATAACCATATGTTCTTAACTGTCATAATGGGAACGCAGAAATCCTGCACAATCTGAGGACATAAAGAATTTGTTTATACTGATAAGTATATTTTCACTACTGTGAAAGAAAATTTTACAGCTTGCAAGCTACTAAGGGTTACAAGCTGGCAAAGCTGTTTTGCTATAATGATAACATGTTATCCATACAGGCGTCTTTCATAAGACAGGTTGCAGCAAGCTGACCTAGGCCAGCTTCCTCTTTAAGGAATGTGTCTGTCAGACACAGGTAAGATGATCTTTCCTTCTTCAGGGCCCCTCTGACATGTACACAAAACAGAAACAGTTGGCCGATTTGCGCATGGGAAATACTTGGGTAAACAATATTATGCCTTTTTATAAGTAAGGGGAAGGGGGAGGGAGAAAATATAAAAAGCCGACTGAAAAGCGGAACTTCGCTCTTCTGCCTTGTAACACATGAATCCTGTGTACTCACTGGTGCCTGAATAAAGACTGATTGATTGAACTATTCCTGTCTTACTTGGTGGTTACTTCCACACTACTTTACATCCAAAAACACTAAAATATAACCAGGCAGTCACTATTAGGCTTCAGTCAGAAAGGAATAAACTAAGCTTTAGTTTGTCAAACTAAGATTCAGATGTCAAGATGTTTCAGTAAAAGCAGATCATCGGAATTTTCCATTGATATGCATTACTTCTGGGTATGTGAGTCATGATTGCAGTCAGCATGGCTGTAGCCATTTGTTCAGCAGGATTTCTTAACTATTCGTTTTTCAGATGCCAAAAGCATATTCCGTGTCCTAAAGAAATGTTAAAGAATGTGTTGGACTTTAGCAAATTTCAGTCAGGTATCCCATAATTCTGCATATAGTGTAAATCTTTGCGAAGTAAGATTGCTTTATATGTTGTAATCTGCATCTTTCACCTACAGTATATGTAAGGCTTTTTAAAGTTGACTGAACAAGCTTTGATCAATCAATCAATCAATCAACATTTATTTATATAGCACATATTCATACAAAAAAATGTAGCTCAAAGTGCTTTACAAAATGAATAGAGAAATAGAAGACACAATAAAAAATAAACATAAGTCAACATTAATTAACATAGAATAAGAGTAAGGTCCGATGGCCAGGGTGGACAGAACAAAACAAAAAAAACTCCAAAGGCTGGAGAAAAAAATAAAATTTGCAGGGGTTCCAGACCAAGAGACCGCCCAGTCCCCTCTGAGCAATCTACCTAACATAAGTCAAACAGTCCTCTTTGTATTTAGCGTTTTCATCGAAGGACCTGATGATGATGGTCACGTAGACTTCTGGCTTTCAGTCCATCAATGTTGGTGCATCATGATGCTCTGAGTAGGTGGTGGTGGCGCAGGCCGCCACCACAAAGAAACCGGAAAAAGAAACAGAAGAGAGAGTAGGGGTCAGTATGGATTTTGGAGCCACTGTGAATAGTTATTATGATGAATTGAACATACAGAGTATCAGGATTAAGTTAAAGTGAAGTTATAAAAAGGCCATGTTAAAGTAATATGTTTTCAGCAGTGTTTTAAAGTGCTCTACTGTATTTGCCTGGCGAATTCCTATTGGTGTTCTCAGCATTTATTGATCAAGTTATTTGCTGACTTCCTCAGGGCACTCCCTGCAGCCTTGTAAACACCCTTACCTTTGTCTGATGTGGGACATGTTTTGTATTAAAAGACGTCAATGTTTGATACTGCTGTTTTGCTTAGGGGTACACATGAGGAGCCTCTTGTGGGTTGGCGTGGGTTGATCCACAAAGACCCCAAGTAAAATTCTTAAATTCAGATTAATGTTCTTGTATGATCTTACCTACTGATTTCTTTAACTTAAGCAAAGATTGAAGCTTCTTTTCTTTTGGACATATATGCATTTGATTTTGATTTTGGCCTGCTGTTTTGTCAGATTGCAAAGAACAGAACTACATGTACTGTTTGACATCACTATACACAAAGGTTATTTAACTAAACAAACAAATCTCAGTATTCTGAACAAAATATTAAGCACTGGCCATCAAAATCCAAAAGCTACATTATTAAGGGATGTGAAACTTCCATAGCTGCATCTCACCAGGCTTAAAGCACGTTCAGTCATGCTGCTTTCATCATCTATTCTGCTTCCAGTATAAAATGAATCTAAAATGAGTGGATTATCCAGCGAAAATCTGACAATCTTTCTTGTAGAAAGAAACCATCATCCCATCTGTTTTCAAAAGCTATTCTGACAGCATTAGGAAAAAGGCAGGAATTAAAGTTTCTGGCATGTTTTTGAGATGTGGAAAGAAAACTGGAGAAAAACACATGCAGAAGTGAGAAGAACCTATAATCTCCACAACAGTCTTGTGGGGTTAGACCTGATTCTCAAACGAGAATACAAGTCAGGGGGGGCAATCTGTTAAAAAGTTTGTAGTGAACAGCGCCGAAAACACAGGGCTTCTACACCCCCAGTTTCTCCGTTCCATTTGTTTTAAACTGCCACCAAAGTTTCAGGGAGAGAGCAAAAGATATTCAACCAAAGACTTGACACTGAGAGAAAATGAAAAAGTTCAAATTGCTGTTATCCGTTCAGGAGCTTGATATCACAAGATATCTGAAGCTTAATAATTAACTTGAATGTTGTAATTAGTACTGTGACAGAGGTGACAGTCAGACAGAGACACACAGGCAGGCCACCACTGTTACTGGGCTGCACATATTTGAGAAGTGCAGCTGTCTGCTACTATACCTTTCTGTCATTTTAAGTATTGCATCACTATATGACATAACAACACACTAAGTTTAGTTAAGCATGATGGTCTATGGCTATACACCATGTTAAAACACTGCAGTTACTTTGTCATGGCATGTTTACATTTCCAATTAGACAGTAATGTTAAATTTCCCTAGTTATTCATTTAGACGTGCAGTAAGAAGATGGCTGTGGTGCAGCTTCATCTATGCTTCTACTAGTGTCGTTTGGCAGATTTGTTGATTTGGCTGTTTTTTGTACTTAAATCTGTATCTGTTCTGGCTCTTCACTTACATCAAATGCAATTATTGCAATTCATATTTTCAGGAATATAACTGCCAGTTCCTTCAAGGCAATATCAACTCCTACACTATCGTCATAATGTTGAACAAAAGAGAGCACAAACACTCTCACAAAGATGCACTTGCAACAACATATCATTTATATTTAGAATTCATCCATTGATAGCATTGAATGCCAATGTATAATCTGATGCTACAGAAAGGTTTCTCCCTTGCATTAGGTTATGTTTGTTTTTAGAATGTGCAATGGACTCTGCACACTTGACACTCTCCACTGGGTTTTTTTAGGAGACTTTTCTACTGTAGATGATTCATTGTAAATAGCAGCTTTCTGTCAGCTCAGGTTAACAAGAGAACAAATGATCTTTGCAGCTTAAAATCACAATCTTTACCTTGAACACCAACTTCATGAGGCATTGGATTGATTTACAAATGTGGCACTCCAGTGAGCTGTCTAATTATTCCCACACAGCTTTAAGAATAATTCACTCATGGTTGTCTCAGACTAGACTAGATCCACAATAACAAAGACCAGACATGAGATTCAGGCACAGGACAGTGGAATCATGAGGAAACTCCTTCACCTATGCACCATTTAAATAATTTAATCAAAAATCTTTAGAATTGAAATGTAATGCAAAAAAAATTTATTCAAGGGTTAAGGTGGCTCATAATATTATCGAGAGCCAGCTGACTTCTGTTAGGGACATACATAATATATGTTGCCTTAATAAGGCTTATTAAAGAGCTCAGCCATCCTAGACAGTTCTTCAGTCTGGCAAATGGTACAGGGTTGTTGGGACTTATACCAGCAGATTCAGGGGTAGGTTCTATCAATAGGTCATAATGTTGTCAATCATATAACAAATACTTTACATGTGCTTGTTCATATAGTATTAGCTACACTACCTTTCTAAGACAGGTTGAAAGGTAAATAATCAAGACCTTAGCAGTAAGGTACGCAATGTCCCTGTTATATACCATTTGGTATGGTATTCGTGAAAGCTGTGTTAATGTTTGTGATGCCCCATCTATTGGAATGACAGTGACATAGCAACTTTTACAGCTGCTGCTCCTCGTCTGTGGAACTCTTTATCTCATCATATAAAGGAGTCATCCACAATTGAACTGTTCAAAAAAAGATTAAAGACTCATTTCTATTCACTTGCATTCCATGACCTTCAGTAATACTGATGGTTTCCTCATTGTGATTATATAACATTATTTCTATTTATTATTTATGTTCATATATTTTATTTCTATTTATGCTATTTATGTTATTTGATTGTTTTCTTTTATTCTATTACTAGCCATGTGTGCCCAACTACGTTGCGTGTGTTAAAGTTGTCTGTGAAGGGCTACCTGTTTAAACGCGGCTGCCAGTCGTGAAGTGGGCCCTTCGTCGCACAGCATTATGATTTTTTATAAGGGAAACAAAATTAAAAAAGAAAACCCTTGGATATTGATTCGATAGGAACAAAAATAAAAAATAAAATTTGCAGGGGTTCCAGACCATGAGACCGCCCAGTCCCCTCTGGGCATTCTACCTAACATAAATGAAACAGTCCTCTTTGGATTTAATGTTCTCACAGAAGGGCTTGATGATGATGATGGTCACGTAGACTTCTGCCTTTTAATCCATCCATCATTGTTGGAGCATCATGAAGCTTTGAGTAGGTGGTGGTGGCGCAGGCAGAAACCGGAAAAAGAAACAGAAAAGAGAGTAGGGGTCAGTAAGGGATTTTAGAGCCACCATGAATAGTTATTATGAGGAAATTGAACATATAGTGTATCAGGATTAAGTTAAATTAAGTTAAAATGAAGTTATAAAAGGCCATGTTAAAGTAATGTGTTTTCAGCAGTGTTTTAAACTGCTCTACTATATCAGCCTGGCAAATTCCTATTGGCAGGCTATTCCAGATTTTAGGTGCATAGCAGCAGAAGGCCGCCTCACCACTTCTTTTAAGTTTTGTTCTTGGAATTCTAAGGAGACACTCATTTGAGGATCTGAGGTTACGATTTGGAATATAAGGTGTCAGACATTCCGATATATAAGATGGGGCGAGATTATTTAAGGCTTTATAAACCATAAGCAGAATTTTAAAGTCAATCCTGAATGACACAGGTAACCAGTGTAGTGACATCAAAACTGGAGAAATGTGTTCGATTTTCTTTTCCTAGTTAGGATTCTAGCAGCTGCATTCTGCACTAGTTGCAAACGATTTATATCTTTTTTGGGTAGTCCTGAGAGGAGTGCGTTACAGTAATCTAGTCGACTGAAAACAAACGCGTGAACTAATTTCTCAGCATCTTTCAGTGATATAAGAGGTCTAACTTTACTTATGTTTCTTAAGTGAAAAAATGCTGTCCTAATGATCTGATTAATATGTGATTTAAAATTCAGATTACAGTCAACAATCACCCCTAAGCTTTTACCTCCGTCTTGACTTTTAATCCTAATGTATCCAGTTTATTTCTAATAGCCTCATTGTATCCATTATTGCTGATCACTAAATTTCAGTTTTCTTTATTTAACTTGAGAAAATTACTATTCATCCATTCTGAGATACAAGTCAGACATTGTGTTAGTGAATCAATAGAATCAGGGTCATCAGGTGCTATTGATAAGTACAGCTGTGTGTCATCAGCATAGCTGTGGTAGCTCACGTTGTGCCCTGAGATAATCTGACCTAACGGAAGCATGTAGATTGAGAATAACAGCGGACCCAGGATAGAGCCTTGTGGAACACCATATGGATATCATGTGTCTTCGAGTTGTAATTCCCACAACTAACAAAGAATTTTCTCCCTGTCAGGTAGGATTCAAACCAATTTAAGACACTGCCAGAGAGGCCCACCCATTGACTAAGGCGATTTCTAAGAATGTTGTGATCAATGGTGTCAAATGCAGCACTCAGATCTAAGAGGATGAGAACAGATAAATGGCCTCTGTCTGCATTCACCGCAAGTCATTTACTACTTTAACAAGTGCAGTTTCTGTGCTGTGATTTGTTCTAAAACCCGACTGAAATTTATCAAGAATAGCATGTTTATTTAGGTGGTCATTTAACTGCATAATGACTGCCTTCTCTAGAACTTTACTTAAGAAAGGCAGGTTAGAGATGGGTCTAAAATTTTCAAGAGCTGAGGGGTCGAGATTATGTTTCTTAAGTAGGGGTTTAACTACAGCAGTCTTAAGACAGTCTGGGAAGACCCCAGTATCTAGTGACGAATTTACTATGTCAGAACATTATCAATTAGCACGCCTGATACTTCTTTGAAAAACCTTGTTGGTATCGGGTCAAGGACAGGTGGAGGTTTTAATTGAGAGATTATTTTTGTAAATCAGGTAAATCTATCCTAGTGAAAGAGTTTAATTTGTTTATAACAGGATGCTGGGGTTTAGGAGGATCCTTAGTGTTGGAGGGATATACTATGTTATTTCTAATATCATTAATTTTTGATTGAAAATGCAGCGATAGCCTCACAGGTTTCACTGGAAGCACTTAGGAGGCATTCCTTTGAGCTACCTGGGTTTAGTAGGCGATCAATTGTAGAAAATAAGACTCTGGGATTACTAGCATTGTTATTTATAATCTTAGAGAAATAGCAGCCTCTCAAGACGGACAGTGTTATTGTATTCTGTTATTTTGACTTTTAATATTTCATGGTGGATAGTAAGTTTAGTCTTCCTCCATTGACGCTCAGCTCTGCGCATGTTCTCTTTAAATCAGACACTCTTTGGGTCTTCCATGGTATAACAATGCTAGAAGATTTTTTCACTGTCTTTTCAGGTGCAACTATGTCAACAGCAGCTCTCACTTTAGTATTAAATCTTTCCACCTTACTATTTACATTATCCTCGCTATTATAGCTGGCACTATAAACGGACTGATTGCTTAAAATGTTTGTAAGTTTTAAAGCTGCTGCGAGTCAAAGAAGCGTTTTTAACAATATGCTTCTCATGAGTGTTTTTATCATTATTTCTATATTAAAAGTAGAAGAAAATGGTCTGATAGACCAATATCAATGATCTGTTTTATATCAGCTTTCAGTCCTTTAGTAATCACTAAGTCTAATGTATGACCTGCTTTATGTGTAGGCTGATTTATGAGTTGTCTCAAATCAAAAGAATCCAGGAGGTTCATAAATTCTTTTACTTTTAGATCACACTGATTATCTATATGAAAATTAAAGTCGCCAACTATTAGGAGTGTGTCATAGTTAGTAATTAAAATTGACATTAAGTCAGAGAATTCCTCAAAAAAAGACGCGTTATATTTAGGAGGTCTATACACGGATAGTACTAGAACTTGAGAATCTCCATGAATAACAACGGCGAGATACTCAAAGGACTTGAACTTACCAAAACTGACATCTTTACATTTTAATCGGCTCGAGTAAATGTTAGCCAATCCGCCCCCTTTTCCCTGGCGGTCTGCACGAGTAAAACTGTAATCGGAGGCAGATTGATTAAAACAGCGGGCATCTGAGCTAAGCCACGTTTCATTTAGTGCAATAAGATCTATTTTTTTATCACTAATAAGATCGTTGATTAAAAACTTTTTGTTAGTTAAAGCTCTAACATTCAATAGTGCCATATTTAATGTTTCAGAGGTGCAGAGATTGATATTTGGAATAGGAACTAAATTATTTTTATTAGCGCCGCTCTGTTTGTATTTTTTGTTTAATCTGTGATCTGTTTTTATAGTTTTAATACATTGTTCCTCTAAAATAGTGATTTTAATTAGATTATTGGAGTTTATGCCGTATTTCCTAGGTTTTCTACGTGCATTGAGATTGCTTATTACAGTATTAATGTTGTGCACTTTAACGGAAGACTCTATTAAACACTTTCATGTCCTGGCACAACAGTATTATTTCGGAAGGGGTTAAGAGCAGAGATAGATAGTCAAGAAAACGAATTACCTTGATATGTTTTCGGAGAGGACCCGGGCGCCAAAACTGTTCGGATGCAGGCCATCACGCTTGAAGAGACGCGGCCTTTCCAAAAAGAGATTCCAATTGTTGATGAAACCGACATCCTTCTTCATGCAGAAACCCTGTAGCCAGTTGTTCAATCCTAGCAGACGACTGTAGTACTCGTTGGAGCGTCTGACGAGAGGTAGTGGACCCGAAACGAAGATCTTTGCCGATGGGGTCCTCTCCTTTGTGTCTTTAATCAAAGCTGCGAAGTCAGCCTTCAGGATTTCTGATTGTCGATGCCTTATATCGTTTATGCCGGCATGCAAGACGATTGCTCCAACTGCCCTCTCCTTGTGTTTCTCGTAGACTGCTAGCGCACGTCTCATTACATCTCGGACACGAGCACCGGGAAAACAAGAAACAAACGATTTTGCATTAGGGCATGCGACATTAAGGTTATCCTCTTTAAAGCATAAATAGAGATCACTTCACTGACATGTGAGCATGTACAACTGTGAGACGCGCAGCACTCTCTGGCTACAACGTAACAATAATAATTTCCGGAACGTGCTGTTACGTTGTCATTCATTTTACCCACTGTCTTTCTTTCATTCATATGTTACGTAGGCAAGTACCTTTTATCTTCGGCAATCTCATTCTCTAACCAGGCCTCAGGAGCTAATGAGCGTAACACTGTCCACCACCCCTTTCGTTATTCCGGCACATTGTTGACATCCGTGAGTAACAACAACATACTAAACTGGACTGTGGTCTACGCATGCATGGAATTCGCGGACAAAGATCAAGATCTAAATGAAGATCTCTTTAGTTAATTTAAAGCACAACAATTTGTTTAGTTGGAATGTCTGTGTTTTGAGGTGTGATTGGAGTACTACAGTCTTCAGTAGTATAAGCCTGGAGGAGATTCTTCATGCAATGCCTATGTTTTAGCTGTCTCTCTACTGCCATCTAGTGCTTCTTCTAATTCATTCGCAGACAAACAAAGATCAAGACCCAAATGAAGATTATATATAGAGATTGTAAAGCACTTTGGCCACAGCATTCCTATGTTGTTTTAAATGTGCTATATAAATAAATTGACATTGACATTGACATAGCAACTGGATGGACAGAGAGACAGACACACAGACATCCTTTTATTAAGGTGAATTTATATATTGTGTGCAATTGTATATACAGTATGTTTCACTTTATGTATGCTCTTTATTTATGTATGTATGTATGTATGTATTTAATTATGCTATGTTAGTGTTTTTATTGCCACCATGCAGTAGCAAATATTTCTGAGTACTATGGGCACATTACAATAAACTTGAACTCCAACTTTGAATGAGACTGTGGACAAAGACTAACGACACATTAAATGGAATATCTCTCTCAGAAAACTTGGTGGCTTAAAAGAATTCACATGGATGGAGTAGTAGGGGATATAACCTATGCAGCCTTTTTATAGACATACAGTAAATATTATCAAAGCAAAGAAATGAAAATAGAAATTATTATTGTTATTTTTTACACCAGTTTAAGACTAATTGGAGTATGTATTTGAAATGTTTAGTGGAAAGTGTGTAAGTGCAAAAAATGTATATTCTCACTTGAGGGGAAAAACCAATTAGTATCACAAAACAATAACAAAAATGCTTAACAAAAGATAAATAATTTATTTTGTTTTTTACACAACACAAAACATTGCAAAATATTTATAGCATGAATAAAAATGAGAACACAGTGTAAGGAAATACTGTTAGCAATTTTGATGGGATAATGCCAACTTTAAAGCAATAAGTATTGCTTACAAGATCTTGCAGGACAAACATCAAGTGAAAATGATCAGAAAAGAGGCTTCTCTAGGTCACATTTAGGACAATTTAATTTAGAAGCAATTAAATTAATCTGTTTTAGCCCCAGAATGCCCATATTTACTAACCTTTCCATCACTAAAGCCATTATATTTCATGTTTTCCTATTTCATAGTTGCAAAGGTCATATAAAGAAAATGGAATCTCTGACCCACTGAAAGTTCAAAATCTTCAACATCTAATTGATTAATTATTAAAATTGGGTATTTCAGTGTCACTGTCATCAAATGATGAGTAAAGAGTGTAATTAGCTTTTCCGATCAATGTAATTTAAGTCCTTTTTCATTTCTGTGTTTCAGGGGTTCATCCGTAAAGTTTATACTTTAATTTAAATAGATACTAATTGTAAAATATTCTCCATTAAATCCATAATTAATGTTCCTCTTTTTACAACTATTTAGTCCTTGGAGGTCACCCACATTTTGCAGGATTTTATTTCCTACCATAAATCTGTTACCTTATCAGTTCTTTTGCATATTCACATTCATTTTTTTAATGTGAAATTAACTACACCCTATATTTTACATAACTCTCTTGCAATTATATGTCAGTTTGCTTTTTTGTATAAAATATAGGAAAGCAAGAAAAAAATTTAATTGATTTTTGTAGGTTCTTAACTACAGATAGCAATGAACTGTGTGTTGGGAGCACCTCTATGTAACACCCTGTCACTGAACAAAAGTGCCCACAACTCAACATGTAAAACATGGAAAAACGTAGGGTATACTAACTAAACAATATATAAAAAAAAATAATGAAAGGAAAAACACTGATTAATTAACACAGGAAACAAATCATACAGTGGCAGCCCCTCTGGAGCCTAACTATACAGAGTTAAGCCCCTAACAACCAGATGGGGTTGCTCTTCCACTTGCCCACCATCCAAATACAATGTGTCTCAGATATCAGATGCTCACCCACCCACCTGGAATTATCTGCTTGTCTTCTTAAACCCAAGCTGCATTGATGTCTAGGTTTGCTGTCACTCTAACTCATCCCTTTGTTCTATGCCGAACATTTGTTAGGAGCAGTCTTTAAACCACCAGAGCAATCTCGAGAATGATATCCAGAAGGAGCAGAGTCCCAGTTTCCTGTTCTTAAAGTTTTCCATTAAAAGGTCAGGCACACTTAGTAATGACCAGGGTGACTGCTTTTTAAGATAGAGACCCGGGTTTCACTCATATCATGAACCCTTTTCTACCTAACAGTTCACCTGTCCTATGCCTGTTTGCTTATGAACCCTCTCTAGCTTTGGTGCTCATAGAGTTATTACTTCTGGGGCACCATTTGAACAAATGGTGCAGTCTATTTATTCTACTTGTCAGCAGTGGGAATTTCTCTTTTAAAGTGCTGTCCCTGCCAAATCTGCCATGTGCAATGAGCACAATAAAGTGTCTCTTAAGGGCTTACACAATAGTAATCAACTCCCTTAGGATCTTGCAATACCATCGGTACATTGAATAAAAGAATATACAGATATACTGTATATATATATAAGTAATAGAGGCACAATAGTTAGTGCTGTTGCCCTACATGAATCAGCATTCTAGCTTCAAATATCCTTCACTCATTCCTGTCTGTCCAGCACATTCTCTACATGTCTTTGCTGCTCCCTTTTTTCCACATCCAAAAGAGGACATTTAAATGGTAATTCTAAACTAGAGGGGCCAGGGTTGGTTTATATCTTGTGCCCCACAGTTTCCAGGATAGTTTTTTTTCCTAAAGCACCACTTTAATTTTATTAATGAGTTTTGAAAATATTATTTATATTATATACAGTATATGTCAAACTTAAGTATAATGTGCAAAAGCTCAGCTTTGTTGTACCTCTTATAAGTTTCTACTTCCTTTGCATCCCAAGAGGTGAATAACAATTCTACTGCAAGTGTCATCACAGGGCTGTCAGACAAGCCTTGAGGTTTACATAACTTACTTAATGAAACAAGCCTCAGGTACTTGGGAATTTGGACTGCGAACTGTCTCTATACAGCCTCTAGAATGTGAAATGGAGTATATAGTGTACTGTGTTACACAGAGTCGAAAATCAGTCTCATGAGGTCTAGTAAGGCAACATCACCACAGGGGAGACAAAAAGTTGAATACGCTTTATCTATTGAGTCAAAGTATTTGAACTTTCATTAACTGAAGTTGAATCAGCTTGCATGATATCTACCCAACAGATACTGTCATTTTTTTGCTTTTTATAGAACTTTAAAGGAGAAATACCTGCAGTTAACAAAACTGAGAGGTTAAGTTAAATCTAGTCAAGTTTGTCATTATGTTTATATAGTACCATAAAACTCCTATTTGTATTTCTTTTTGTAACAGGAAATAATTTAATAAAAGATAAATAAAAATTGTATATACAGTAATACAGTATATATATAGTATAATATATGTACTAGCTGTGTAAGCCCGTGCTGTAAAAAGCCTGAGCTCCTAGAAACCATGGATTCTGGCACTTAAATCAATAAATCACATCAGTTGTGCTTTAGCAGCTAAGCGGAGTTCTCTTTCCTCTGCGGTTTCATTTTTCCAATGTTCTCGCCTCTGTTGTCATCAGCGGCTAGGCGAGTTTCTCTCTCCTCTGAGGTTTTGTTTTGCCAATGTGCTTTCCTTGCTTGTGTATTAGCGACTAAGCGAGTTTCTCTTTTGTCGACTTTGGTGACAGAGTCGATTGCTTTGAACTTCATGCTGTAGCCTCGCACTTCCGGGCCAGACAAACAGACACACACATTTCCACGCATAGACGTTTATATTTAGGATAGTATAGTACATGTATATAAATATATACAAGTATAAAAAATATTTATACAAACTCTTTTTAATAAAAGCCTGAGTGCCCTGAAATGATAATGACCTGGGTCCGATTGGTCAGTTTGCTTGATTGCTCAATGGTAAGGATGATAACATAGTAGTTTAGGAGGCAAGCAAAGTGCAAAAAATGATAGATCCTGACAAGCAGCCTTTATGGGACAGAGTAAGTGCCAGGCAAGAGAGGCTGAGACACCCAAGGATACTGAGGAAAAATGTGGGATGAACACTGCAGGTAAACACAGGGCAAGAAAGGTTGAGACTCATGACGATACTGGGAGGCACAGGAGGAATTGGTAAAGACATGTAGGGCAAGAAAGGTTTAGGCAGGCAAGCAGAGGAGCAGGACTCGCACTGTAAGAACAAGGATGGCAAGACAGTCTCAAAATCGCCAGCAAAAAAATGCACGATTAATCATATCATATCAAATAGTTTTCACATTCACTCTATAACCTGTCTTAGACAGGTAACAGTACCTAGTATGTATATAATATATACATATTTGCAAGTATTTTATATATATACAGAATACAGAATGTTTGTTATGTTGCATTATTTAGTTGTAAGAAGTACAACCTGCAGTACAACAAATTACATGTTTTAGTAATGAACAGCCATGAAATATATACCAGATTTCTGTAGTTTGAGTTCTTGTCTTTGTCTCAGGGTTGAGCAAGACCAAAAGGATGTAAGAAATATATGACTGATATCATGAGAAATGTATATATGAAGTTACAGGTATGATGGATAAGTGTGCAAAGTCAAGATGCTTTTCATAGCTAGTGGAGAGCAAGTTGAGGAAGACAGTAAGACCGATACAAGGTAAAGTTTAAGCTCAACACATATTATATCAGAGGTTTTTAAACCTTTAGTTATATTTACTAACCTAAAATATTTATTTTAAAAATGGATACCTTTTAGGATAAATAGTTAAGAAAAAATTCCAATCAGAATCATTTCTTACACATGTAATATTTATTCTGTATGCCGATTTTCATTGAAATTGGACCACTTCTTGAAGGTGCATCAATTTTTCACAAAGTATATAATATATGCCTTAAGTGCAAGGGGTACTCAGCTAACCAGTATTGATGACTATGGACTAATTTACCTGGAAACCTTTCAATAATGTGTTCCTCTGAAATGCATTTTTTTCTATCAGTGATGCTTGGAGCTGTCCTTGTTTTTTTAGGCCACATGACTGTGAGGGTGGGATCTCTGGTCTTCCCCACCTCCACATCTTCCTTCCTGGGTTGGACTGGCACATTTTTTTTAACCTGTTTTTCCTTCTGGGAAGTATCCATGATCACAGTGCCTGCACTAGCCATACATGGACCTGGGTTCAAGGCACAGTTCAGCACCCCATTCATTTCAGGATATGAAGACCAAGGATGTAAGGCTCTTTAACCTTAGCAAACAAAACATTGTACTAGAACTTACTATCTACAATGCAAAGATCACACTTGACACTACCCAGTAGTGTTCCAACGGTAAGTGCTGTAGTTGTATTACCTGACTCCAATTGTAAGCATAATAGACCACACGATGATAATGATGGCTTTAGCATCTAAAAATACCTTAACTACAAGGGTGTCAAACTATACATGTTAATGGCAGCAGTTCCCTCTGAAGAAGCAGGGTTTTGACTGGCCCTTCCATCACCAGCATCATAGATCCATATAAAATAAAGCTAATCAAATAAAGCAGACTTTCTGGACTCTTTGCCCAAAATGCAGAGGAGTGGCTTCACTGTCATGGTTTTCATAATTTCTTTTGAAAAGTGGAGTGGGGAGACAACTAATCAGGCCAAGAACTACTGTTACACGTTCATATGGTATATCAACTGTCTCTCTTTCGCCACCGGCTCTAAATTCATGTTTTTTCAGGTACTTGCTTCAGTCCTGACAAAAAAAAGATGTCCTGTTTAAGAGCTAGTTATGTTAGGCCCAAAGAAATGCTTACATGACAAGATCTTTATGCACTTCTCAGTGGAAGTGCTGTTAAGGATGTTGCACCATAAAATGTACTTTAAGAGTAAAAGTCATGAGACACTCAGCTCTCCCTTGCACTTGGCTTTTCTGCTTACTGCTAAAATCCCATAGTCAACTTACTTCAACCAAACTACACTTTAATATTGTTATGAGTACTCTTGCCTCTGTAGGCTTATCTTTAATGTCACCTTCTATCAGCATGAGGGGATCACCCTAGAGCATTTCAACCAACTGGATTGCTGACTATCACAGGCTCCAGGAAAATGTATGATCCTTGAAGCAGGTATGGTATCTCTCCAAGGAGACCTCCACCACTCCCTCTCGAACTCATTACACCAACAGCCATGTCCCATCAGCATTATACTTCAGCCTTTCACCAAGTTAACTGTTGCTGGAATTCAGGAGTTAATACTGGTGGTGTAGTAGCTTTGCTTAGCCACTCCTGAAAATGGTGGTCAATAACTTTGCTCTACTGGTATTTTTGCAGGGTACACACACTCTAAAAAAAACTTTTTAATTTTCCAGCATTGGCTAGCTGCCTAATCCTTTCATACACACCTACAGTACACCTGAAAATATGCAATGAAAGCCCCAAACAAATCACTTCTTCTGTTAGTTTAACTTATTGATGAGAAAAGTCATTAAGGAAGAAGTAGAGGCAGAGGAAGACATTGCATCACAATTATCAGCATAATGCAAGTCCTTAGTCAGCACTGAATACAGGAACATGGATGAGCCCTTTGTCTATTGTCTGGCTCTGCAGTTGACTCCAGATTACTTTGTTAGAAGAAAAGCTCCAAATCCTGGATGGCATGATGAATTTCAACAAGGTAGACTCTGATGTTAAATCTCTGTGACAGACATACAGCCACATTGTGATAGCTGGTGTTTTTCAATGATCTTATTCAAATAATAATTAAAAAGTTACCATGATAAGTGTTGAGCCACCTCATACATACTCATTAAGGCAATAAGACAAACAATCAAAAAAAGCAAATTTGTAGAAGTCCATCATTGACCTGCTGTCATCTCTCTCTTCACTGTCATCTTTGGTCTTTCCACTTTTCTGTTAGTCCTTTTGCTCGTGACCAGGAACTGTGAGCCAAGCAGCCCCTTTCATTCAACTACTGATGTCATCTGTGTGCAGTGTTTTAAAGCACTTGGGCAGTTCCTCTGCCCTTGGGTGGCACTATGTAATATAAATAAATACCATATGAGAATAAAAAATAATGTGTTTTTTGGAAGCCAGTAGAATTAATAGTCAGGCTACTAGATTAGCAGGTAAACTTTTGCCATCCTCTAAAGCCATTGAGGCTTTAGTGGTCACTCATTAGCAAGAAAACTACAGTATAAAGACAGAGAGTTAGAAAGAGCACAATAATTGTCTCTGTTTCCTCTATGCTATCCCTAACATCCTTGAACATAATGGTGTTTTGATGGTAAAAGAGTACAACTGATAACATAGGGCCAAAAAGATAGCTAACCACTTAGCTGAGAAAAATACATACTTAGCTCAAATGGATGCTAAACATAAGGTTGTAGATTTTTGTCTCAGGAAGGAATAAACAAATTACAAGAAATGTATGTAAAACTAGGAGTCTGCTCTTCTTCTATCTTCTTCTTCTTTCATCTGCTCCCGTTAGGGGTTGCCACAGTGGATTATCTTCTGTCCATATCTTTCTGTCCTCTGCATCTTGTTCTGTTACATCCATCACCTGCATGTCCTCTCTCACCACATCCATAAACCTTCTCTTAGGCCTTCCTCTTTTTCTCTTGCCATGCAGATCTATCCTTAGCTTCCTTCTCCCAATATACTCAGCATCTCTCCTATGCACATGTCCAAACCAACTCAATCTCGCATCTCTGACTTTGTATCTCAACCGTCCAACTTGAGCTGACCTTATAATGTACTCATTTTTAATCTTATCTATCCTTGTCATACCAAATGCAAATCTTAGCATCTTTAACTCTGCCACCTCCAGCTCTGTCTCATGCTTTCTGGTCAGTGTCACTGTTTCCAACCCATATAACATAGCTAGTCTCACTACCGTCCTGTAAACCTTCTCTTTCACTCTTACTGATATCCATCTGTCACAAATCACTCCTGACATTCTTCTCCACCCATTCCACCCTGCCTGCACTATCTTTTTCACCTCTCTTCCACAATCCCCTATTGCTGTTGATCCCAAGTACTTAAACTAATCCACCTTCGCCAACTCTACTCCTTGCATCCTCACCATTCCACTGACCTCCCTCTCATTTACACACATGTATTCTGTCTTGTTCCTACTGACCTTCATTCCTCTCCTCTCTAGAGCATATCTCCACCTCTCCAGGGTCTCCTCAACCTGCTCCCTGCTATTGCTACCGATCACAATGTCATCAGCAAACATCATAGTCCACGGGGACTCCTGTCTAATCTCGTCTGTCAACCTGTCCATCACCATTGCAAATAAGAAAAGGTTCAGAGCTGATCCCTGATGTAATCCCACCTCCACCTTGAATGTATCCATCATTCCTACCACAGACCTCACCACATTTCCCTCATATATATCCTGTATAACTCTTACATACTTCTCTGCCACTCCTGACTTCCTCATACAATACCACAACTCCTCTCGAGGCACACTGTCTTATGCTTTCTCCAGGTCCACAAAGACGCAATGCAACTCCTTCTGGCCTTCTCTATACTTCTCCATCAACACCCTCAGAGCAAACATTGCATCTGTGGTGCTCTTTCTTGGCATGAAGGCATACTGCTGCTCACTAATCATCACTTCACTTCTTAACCTAGCTTCTACTTCTCTTTCCTATAACTTCATGCTGTGGCTCATCAATTTTATCCCCCTGTAGTCACTACAGTCCTGCACATCCCCCTTATTCTTAAATATCTGCACCAGTACACTTCTTCTCCACTCCTCAGGCATCCTCTCACTTTCCAAGATTCTATTAAACAACCTGGTTAAAAACTCCACTGCCATCTCTCCTAAACACCTCCATGCTTCCACAGGTATGTCATCTGGACCAACAGCTTTTCCATTCTTCATCCTCTTCATAGCTGTCCTTACTTCCTCCTTGCTAATCTGTTGCACTTCCTGATTCACTATCTCCACATCATCCAACCTCTTCTCTCTCTCATTCTCTTCATTTTTTAGCCTCTCAAAGTACTTTTTCCATCTGCTCAACACACTCTCCTCACTTGTGAGTACATTTCTATCTTTATCCTTTATTACCCTAACCTGCTGAACATCTTTCCCAGCTCGGTCCCTCTGTCTAGCCAATCAGTACAGGTACTTTTCTCCCTCCTTAGTGTCCAACCTCTCATACAGCTCATCATATGCCTTTTCTTTAGCCTTCACCACCTCTCTCTTCACTTTGCGCCTTATCTCCTTGTACTGTTGTCTACTTGCTTTACCTCTCTGACTATTCCACTTGTTCTTTGCCATCCTCTTCCTCTGTATACTCTCCTGTACTTCCCCATTCCACCACCAGGTTTCCATTTCCTCCTTCCTCTGTCCAGATGTCATGCCAAGAACCCTTCTTGCTGTCATCCTTACTACATCTGCTGTAGTTTCCCATCTGCCCGGTAACTCTTCACTGCCACCCAGTGCCTGTCTGAACTTCTCCCTAAACTCAACCTTGCTGTTCTCCTTTTTCAACTTTCACCATATGATCCTTGGCTCTGCCCTCACTCTCATACTCTTCTTGATCTCCAGTATCATCCTATAGACCACCATCCTATGCTGCTTAACTACACGTTCCCCTGCCAAAACTTTGCAGTCTTCAATCTCCTTCAAATTGACTCTTTTGCATAGGATGTAATTGACCTGTGTGCATCTTCCTCCACTCTTGTATGTAACCCTATGTTTCTCCCTCTTCTTAAAATACGTATTCGCCACAGCCATGTCTACCCTTTAGGCAAAATCCACTATCATCTGACCTTCTTCATTCCTCTCCTTGACACCATACCTACCCATCACCCTCTCGTCTCCTGTGTTCCCTTCACCAACATGTCCATTGAAATTCACTCCAATCACCACTTTCTGTCCCTTGTGTACACTGTTCATCACTTCATCCAGCTCACTCCAAAAATCTCATCCATTGCACACCCAGCTTGCGGGGCATACAGTATGCACTAACAACATTCATCATCACACCTCCAATTTCCAGCTTCATAATCATTACTCTGTCTGACACCTTTTTCACCTCCAAAACACTCTTGACAATACTGTTCCTTCAGAATAACCCCTACTCCATTTCTCCTCCTATCCACACCATGACAGAGCAATTTGAATCCACCTCCAATCCATTTAGTCTCTTGCATGCACAATATATCAACCTTCCTTCTCTCCATCATATCTGCTGACTCCCTCCCCTTACCAGTCATACTGCCAACATTCAAAGTTCCTACCCTCATTTCCACTCTCTTTATCTACCTCCTCTCCTCCTGACTCCAAGCATGTCTCCCTCATCTTCTTCTCCTTCTTATTCTTCTTCTTTGGCCAAAAATAACCCAATTTCCGCCAGCACCCTGTTGGCTAACAGTACTGGTGTCGATCGTTGTTAACCCGTGGCTCGACCGATGTGGTATGGAAATTTGTATTGTTGTCCGCATGTTAATTTGGGAAAATTTTACACCGGATGCCCTTCCTGATGAAACCCTCTCCATTTATCCGGGCTTGGGACTGACATGAAGAAACACACTGGTTTGTGCATCCCCTGTGGCTGGGTTAAAGCTGGGAGTCTGTTGTTCAGTGTAAATTCTCAATTAGACATGTAGTAATGTCACAGGACCAAATGTCAGAATCATACATGGCAGCTCAGGCTAAAGAAAAGTTTATTTAGGTCAGGAAACTCATAGTAGTTAAAGGTAATCATTCCAAGAGATAGATTATTTAATTCAAAATCAGCCTGATGTCTTTTGTTAATGAGAGCACCATCCCGGATGGAGAATTAAACTTCAGTATGTAATTTCTGTAAAACTTTTATTTTCTTTTTGTATTCTAGAGTACAACTCTGGCCTGCTGTTTTTTTTAAATAAAATAATGCCTAAAAGCAAGTGATCTGTAATGAACAAGAGAAAACATGCCTGATAATTAATTAGCTGCTCCTTAGCAAACAAACTGATTTGCAGCTGGTCCTCTTCTGGAGAATTAATCCTGCTTTAAAAAAAAAAAACTGCATTTAGAGATAAGATAGCAAGCACATCAAGCTTGCACGATAAAGTTCTTTTTTGTTTGTTTTTTAAATGGCTTTTCTCTAAATGTGTGGGAGAAAGCGAAACATCGCCCAATTTTAAATACACACAGGAGATGCAAAACAAGGAATCAATTAAATCTGAATTTCATAAAAATATGGGGACCTGTCTCTGATTAGAAAATGGGTGACATTGAAAATCTGCATGATGTGCAGCTCCTCTGTGTTGACTGAAGACCCCAATTCCAGCTCAGTAGGAGAGTGGATTTGGTTTTGTGCACTTGGTGGGAGGCTCAGAAATGCATTGAAGTTGCAGGTTTTGCCACCAGAGCAAATTCTAAATCTAAGCTCATGCAAATGGATTCCAAACTCTAAAGTACAAAGATGACAACCAAATCTACTTTCTGGTTTGTTTGTTTGTTTGTTTGTTTTTTTAATTTTCTGCACCTTTTTGTGTTGGGTTTAGAATATATGGTTTTTGACAGTAGAGACACGAAACCTAAAATTTGCTTTCACTCTAGATTAGTAGCACCTGGAGGTCCTCCGTGGCCGGAATTTTTTTTAACCAAATTTTTAATTAGAAGCTATTTATTTACTACTGTGGCAATATGTTTTTTTGGCTTAGTTTTGTTAGCCAATCACTTAATTGCCTATTTTAGTTTTAAACAGCTGCATTAAAGTTTTAACTGTTGCCTGTTTTCTTTTTTTTTTATTAATTTTATTGTAATCATTCCATACAAATCACTCAATTTTTACAAAAAGTAGGATTGAGAACAAGTTGACCCCTACCCCTGAGAGAGAGAGCATGGCCAATGGGGTAAAACTTAAGGCTTGTAAACATACCTAAATCGATGAGTTTGATAAACCAATAGAGATGAATGGAGAAGAAAAAGAAATGCGGAAATAATTGCTTCCTCGGTGCTTTAAGAGCTTATTCTAAAATATTAAAATGTTATAATGTTGCCTGCTTTCTTAACCAGCTGTCAGTTAATAATGAGCCACAAATGAGGTCCAGCTAAAATACTTACATTTAAACCTGTGTATATGAATCATGTAGTATCTGTGGCTTCCATCTAGCCACTGTACCTTAAATGGTTGATTGATGGAGTATTGCAAGGATGACCATCCTTCAGAGAGGTTTTTTTCTTCTAAACATAGGACTTGTGAAGCTCAGTTAGAGTGACAAATGCGTTCTTGTTCACCCCAATTGTTCCTGGTTATTCAGTTTAATCGTTCGGCCAACTCTAGAAGAGTTCTATTGTTATCAAACTTCTTCCATTACATAATTATTAAGGCCACTGTGATCCTGGGAGCACTCTAAGCTTTAATAATGGTTTCATACCCTTGCCCTGATCTGTACCTCACCACAAATTGATTGCAGAGAGTTCCTTGGATTTCATGGCTTGGTTTTTGTTCAGACATGCAGTGGGAATTGTGGGATCTTATATGCACAGTAGTTTGCCATAGGTAAACTCTAATCAAGTTTTAGGCACATCTCAAGCATAATTAAACAAAACAACATATGCCAAGACATGCATTTGTGTTTCTGAAGGTGTGCATGTTCCTCATCCCGAAGGAGAAGGTAGTCAAACGCTGATTGTAACTCCATAGGTGATGTTTATGAAAGTAAAAGTGTGCACACTCCATACACCAAGTGGCATGCATTCCTTAAAGTTTGAGGTATATACACAAAGGGACTCATTTGTTTTATTGAAGGGCAGTGAACTCCAGACTCTGAAGGGGGACACTCCTCCTAGGTTGCTGAAGTCTAATAATACCAATTAACCACTATGAACAACGACGGGCGACGTCCGCCAAAACCACCTAGGGCTCTAAATGGTCTTTGACCGGCACTGACCACCTTGGAAGAAAAAGAAAAACAACCTTCCCTATGTCCATCTTTTAAATTACTATGGTAAACATTTTTTATACTGTTACTGAAGAATATGAAATGGTGTGCCTTTATACACTTAGTCCCTGCTTTATGAATTCAGAAGCTAACTTGAAAGCTGTAAATGACTATCCTGAAATTATAGTTTGATGCAGTCTGAGAAACAGAAGAATCTTAAGGATATCAGCCCAATTTTGTTTTACATTTGTCTACAATACACTCAGATGATACTGAGTGGGCACTGTTAACCTAAGGGCACTGTTTATAAAAGTAAAAGTGCGCACACTCTGTACAACAAGAGAGGCGTATTCCCCCACCCCAAGGTCATCAAAATCTAATAATACCGATTAATGGCTATGGACAACGAGGGGCAGTGTCTGTCAAATCTACCTAGGGCTCCAGATGGGCTTCGACCGGCATATGTCAGAAGCTAACTTTAAAGCTTTAAATGGCTGCTCTGAAATGATAATGTAATGCAATCTGAGAAACAGCAAAATCAAGGATTTCAGACTGAACCTGTTTCACACCAGTCTTTTTTACTGAGATCATATGATTTTTTTTCTAACATGTTAACTTAAAATAGACTGTAGATACATTTTTCTTATCATTATTTCTTTATTTTACTGTTTAATCTTGAGTTTATACTGTGCGGTTTTTGTATTATACCCGCTGCAACACTCCAATTTCCACCTGAAATTAATAAACTATCTTCAGTATCTAACTAAGTAAAGCTTATTCTATGTTAGATAAGCCAGAGACGATGTACCCAGTGATTAGCTAACAATTTGAAACTGGGAAATAGTGGTAAAAACTGTAACACTTGGGGCATAGTGTTTAATTGTTCAGACCTCTTTGACAATGTTACCTATTAGAGAAACAGCAGTTATTAATAATGCAAATGTAATTTACACTAGAGTCCAATTTTCCAGATCTTAAAAGCAAATCACTTCAAAAGCAAATTACATGGTAAAAAAGTGAGTTCCCTTTATAACCCCCACTTATTTGCACTTGAATTACATGCCATGTACCCTTTTTCAGGATAATGTCAGCTTCTGATATATATCATGTTATTATCTCTTGATATAGGTTTGACAGTTTTTACACCCTCTATCTGTATCTCACTCTGGCAGCACAATGGAGATGGCCATTATGAAATTCATATGCCACTTTCTCACCTCACATTTCCTGTATCAGGCACAGTACATAAGGAATCCTTAATGGGACTGGGAACAGAGACAGTTTTACTATAGAGATATGATTTTTTTTTTCTGAAGACTCATTCACATTAAAATTCCAGACTAGTTTCCAACAAAATATGTTCACACACCACAGTGAAATCAAAACCACTATGGCTTTTTATCCCTTTTTTTAATTGCAAGAGTACAATATGCTGCAGAATACATTGACATGACATAACATTTAATCATCCATAAATATACTGTAGCTGGACTGGAAGGCTAAAACTAGGGCATCTTCAAATCAAAGCAAACCCACATACTGCAAGTGCACTGATAATTTACAAAGCCGGGCTGAAAGACAGTATGCTGTAAATGTCAAAATCAAGTGAGCAAAATAACATAGGAAATGTAGACTAGCTTTATCCTTCCATCCAACTGTCCATTCATTTTCAAACCTGCTTAATCCAACACAAATTCTCGGGCATTGGCTTTATGCTTAAAAAATACTTAATTCACTTGGTTACTGTTACCTGCTAGTATGCAGGAGACAACACAGGCAAGAAGACACAGATGACATAAGCAATCAAGCAGACATGCCAGTCCTCACATTATAGTATTAGCCAGATGTGTCTTTGTAGGTCAGCATACCATTCTGAATTCTGTTCACTTTCTATGTAAATTAAATTTGTAATAATAATACCTATGGCCTTGTCCTGGATAAGCAGGTTTGAAGGATGGATGATTTGATGGGTGGATGTTTTTTTTTCAAATTTTAGAATGAGCATTTATGTAAGTGGAAAAGGATATTTTCCTTTCTTTGTTGTTTTAAAAGATTTGATTTGCTGTTGGCTGTCCTCTCTTTCTCTCGAATTGGGGGTTGAATTGTGGTTTGCTAAGTTAGACTTGATCGTATAGAATGTTATTTTCTCCAAATAATAATAAAAAAGATGGATGGATAATAATAATAATAATAATAAAAGCACAGTAGCGCTTGTGCCTTGCAATAAGAAGTCCTCCCTGCCTGGAGATTTACATTCTCTCCATGTCTGCGTTCATCCTGCGATGGCATGACACCCTGTCCAGGGATTGTTCCTGCTTTGTGTCGTGTGCTTGCTAGGATTGGCTCTGGCCCTCCATTACCCTGCTTAGAATTCAGTGGGCATATGATATAGTTTAATAGTAATAACATTACATAAAAGCATTACATATAAACCAATAAATATACATAAAAATTTGGAAAGCTCTCAGTTTCAATATGTGCCACATAGTGAGGAAATTACTTAACACAAGCAGACCTGCAGTACATGTAGGCCACACAGTCAAAGCCGTCAATACATATGGCATACCAATACTCACCTGTTCTTTTGGAGTTATATTTTGGTCATAAACAGACCTACAGCAGCTACATAAGAAAACACTTCATAAAACACAATCAACACCACACCAAAGCAGCCACAGAAAGACCCACCCTTCTACATGCTGAGGGAGGAAGTGTATCATTGATATAATTAATTTATACAACACATTTAACCTACAAACCACAGACAATATCACAGAGGACATCACAGCCAACAACTTAAAAGATGTGCATGAACCAGAAAACATCGCACAGCAGACATCCTACTGAACTGGATCAGTCATGTATGGTAAGAGTATGTCAAATCACTGGCTAAGCTACAGGGATATGTTTGGAGCAACAGAAGGGTTTATGCTAACCATACAAGACCAAGTTAAAACACACAAGGAATGCTAACATTGCATGCATATCACATCCTGCTGTAAACTACTGACTACACATACCAACCATATTCTAAGTACACCCCACCACACATAAACTGTACGGGGAGAGAACTATACTTACAGGCAAAACTATCCATCATACCAGACCAGACAAAACATAAAATAAAACTGCCAGCTTACACAATACACACAAATAAAATGCATAAGTGCAAAGAACTGACAGAAGAAATAATGCATTTGTTGAGAATGGACTAGATGATCTTTGTGTCCATAGTTGTATCCACACTGCACATAAGTTTACATATATTACATATAAACCAATACACAAACATAAAACTACAGAAAGCAGCTTTGTTAAATGCATGTCACATACTGAGGAAATTCCTTAACATAACTCAATCCCCAAAAGCATATGCAGGTATACAAACCATATAAACCTGCCCTACATCCTGCCCTATGCCTTGGCCTAGGCATAATGCAAAATGTAGCAATGCATGACACCAGGGGTGAGTGATGCCATCAGCTTGAAGAAGGAGGCCCTTTCATGTGTGGTGAGCAGGGGAGACTCCCGAAGCCAAAGAGGAGTACTGATAGGAAAAAGGGCTGTGGCCTTGGTGGTCACGGAAGCCAAAACCCGGGTGTGGAAGCCATTCGGAGAGACCATGGGAAATAACTCTTGATCAGGATTAAAAAAGGTTTTGGTATACTGCCCGGCCACTCAAAAAGGCAGTGCTTCACCCAGTCTGTTCTCAGCAAGGGTGAAAGAAATGTTGACCTGGATTTTGTCTGGCAGCGAATGGAACACTTTGAAGAACTCCCGAACCTGAAGGACTTAAAGCAGTTAAGCAACTCTTCAATGGCAAAGCCTTGGGAAGTGGATGAGATCCACCCAAAAATGCTTAAGGCTCTGGACATCGTTGTACTGGCATGGCTGACAAACATTTTTAGTGATGCATGGTAATCAGGGCAGTGCCCCTTGAATCGCAGACCAAGGCAGTGGTCATTGTTTTTAAAAATGGGGCCTGGAAAGTGATCACCAAGTATAGAGGGGATCATAATATTGGAAAGTTGACGCTGCCCAGTCAACTCAAGTCAGCTTTATTTATATAACACATTTAACAGAACTCCAGGTTGGCCAAAGTGCTTTACAGTAAAATTCAATATCCAGTAAAAACACTGTTCCTAGAAGCTAACAGCTAATAAATACAAATACAAACAAATTAATACATAACTTAAAAGTCATAAACAATATTAAAGCTAACATCTAATAAATATAAATACAAACAAATTAATAAATAACTTAAAGGTCATAAACAATATTAATACCTAAAAATCTTAACATACAGTTATTTTAAGAATAAGCCTATTACTATCTGCCATTTGCCAGCAAATAAAAATATGTTTTTAATTGTGAATTAACAATATTAATCAAAGCAGCAGCTCTAATTTCATAAAGCAGAGTGTTCCAAAGCCCCAGTGCCAGAGCTGCAAAAGCACGGTGAACCATAAGCTTTCAACGTATCCACAGAATACATAATAATAACAGATCTGTGGACCTGAGAGCCCTGGATGGTAAATATGGAGTAAGGAACTCAGCAATAAATGAAGGAGCAGATCCATGCAGTGCATTAAACACGAATAATAAAATCTTAAAATTCACCCTATACTATTCTGGAAGCCAGTGCAGGGAAGAGATATAACCTCTTATTTTGGAGCCAGTTAACACCCTTGCAGCAGTGATCAGAACCAACTGGAGGTATGACGCTGATGAATGACAAAACACTAGCATAAAGAGAATGGAAGTAATCTAGGAGTGAGGAAACAAAAGTATGAAAATGCTTTTGCAGGTCTTTTTGTGACAAAAATGGCTTGACTTTACTAATAGCCCTAAGTTAATAAAGCAGCTATATTACCACAGCATTTATTTGTTGATCAAATTTCTATCAAAAATCACAACTAGATTTCTTACATGAGGTCTAAAATATGGACCTGGTGATCCCAGATTATTACCAGTTATGTTAGTCAATGTAGGTGGACTGAATAGAGTAATCTCTGCCTTGGATTAATTTAACTGGAGAAAATTTGCTGCCAGGCAACATTTTATATCCTCAAAGCAAGGGGAAATTATTGAAACCCTCTCACTAGATTTTAAAGGAAGGTAAATTTGGGTATTATCAGCATAGCAGTGATATGCAATATTATGGTTTGTTAGAATCCTACAAAGTGGCAACATTTTCAAAGAAAAAAGAACACGTCCCAAAAATGAGATCCTTTTAGAACCCCACAAGTAACAGGAGCTACAGGGAACAATGAGTCGCCAAACGTAACATTAAATGTCCTGCTCTTCAGATAAACTGAAAACCAAACAAGTGTAGTATCCTTCATTTCAACTTTTTGTTAAAGCTGATTGATGAGGAAGCCAAGTTCATCTGTGTCAAAAGCTGCACTAAGATCCAAAAAGTCCTTTAGCTGAGAGAAAACAACTTTCTCTGGAGGTTTGGCTAAAAATGTGTTGAGGAAGAGATGGGACCAGGTTTACCTTCCTAAGTAAAGGCTGAACCACAGAATATTTATACCATTCTGGGACTGAGCCAGTCATTAAAAAAACTGTTTACGACTGTCAAAACATTAGGACAAATTGTTTCAGAAACCTCCTTAAAGAGACAGGCAGGCATTAAATTACAAGAAGAAGAAGATGGCTTCATTTGAGAGAAAGGGTTAGTTAAGTACACAGGAGTCACAGGCTGAAACTGGCTAAAAACAACCGAGTGTGCAGAAGCTGGAGGTACAATCTGTGATCGAATAGCATCAATTTTACTTACAAAGAAGTTTTAAAAAATGGAGCAAGTCAAGGATGATATAAAGCTACCAATATTCACAGATGGACAAAGAATACCAGAGGCCTATATTTTTCTATTGCTGTTTCTACAGCCTTCTGAAATATACCTAAATTATAGGGATATCTGCAGTTTGTCCTTCTTCCACTTCTTCTCTGCTCTCCTATATGCTTTCTTAAGAGAATGAATAACATCATCAGTCCAAGGGTGTGTTCTTTCCTTGCACTTTTTTATTTTAAGTGAAGCTACAGAATTCAAATATTGAATGAATTTTTAGTAAAACTGATAAACCAGATCCACAGTATTAATATGTGCAGAGTTTTCAGTTATGCTAGTAAACTGACTAATATACAGAAGCAACAACAGTAGCAGAATCGTAAGATAGAATGATAAACGGAAAAAGTACAATTATAACAAAAACACAAACTGTCATCAAATATAATACTATGACCAGAAAGGCAGGCATTATACATTTCCATGTTACCAATTAAAATACTGCATAAAAGAACATGGTCCAAAGTGTGTCTATCATTCCATCATCATTTGTCGGGCATTTAACTGACTGAGACAGATATACAAAATTCTCTGACCAGAGCCATAATGAGGCAGCAAATATGGACATTAAAGCCTACAATGATTAAAATATAATTCAATCACATAATAACAGACAAAAGAAAGTCTGAGAACTCTTGAATAAAATCCTTACATGAATTTGTAGGTCTATATGTGAGTGCACAAAGCACTGGATGAGGGAAATCCACCATGAACAGCTGTGGTTCCAAACTTAAATATAAACTCACAGTAAGTGGCACTTAAAAGAATTCCAAAAAATCATTGCCAGCCTCTTTCCCCATCCCGAACACCTTGGCATGCTAAAAAAAGCTATAGTTCGGGAGAGACAGTTCCAAGAGCAGGCTCAGATCATTTACAGTTAGGCAGGTCTCCATCAGAAATTAAAAATCCAGATGGTGCATAAAAAATGTTTCACTCAAAACAAACGTATTAGAATATTATAGATCTGATGTTAAGTATGGCCATCTTAATTGACATTCAAGCACTTACCGACAGCAATGAATTTCCCAGCTGATGAAGATTTGGATGGACTACACCACCACAGTACAGCCACGGCAGGTGGATAACACAAGGATGAGCAGCAATATAGCTGGGCAAAGCTCAGTGTATCTCCACTCCAAAGATTGGCAAGCAATAACAACCTTTCACCTCATACAAGCTTCCAATGGCTGAAGTACACATGATCTACAGACTGATGTCAGATAAGACTTAACCTTGTTAAATGTGTAAGTTTGGTTAAGTAGTAATTCTAATTGGCCCCTTGTGTCTGTATGCCAAGTGTGTCTTACTAGGCCCCATAGTCAAGGAGCATCATGTCCACATTTGTTTGCTTGCCTGTGCTCTGTGATCCCCTGGATAGGCTCCTGAATTGTATTAGGCAGGTTTGAGATGGATATGTGCACTCAGGATGGATCTAAAATATAAGATACCTCAGAATACTGTGGCTTGTGCTTAGTAGAAGCTGTTGGACTCGTTTACAAAGTCTTGATTCATGCTTGGTGTTACCACTACAGATTAAAGCACTTTATACTCCAAGCTTTGGTGATTATTTTTATGTCCTGATTTGATGGTCTGTTTAGCGCTCTGAGTCATATAATAATGTGAATAGCACAATAGAAAAAATGAACTGTTGTGATTTTCCTACAAGGCTGTGAAGGGTTGCTTGACATTCACTCAGTCACACAGCTGTTTGCCACTGTCAGCACTGTCTAGACACAAATGGGGGTCATCAGTAATATTTCACCAAGTTTCAAACTTGAAATAGAAACCTTTTTTCGAATTACAGTTTTTTTCTTCTTTATCTAAGAAAATCTATATTATGTTGTATTGCATGCTATCTAATTGTCCATTTCCTGAATTTTCTATTACTTTTTAATTAATGTGTTTGAATTTAGGAACCCTTGTGCTATTTTTTAAAGCTAGCATGGTTACGTATTGTCCTATTAATTATTTACTATTTATAAACCTATGTGAATACCATGATAGGAACAGTACAACATATTGATATTGATTTTAGTGCTGAAATACGACTTTATAAGACAATGTAAACAGATGTCTTAAGACACCACAAAAGAGATGTGTAATACATAAATTACAAATCCATTTTAATAAATTTGTTATACTAAATCATAGCTTTTGATCTGAAAATATCCTTAAATCACAGCTTTTGATCAGAACATATCCTTATATTCAGCTTTCATTGTAAACTCCATCTCCTAGAACCTTGTATACATGCACAGTACAATCCATCCTCCATTTTCAGGGCTGATATGCTAAGTAGCACACAGTAAGCTAGGAAGGAGATCTAAACCTGCAATCTACTTCACAAACACCCGCCGAATGGCCAATTCATGAATTAAGATAACGGCCAAGCAGAAGTGTCTCCACTCACTGATTCAGTATATCTGCTCCACAGCTTTAACTTCATCTGGATTATAATTAGTTCTTCATCAGTTTGTCAGTAAAATCATACTTTTTCCTATTTGCACAATCTTCAGCATTTTATTTCTGCATAAGCCTGCCCTTTTAGGGTTCACATTAAATCCTCCGCAATTGTTAGCTCCCATGCAGAAAGGTTGTCACTTCAGGCTTTGCTCTCATGTAAGCTGGGTGATGAGTCAGGCTCATTGATCTGAGAATAAAAGAAAGCAATCTGCAGCTTGTGCTCAGTAAAACTTTCAACAAATGAAAAGGATGGCAACTGCCGGCTGTCTGACTGATTTTAAATGATAATTAACAAATTACCATGCATGCTGCTACGATTGTCATTTCCAGGCATGTCAAGTCAAATTCATTTCCATGAAGTACATGGACTTGAAGCACCTGTGTTACTGTGTTTTATTTTTTATCCATTACAGGGAAACCAGATTAATAACATTCATAAAAGTCAAACTCAACTCTGTAGAACGATTTAATCAAAACAAATAAGGAACCTTTCAAACGTAATTTTGAAAAATTAGCTGAATCTTTATTTATGACATTGTTGGAAGCTTCAACAACTAATTTTAAAATAGAAAAAGATTGATTTATTCCTTCAATTTGCAAACATACTTATTCCATTATAGAGTTGCATAGAGTACAAGATATGAACCCGTTGCATAGAGTACAAGATATGAAGCAACCTTGGACAGCATACACCTCATCCACATTATTACCCTCAGTTAGGTGGGGCTGATTTAAAATAGCTGGGGGTTAAAACTAGATTATCTAAAAAAGATCCACCCAGACAAGATGGGAAAATGTGCAAAACTAACAGAGAAAGTCATAGCGTTGTGCTGGGATTTGAGTCCAAGACTCTTCAGTAATAAGGCAGTAACACTGGCATGGGTGCTGAAACTTATTATACTCTTTCACTGAAAAATGTTTAGTTTTGCACGGGACCAAACAAGTTAAAATGCTTGCAGGAAAGTTTGAAAATATACAGGAAATTTAACACAATTTTCTAATGAGCTCATCCAGTTGCACGGATTACACAGAAGACATTAAACAACCCTCAATCAGTTGCAGTAAATCTAAATATAAACAAATGTAATCACTCAAACAATTAATTATTATTTTTATGAAGATTAGTTGAAGGTATGCAAAATCTCAAGGTTTTTCATATACAGTTTTAATCAATATTTTTAATCAATACATGATATACAGTTTAATACAAGTATAAATTTACTGTATATGAAGTTATAACAATGAATTATTAAATATAAGGATAAAAACTGAATATAACTAAAGGGTTAAGTAAATATTGTTTTAAGCCATGCCAAGTGAAGCTTTTGTCTCTTCTTAGAGGAGCCACCGAGATAGTTGCTAAGGTTAACATGAAGTAGATGTGTAATGAACACCCCCCTTATAAATTGAGGACAAACTAGTAAGAAAGCCCAAACACCCCTATTATAAAGCGGGGATAAGATCAATGGGAAAATCCGTAGGAAACCCATATTAACAAAGCAATGCTTAGAGTTGTGGAAAAACCGACATGTACAGTATACAAAGTTACTGGTGGATTTAGATGTTTGGTTAAGATAATAGAACTTTACATACTAAGATTAGATGACATGATGTATTAGATAAGGTAAAGCTAATAGAAAAGTATAAAAGGGTTTGAATTGTGTAATTAAGTGATAACTCCATGGACTGAGACATTTGTGCACATCTGTGTGCAAATAAAGAATTATTCGGCATTCTCATCTGACTCCCAGACTGACTTTTTTGAGAAGAGAGGAAAGGTTTTTCCACAACATTCACTGCATTGCTATAGCACAAATATAGATTAAACCAAACAATAAAACACTAGAAAACATAAAAAAAAAAACACATTGGCAGACACCAGGAGGATATTGAAAGTATACTTGACACAGATCTTTAGCTACAAATATCCAAATAAACTACAGAAATTTAGAACAGCTAATGTAAATAAAAAACTAAACTACAAAGTAGGATACACAGAAGAACAGGATGAGATGATAAAATTAAAGGTTTTCAAGTACAGAAAATCAAGTCAGCATTGTATAATATTCTAGTCTTGGCAAACAAAAGACATAAGAAGAGATGTCCAGAGCAATGATCTGACAAACCTCAATGAGCTTTCGCTGAGTGTTGTCTAATGAGGTCTTTGGTACAGACTCTGTCAGAAGACCTTAATGTCTCATAGCTTTTTATAGCATAAGCAGCATTGGTCAGTATTCTGAAGTGTTGGAAGAATACTTGAACAAACAGCTTTTTAAAGTAGTGCAATGTCTTAAAAAAAGGTTTGGTTTTTCATAGTAAGCCTGCTGGAGAGAGCCACAGAAGTTAAATTTTGGTTTACTAAGTACTAGAGCAATTCTTGTATACTAAAGGGCAGCGAGGGAATGAGCTGGACTGAAGAAACAGACAAACTGAGTAACATCAACCTGTCAAGATCATCTTTAAAACTCACCCTGTTGGCTTTAGTCATACAATTGAAACTCATGGTCTAATTTACAATGGCTCACTTGGCCTATCTGAGTTAAGCAGTAAAAACGTGATGGTGGGTCAAATGACTTAACCGCCTTGACATTAACTCTGAACAACTCTCGAACTTTTATGTAAAAGATTATGGTTAATCATGGGTGATAAACGGAGAAAACCTACGAACTTCCCCCAGAAAATGACCAGACACAGAATTCAAACCCAGAATGCTGGATCCATGAAACTTCAGCACAGACACTGTTGTGTCTCTTTAAATGGGAAGGGCAGATTTAATTTTATGCAAATCTTATCAAAATCTGTCCAAAGCAGTTTCAGCATTTGCCAAGAATGTATTAATGCTGGAAATAAGCAGGGTCTCTTTTAACCTGATAGACTAGTACTCATGTTGAGCTCTCTGCTTACATAGCTCTTTGAAATGTGGTGTGGGTGTTAAGATTATTTTCATATATAAACCAGTATTGATTGTGTATTTGGTTAATTTTTTTTTTTTTTAATTTATTGCAATATGACAAAACAATTAAAATTTTATAAACTTAGCTTTTACTAGAAGGAGTTGGAATAAGAACAGTTTAAAAAATTCAGGGCTGTGATGAAGTAGACTTTTAAGATTCAAACAACTAGTTGTTAGCTAGATGATGAATAAATCAAGAAGAATCTGTACATTCAAGAACTTTAGTTATAATATATTGGAGATTTCAGAATGACTGGAGAGAAAAGAAGGGTGTGGTGTTGCTTTTCTTTTGCTTTGCTGTAACATTTTAGGCTTAATGATGCCCTTGAATCTCTTGATGTGACTTTCAGTGCCTAGCATGCCCTAAGTGAGTTAGAAGACATAACTTTCTATGATGTCTAATAAATGACTACTAACGCAACAAATGAACATTGCTTCACAGCTTAGAGTATTACAGACAAAAAAAAATGTGTTATTCTTTGTGTGCTTGATTTCTTGTCAACATCAGAGACTGTAAATAGCAGATAATAACATTCCGGAGTGCGTCTACACTCTTAAAAATATTATTGCCAGTGCAGTTCTTTAGAGTGATGCCATAGGAGATTCCTTTTTGGTTCCCAAAAGACCCATCAACATGAAGATTTCATAATGAACCTTTATTTATATAGATCTATAACAGGCTCCTTACATGAAATAACATGAAGAGATGGTAACAGATTTGTTATATACCAACGGGTACCTTGCTGCTTACAGTAACACTGTTAGCATGCCGCCAGGAAGCTTACTTTACATTAAAGATTTCAGAGCTTTTCAAAGCACAGTGAACCACACAACCCATTAAAGAACCACTGAGTGCCATTAAAGAAACCTTATTTTCAAGAGTACATTATGCAGTAAAATTTTTAGTCTTACTTTTTAAGATAAGATCTTTGTTTGATTTTAGGTGAACCTCAATAATTCCTAAGAAATTGAAATGATCATATTCTCACTTTGGATCATGTCTGATCTGTAATGTGAACAGCCTGCATATTAGAAATAGTTGTTCAACATTTACTGTGGGGGGGATTAATGAGTGTGTTCAAAAACAACAAATTGAATGCAATTAGTGTAATAATTTTTAGATTTTACAGTGTCCTAAATTGCTGAAACTAGACCTGGATTGTTTGGCATGTTGAACCTTTCTTTTCCAAGTGTTAAGTTTCAGTCTCGGGTTGAGTCCCGTTTCCATTTGTAGAGAAATCAGTTTTGCCTAATTTTAACGGGTTATGCTGTATGTAACAGTATTTTCAGTATGCTGGATTTAAACAACTGAGGAAATGGTAATACTGTATTGTAGGCAACCAACTTTCCGTCACCAATTATCTATTGTCATTGTCACACACGTGTGTTTGGGGAGCAACCTAAAGGCTTAGGTGAGTCTCTCTTCTCGTTCCCTCGCTGCGAAAAGGAAGATTGACACCTCCCAGTCTGATGTCACTGCCGGGGTCAGACCACCTGGACCCACCTCTTCCTCCCAGAATTCTGCAGGAAATGACACTATCTTGGACAGACCACCTGAGATTTAATGACAGCTCATCATTGTGCTTTACTATTCTTTTTATTTTATGCTTTTTGCATATTGCAATGTACGGGGTTTGCCTTCAGGTGCCCCAGATCCTTTATCTTGTGCCTTTTGTTTCTCTCTATTGTAAAAGCTTGTCAGAGGATCACCTTGCCGGCTCTGATCAGGTATGCATTACCCCCAAAGGGTGAAAGGGAGTGTGGTCTTCTCTCTGCCCTCTGCAGAACAGAGAAGGCAACCCAGGAAGCTGATTGACCACACCCCCATTGTTTGTGTAAGACCCACCCCCTCCTGTCTTAAACATAAAAAAGAGCCTGTCCCCAAAAGGTGCCGTTTCACTTTGACCTGAACTCACAGCTTGACAGAGCTCCCAGTTAGCTGAAGCAGACACATCTTTTGTGTTCTAGTGCACCCTTGTACCTGTTTTTTTTTTTTTGATTTGATGGAAATATTAAACAAAATGGTCCGGATAGCACCTCAACCCTGAAATTTCACTTGTTCACCACACCATCCTTCTGCAGATTAGCTCTCTTTCATCCACAATCATAAGTATTCAACACTAAATATTTCACAGCTATTAGCTGACCATGGAATGGGTTGCAGTATTTTGACTGTTCTGTCAATTGCAGTAAATGACACCAACCTTTTGCCTCGATATGTTCAAAATCCTTTTTTTCCTGCTAGTGAAAAAAAGATCGCTCATGAGCAGTGGATACAATAAAAAGTGAGATGACACAGTAATATGCTCTGCAAAAATTGGAGTGATTTTTTCTTTCATGACCTGTCCTGTCTTCCCAGTTTTCAGAAAGCCACATGTCTTCAAAATCATTAGCCCCAGGTAACACATCTGCTCTTGCAATAAATGGCCCTTGTGTGGATTTAGTTTTAATGTACACCGGTATTGCCTGGAAACAACACATTTTAAGTAAAGTATATGAGAATCAAAAGCATTCTGCATATAATGCCATCCATCTTCAAAAGCACCTCTCCCTCTCTCATAAAGTGCTTTTTTTACTGTAAGCGGCTTTCTACTGTAGGTTGCATTATCCTATAAGTAAAAGGAAATTTTTAAAGTGAGATTACCTATATTGGTTTGCCTTAGGCATGTAGTAAAATTATCCATTCATTTGGGCCATACTGATATCCTATATGCTTATCTGTCTAACATAGCATATGTTTTAGAAAACCATCTACCATCACAGTTATTCCACAGTGAGCATTATTTCTGTATTTCTTGAGCTATGTCCAAATGCCTTTTAATAATCTTTAGACCCTTCTGCCTTAGCACTAAACAACTCCTTATAGAGCATGAATGAGAAAAACATCTTTACCAGGGGACATATTTCATTGCATAGCATTGGCTATTGAATATTATTTAGGATCATACTACTATAATAGGTTTACATAATTATGTAATTTAAATCAATTTTTCAGGTTTAGCTACGCTCTAATAAGAGCATAAGAACATAAGACTCTTCTGATCTGGATAGGTCTGGTCTTCATGCAATCCTGCAGTGGAACAAGTATCAGTACATGGATATAAAAATTGTGGCATACATCTATATATGTGGGGACGCCTATATAGTGGAAGTGCTGGGGTAGACAGCATATTCAGGGCATTACCTCCCCAAAATGCTAGAGGGCAGCCCCCCTGGGTTGCAGTGGTGCCTCAGACTCCCACAGGTCTCCTTAGGAATTGGAGCTTGGAACAGCCCTGTTGGGTTCTGTGGGCGCCACCATGGGGTGTTGCAGGAACGACTGAGCCCTTTGTTACAGTACTTCCACCAGCTAGAGTTCAAGCGTAGTGTGTTTGTAACCAACAAAGTGTTATCTCTGACTCCAGAAATGATGTAAAGAGAGAGTTAAAACATTTTCAGTGTAGGAAAAGATATGTTGAGAGGTGAGTTTCAGCTTACGGATCACTGGCAGGAGCGTGAGGCCAGTGTCATACAGTACATAAAAAGGTAATTTAAAAAAGTGGTGCTTTTGTGCTCTCGGAGAAGTGGGCAGGCCACCCCACCTGATGGAAAGGTTCTCAAATCCCAGAGTTGCCAAATCTTGAGGGGCAATAGCATTTTATTTGTACCTTCTGTCTTCCCTTCATTGATTTGTGTCTTGTATTATTATTTCCATACAAATACAACTTTTTAAATGGTCAGGATCGTGCTGAGGCTCTGCTCTTGAGTTGTTCTGTTTAATTTTAATTAATTGTCTGTCTGCATTGTTTCTATGCATTGACTGAGTTTATTATGAATTACCTTTTTAGAATTTTTTTCCAACTTTTGTAGTACTTTTTGTTAGTTGTTTTTTAAATCATTTTCTCTTGCTTTTTAAAATGATTATTATTCCTGCATATCTTTTTTATTTTTGGCCTTTTTGTTGAGCCTAAGAAGGCAGAGCCCCCTAATTAAACAGGTTGCTGTCATTAGGGCAGTGAACTGAGGATCCCCTATGTAAGAATTTTCTTAGCTCCAGTTTGATTATTTGAGCATTGAGTTCCTCCTTTTTTGTCTTTGTCTGGTTTCCTGCAGTTTTCAGGATTTGTTATAGGTCTTTGTATATAATTTAGTTTAGAAATGACCACTGTGGGGGTTTCCCCCTTAACCTAAATTGAGGTAATTATTTGAGAGTAATTGACTTAGACAAGTGTATTTGGATAATGTGATTTTTTTTTTCCGGGATTTTCTCCTATTCTTTGATTTTAGATAAGGCTTTGTGTTCAATTATTTATCTTTAATTGTTTATAAAGTTTTGGCTAAGTCTCGAGTACATTTCCTGGGGCTTCTTTAATCTTAATTATAAGCTTAAAAACTGTCCCTTGTTTAATGGCAGTAATGTCTTTTGAGTGCTCCTTTGTTTGACTCGTAGACCCTCTTTAGCTTAATTAGTAATTTTGTTTAATAAATTGCCTTTAATTTTAGTTCATTAGAGTGTAGTATTTTTTGAAAGCTTTCACAATCATATTGCTCTTGCCTAGCTCTTAACCACAACAAAATTTATTTTTAATATTATTCTGGATAGAGCGAGACACTGCAAAGCACTATTTTCTGCTGCAGCATTTTTATGCTGCAAAGGAATTTTATTTGCTGTTTATTCTCATTGTCAAAATACATACTCAGTTATAAGAAAAAAAGTCTTCTGTTTTGGTCAACAGTGATCTTTAAGTCCAAATTCAGAAAATTGGTGCCAACCTATTTAGGGTTCTACATAGAGCACAAGCATATTAAATGACCTATAGAACTCCCTATTCGAGTTTGGCTTCAGTCCTTTTCTCCTTCCTAGACATATTTTCCTCCTTTTTTAATAATGCATTACATTCTGCCACAAGAGTTCATGTCAGTCTTTGAACTGACAAGATGCCCACAAGATATGAAGACTATAGAAAATTGAAAATATCAAAAAGATACTGAAAATATTATCATCATAGAGTGGCACAGTGACGTTTCAGTGCCTATATTCAAGTTTCATTCTGGGCAGGGGTGACGTCTTTGTGGCGTTGGCATGTACTTCCTATATGAATATGGACTTCAGGGACTTCCTTAGAGTCCCCATAGTTCCTCTCACACACCAGACACCATTGATTCTTGACCTTAAATATTTCTGTATATACACAGTCTTTCCCAAGGGTGGGCTGGTAGGACAGGCTGTACCAGTCTGAAGTAGGAAAGGCAACTTTAGGTAATGAATGTATGCGTATGTGTGAGGAAAAATGAATTAATTTTATTCCTCAGAGTGAATCATGCTTCTTGTTCTCTTCAAGCATGCAATACAGCAAATACTCCAAAAACTTTCTGTAGTTCTTTAATAAAAGAACACTATGTACCTGAAAAGCTAGGACATCTTTCACTTTGCCCCTTCCAAAAGCATTATTGAACATAGCTGGATCAAAAATATTCACAAAATAAAATATGCAAGGTGTCAGTTTTAAAGAAAAATATAAAAGTTTTTTTTTTCTTTTTGTTCTTCATACACCATAGAAAATTCATGAAATCAATATCAGAAAAATTCCCATGTGAATTTGAGTCACTCCCGGAAGTCCATTAATGCTGCAGCATATTTTGACATATTTGATTGCACTAGATCAATGTGCCAAGCCTGTCATGAAAGAAAATCTAACCCACGCGAGAAGCTACAACTACAACTCTTGCTCCAAAGGGCAACTTCAAAGTCATCTGTATTTGAGGTCCTCTGGTTTCATAAACTCAATTCTAAAAGATGAAAGGCCACTTCATTTAGATTCTCTTTCAACTCACTATGCCACAAGCCTCTTGGAATTTCCCTGATGGCATGCGATTTATGCTAATCTTTGTTCTTCGGGTCGGAATAAAAGAGACGACTTTGCCAACCTATTGGCCTGAATTGTGCAATAAATCAAGATAACACAGAACTTCAGCAAAGGGCAGAACAGCACAAAAGTCACCGGTCTCCACTGGACGATAGTATAGCATAAACAACACATGAGGCAAAGTCATAACATCACTGAAGCCCATGCATCTGATGTCACTACAGGTATGAATTGTGTTGCTAAAAGGATTAGGCTCCATTTAACAGCAGAAAGTGTACATTAAGTACTTGCTTTCCCTTCCTTCTAATAAATTCAGGCAAGAAAATCCAAGAAAAACATGGCCCAGTATATTAGGAAGAGTTCACTGACAACTAAGTCAGGGGGTTTCAAACTTAGCTTTGGAGGTAAGCATTGCAATTTCTGTGCCCAGCATTGATATTGTGTTTATGGTGTTGGACCATACCTTTGCTGGTTCAGATCAATCATTTGACTCCCAAGGCTGATCCTGAGGGAGATACTTTGGAAGCCAGAGCTCCACTTGAAGAAATGTATAATAAAAATTTGGGACCTGCAAGTAAAGTGCTTTGAACTGGCTAAAGGATTTGTTATCTTTTGTTTCTTTAGAAATTTCGGTCTCGTCCGATGCGAGAGATGGACGTCTGAAGTCGTCCGCTAGCAGTGGTGCAATTTTTCATATTATTTGCTTATTATTCTGAGATATCCTGTATTTATTCAACCCGAGAGGGACTGCTACAGTATATGTAAGCACATATAAACATGGCCAGCAAGAAGGGGGGTTCGAAAGAATCGAAAAATAAAGCTACATCCAAGCTGCGATCAGCAAGCCCCAGTTCAAGATACGGCCTATCAGAGACAGACCTGGATCAGAGGGGCGAAAGCACAGACTCCTCGGGACCACGGTCCACTACATCGTCGCCGGCTGATAGCGAAAAGGGGAGCGAAGGTGCGATCGTGAGTGCAGATGTGAATAGCTTGCCGATTGGAGAAGATTACCTGAAACTGGAAAGGGCCAGGAAGTCCGCGGCTTCAGTTACGCAATTACGCGGGACTGGAGCAGCAGGGACACCAGCTTCAGCAAAGCCTGCTGCTTCATCTACGGTACAAGAAGGCACAATCGAGCTATCTGAACTGAAAGTGTTGCTCGCTGAGCTCACGCAAGATATAAAGAATAGCGAGAAGGCTAATGAGAAAGCAACGGCAAAGGCACTTGAGAGACTGAAACAGGAATTGAAACAGGAGATGAAACAGGCCAACGAATAACTGCGACATGAATTCCAACAGGCAATTGAAAGACTGCGTCAAGAGGTACAACTCGAGCTTCGACAGGTGCTGGGTAAAATTGAAGAGCGCATTCAGAAAAACTTGGTTAAACTGAGCACGCTTGCTGATCAATTGGAGCATCTTAAGGAGACATTCACGAATCGGATCAAAATGGCCGAACATTCAGCTGCCAGTGCCGAGGAAAGAGCAGTAAATGTCAGTTCCGAATGTAAAAAACTCGGAGAAAAACTTAATAATTGCTGCTTTAGAAGATGGGAGTAGAAGGTATAATGTCAGAATTGAAGGTCTGCTGGAGAATCGAGAAAGTTCAAACCCTGTGAAATTCGCAGCTGAACTTTTTTCTAAAATAATCGGGGGCGACTTTAAAGCAGAATCTGAGATAGCAGCGGCTTACCGCGTACGCGGATCAAACACCGTCAGACCCCGACCAAGATCTTTTATAGTTCGTTTTGAACGATTATCATTTAAGCTAGAGGTGATGGCACTCCTCAGAAACAAGGAAGATATATATGAAAATAACCACATTCGTATCTTCCCTGACTTCTCTCCAGCAACAGCTATTAAACGCGCAGCCTTCTATAATATTAAACAGCGGCTACGGCAAGCCAGTGTCAAATACAGCCTCCTGTATCCGCAAAACTGAAAGTGGAATGGCAAGGTCATTTCTATGTCTTCGCTAGCAAGGAAGAAGAAGAAAATGAATTAAGAAAGCTGATCCCGGGACTATTCTGATACATAATAGTGAGTCATGGCGTAAATGATAATGCTAGGATTAATAATCTACTGTCTGATCTATTCGTTTTAAAATACGGGTTTTTTATCAGCATATATTCTCATATATTCTTATTATTACTTAGTATTACTAGGGCGCTATATGTTTATGTTTTTTGTGCTTAATTACGTTTTCCTCCCTTTTTTTTTTTTTTTTTTCTTTTCTAATTATTTCATGTGTACCCTAAATGAGACTGTTCAATATCATACCCTTGGTTTACTGTTATTGCTATTACTGCATTAAGACTTGTTATGCTTATTTTGGACACATCTTTAACACCATCACCGGGTTTATTATCTGGGGGTATCATCTTAGTGCACTAAAATTGCTGAAGATTATATATATATATATATTAAGTGCAAAATTCTTTTTTTTTTTTCTCTTTTAAAGACTATATTGGTAACAGATATCTCTATCTTTTAACCCTAAAGCGCCACTGCATGGGGGCTTGTTGTGCTTTGGGCGTGCTCTGTCTCTGGGTATGTCAGAGGACTGGGACTGTGTGAAGTGGGTTTTAGCCTCACTTGGGGAGGCAAAAGGGAGGGTGGGGGTTAAGGGGAAGAGAAAGAGAGCAGGCTTGATCTATACCTAATCTATCATCTCAATCTTTATAATTATAACTATCAACGTAATAATAAGCTGCATGGCAACAACTCTTGGGGAAATAGGAAATTAAGACCTAAACTATTTCACTTCCAGTTAAGACTATAAAATGACATCAAAAACTCAGAATCAGTGTCTCCATGATGGGACAGTTAACTTGTAAGCTGGAATGTTAAAGGCCTGAATCACGAATTAAAGAGAAAGAAAGTACTTTCTCACCTAACAGGTCTAAATGCTAAAATAGTATTTTTACAGGAAACCCACTTACTAAGCAAGGATCAGTTCCGGCTGCAAAAAGACTGGACTGGCCAAATGTTCCATTCTAGTTTTACAAAGAAAACTAGAGGGGTGGGAATTCTCATACATAGAACAGTACCATTTGTAGCATCAGATGTAGTATTGGATCCTGAAGGGAGATATGTAATGGTCATGGGAGACTTATCTAACTGTAAAATGATTTTGATAAATGTTTATGCACCTAATGTTGATGATAAGGAATTTATACAAAATTTATTTGCATCCATTCCCAATCTGAACACTCATAAACTTATAATGGCTGGGGACTTTAATTGTGTTTTAAATCCACTTTTAGATAAGACTTCCTCCACAGGGGGAACGGCAACTAACACCGCAAAGATAATTACAAAGTTTATAACTGATCACAACTTATCAGATCCCTGGAGGTTTTTAAACCCAAATTCAAGAACATATTCTTTCTACTCACCAGTACATCATTGCTACTCAAGGATTGATTACTTCTTTATAGATAATAACTTCTTGCCTAAGATTAAATCTTGTAAATACGATGCTATTGTTATTTCGGACCATGCTCCTATGATCTTGGAGCTGAAATTACTAAGCCCCATACACTCACCCCGCAGATGGCCTCAACCCGCTTCTATTAGCTGACGAGAATTGTACTGAATTTATATCCAAACAAATCAAATTCTTTCTAGAGACAAATACATCCCCTGAGATCTCTGCAGGAATACTCTGGGAAACTCTTAAGGCCTTCTTAAGAGGACAGATTATCTCATATCTTTCCCACAGAAATAAATCCGAAGCGAAGAAAGTAGCAGAGATAAAAAGCGAAATTACTAAAAAAAAAAAGCTAATAAGCTAATAAGCTTTTAGCGCAACAAATTCACAAGCAAGATGTACGCAACGCAATCTCGGTAATCACTAGCACAAACGGAGATAAAATCATCGAACACAAAAATATAATGTACACTTTCAGAGACTACTATAAATCCCTATATACTACTGAGTTTAAAGAAGACAATATACAATCTAATGCATTTCTGGATACATTACAGATACCACAAATTGACGCTTTTAGTGTGGAGGAACTTGATAAACCTCTGTCATTATCAGAATTACTGGATGCTATAAAGTCACTCCAAGGTGGAAAAGCAGCAGGCCCTGACGGCTACCCTGCAGAGTTTTACAAGAAATTCTCCGCTCAGCTAGCTCCCTCCTATTAGCAACATTTACAGAAGCCAGAGATAACCAATCTCTTCCACAAACCTTTAAGCCAAGCACTAATCACTGTCTTTCCAAAACAAAATAAGGACTTATTACAATGTGCATCATACAGACCAATTTCACTTCTGAATAACGACGTTAAAATACTCTCTAAAATCATAGCTAGAAGGATGGAGAAAGTGCTCCCTCGGTAATATCACAAGACCAAACTGGATTTATTAGGGGCCGACACTTATCTTCAAATCTTCGACGCCTGTTTAATGTAATATACTCACCAACTAAATCAAACACCCCAGAAATATTATTATCATTGGATGCAGAAAAAGCATTCGACATGATTGAATGGAAATACCTTTTACTATTTTGGAGAAGTTTGGGTTTGGCCCAACATTTGTGCATGGATTAAATTACTGTATACTAACCCAGAAGCTTCAGTTTGCATCAATAACATTTGCTCAGACTACTTTAAACTAGAGCGTGGCACAAGACAAGGATGCCCTTGTCACCGCTGCTGTTTGCATTGCCATTGAACCACTGGCAATACATTGTCGAAATACTGATCAGATAAAGGGGATTAGCAGAGAAGGACTGGAACAGAAAATCTCATTATATGCAGATGACATGGTACTGTATATATCGACCCAGAAAATTCTGTGCCTGCAGTCTTAGCAGCACTCACAGAATTTCAAAAGCTCTCTGGTCTCAGAATTAATCTGAATAAAAGTGTACTCTTTCCAGTGAATTCTCAAGCATATAATATTAGATTAGACACCCTACCTTTTATCATTGCAGAACAGTTTAAATACCTAGGGTAAACATCACAAGTAAACATAAAGCTCTTTATCAACAAAATTTCGTCGTCTGCATGGAAAAAATTAAACAAGACTTGCATAGATGGTCAACCCTTCATCTCACACTAGCTGGAAGAATTAACACTGTTAAGATGAATATTCTTCCTAAGCTCCTTTTTTTATTTCAAAACATCCCAATATACATTAATAAATCATTCTTTAAGCAATTAGATTCAACAATAACCTCATTTATTTGGAATTCAAAACATCCACGCATCAAAAGAGCGACCCTACAAAGACAAAAGGCAGAAGGCGGCATGGCTCTACCTAACTTCCAGTTTTATTACTGGGGCAAATATACAGGCGATAAGAACCTGGACACAAATAGAAGAACATACACAGGCATGGACCGCAATAGAAGTAAAATCCTGCAGTACTTCTTTGTATTCCTTGCTCTGTGCTCCAATAAACACACGTTATCGGCAATACACTAATAACCCAATTGTGCTCCACTCACTTAGAATCTGGAACCAATGTAGAAAGCATTTTAAGACGGAGAAGCTTCTATCTGTGGCACCTCTGCAAGAGAACCACCTCTTTCAACCTTCACAAACATATGCAGTTTTTAATATCTGGAAAAATTTGGAATTAACTTGCTTAGAGATCTTTATATAGACAACGTCTTTGCATCCTATGAACAATTACATTCCAAATTTAACATTCCAGCTACACATTTCTTTCACTATCTTCAAATCAGGAACTTTGTTAAACAGAACCTTCCAGATTTTCCTCATCTTGCACCCTCATCCACGCTGGAAATAATATTGCTCAATTTCAAGGATTAGACTCCATCTCTACAATATATAAAATCATTTTACAATCCCTTCCTTTCAAAGATCCAAGAGGACACTGGGAAAAGACCTCTCAATTAATATATCAGAAAAGGAGTGGAAAGTAGCAATGCAGAGAATTCACTCGAGCTCCATATACGCAAAGCATACAATTATACAACTCAAAATTATATATCGAGCACATCTGTCTCGACTAAAACTCTCCAAAATGTTTCCAGGGCATGATCCAACCTGCGAACGTTGCAACCAAGCCCCAGCCTCACTGGGTCACATGTTCTGGGCCTGCACCAAATTAACATTATTCTGGACAAAAATTTTTAATTACCTCTCAGACAGCCTTGGACTCACAATCCCTCCTAACCCATTAACAGCTGTGTTTGGGGTTCTTCCAGAGGGCTTAAAGTGGAGAAGGACAAACAAATTGTGATTGCATTTACTACACTGTTGGCACGCAGACTTATTCTGATAAACTGGAAGAACCCAAACTCTCCTCTTTTAAGTCAGTGGGAAACTGATGTGTTATATTATTTGAAATTGGAAAAATCAAATACTCAGTTAGAGGATCTGTACAGACTTTTTTCAAAACATGGCAGGATCTAATCAGTAATATTTTAAAATAAGTTTATAAAGCACAGAGAATTTATTAATTTAGGTATTTTACAAGCCTTAAATTTTACACGTTTGGCTTGCTCTCTCTCTCAGGGTGGGGATCGATCTGTTCTTAACATAATTCTTTTTTTTGTAAAAACTTGATTGCTATGTATGGATTGTAATAAAATTAATAAAAAAAAAAAAAAAAAGAAAGTTCATCTTAATGGTGTGTTTTTCAAAAGATGATTGAAAGACTGGTAGGTCTTTTATGAATGATGTTTCAGATTTTCTTTTCAACTAATCACAGACTGCATGTTTAACTGTTTTGCAATTGGACTGATACATCATCCAGGGTTGTTTTTTTTTTTTTACTTTCTGCTTATAACTGCATGGAATCCACACAACCATAGATATGAAATTAGAATTTTGTGAAATAGATGGAGGGACAATTCATTTGTTGATTGACAATATGTGCTTGAAAGTTACTCCTTTAGTTCACAATGTATTAGGTTAAATCATTGATTAATATTTGCATATTGTCATTAACCTTGTCATTAACCTTGTCATTAATCTAAATTGTGTGCCCGAAGCCTACCAACATGGGTTGTATGCCCTGCAGTGTGGCTCCTGGAACTTTAGAGATCAGGCAGATTTGGAGGTTGTGCATTCTGTTTCAGTCACATGACCTCTACCTGGGGGTTAAGTTTATCTTTCATGGGCTGAGCAGAAGTGGGGCAGTCACTACCAGCTTTACTTGAACCTTTCATATTTGGGTTTCCAGATTTGGATTTGGATGTCTTTCGATATCTTTTGTTGGCAGATGGTACCATTGTTATTGTTTGATCAAGCTACTGTTCTTGTTCCTGTAATGAGATGACAGCATAAATAACAGCTTTAGGCATCAATGAGTATTGATATGTTTAACATATACAATAGTGGAATGGCCTTAAAGGAGAAGGTGGCCATTCAGCCAAAGTCAATCAGATTATATCTTTGTCTGTTCCAAAGTTTTCTGGGCACCACCTGTCAACTGATGCTTTTCTTTTCCACTCCTCTATTTCATATCTTTAATTAACTTCAGTTAACAAGACTTGTACATTTGATGGTTATCTTTATTATTGTTTTTGGAGAAATTTTCAGATGATTCTGCATTCATGGGATGTGTTGATAAAGGGGATAAGTATAGGAGTTAGGTGGATAACTTTGTTTCTTGGTGCAAAGAGAATCGTCATGCATCTTAACATCAGCAAAAATAAGGAACTGCTTGTTTACTTTCATCACACCAAACAGCCTCTATGTCTGGTCTCTATTCAGGGAGTGAATGAAGAGGTGATCCACTCCTACAAGTACTTGGGGGTCCACGTTAATGACAGGTTGGACTTGTCTTGTAACACAGAGGTACTATATAAGAAAGGGCAGAGGAGGCTCTTTATCCTTAGAAAACTGTGTTCCTTTAATGTGGAATGTGACATCCTTTACATCCTCTATAACTCTGTGATGGCCATTGGGTTTTTTTACATTGTAGTGTGATGGACGGTTAACATCACTTCAAGAGAGGCTCACTGAATTAACAAGCTAATTAAAAGGGTACTATGGAGAGACTCTGGAGGTTGTAGCGAAGGAGAGAATTAAAACACATCTGAATGCCATTATGAACAATTCTGCACTTCCTTTCCGTGACCTATTAACACTGAAGACTTTGAGTCAATGAATTATCCAACAGAAATATGTCAAGAAGTGCTTCTTTCTTTTACAGTCATTCTGGTGTATGTTCAGACCATAGTGTGTATATATATATCCCTGGGGACACACACATTTCTATCGACATGGACAAAATGAAGGAAAATCACCTTTTTGGTTTTCAACAGAAAAAAAAAATGCACTGATATCTCTAGCATATATTTTGAGCATTTCTGAAAAAAACATGTCCGTTTGTCTGTCAGCGCCAAGTATGTGTAGACACTAACCTGAGAGCGAATTAACTGATTCTTGTGACATTTTTTGGACAGCTTCCACTTGTTAGTCTTAAGAACTGATTATGTTTTTGGGTGATTTTCAAATGTTCAACTTTGTGCTTTAAAAAATTCAGACATTTTAATCCTGATGCCAACATTACCCACATCACTGCTCAGAAATTAAAAAATTGGCACATATATTTAGAAATTTGAAACAAGGTTTGTTAATCTTGAGATTAAGTGAAAGCTTCAAAGTTCAGATTTTTCAAATCAGCACTGTTATTATATTTTGCAAATGTTTTGGTAAATTCACACTGTACACTTTATTCATATACTAAATACAGAGAAAGTGCTTCACTGGCCACGTCAGTTTTTTGTTTCTGGATTACAGAATGGTGATGTGTCTTTCAGAGCCTGCTGCAAAGAGGCCTGCCACCACCATGCTTCAGGGTGGGGATGGTGTCTTTTTGATAGTGTTCAGTGTTTGGTTTATGCCAAATGTGGCATTTAGTCTGATGGCCAAAAAGCTCACATTTGATTTAATCTGGCCACAAAACCTTCTTCCAGCTGATTTCAGTGTCTCTCATGTACCTTCTGGCAAACTGTAGCTGGGATGTCATGTGTGATATTTAACAGTGGCATTCTCTTTGTCACTCTCCTGTACAGCTGTTGTTTGTGCAGCCTATCCACTCTTATCCTCTGTACCTTGCAACTCCTTTAGAGTTATCATAGGTTTTTTGGTGCCGTTCTTCATTAGTCATCATCTAATTGCACAATCTCTCAGTTTTCTGTGGATGGTGTGCTCTGAGCAAATTCACAGCTGTGTCATGCCCTTTGCATTTCTTAATAATTGGTTTAACTGGACACCATTGTGTAGGTTAGGTCACGATACTGACTCACCACAATCTAGACCTTTCAGATTGTGTACGTTTATACTGCAATCAGCAGAAGTCCTTGTCTACCGACAGGTGAACACCATTTAACTAATCAAACCAATTGGGGTGTTGTGTGAAAGAGAATGAATATATATGTGATCAATTATTTCTGGGTTTTGTTATATTTGAAAGTAATTTAGACCACTGTACAGAGATCTGTGTTCACTTTGACAATAAAGAATCTTTTCTGTTGCTCAATCTCAGTAAAGACAAAATAAATCCACTGTGATTCACAGCTGCATGACAATAAAATGTGAAAACTTCGATTAGAATTAATACTTTTTTTACTTACTTGAATATAAGCATTCCTTTTGTAGGATGTAGGAGGGAGATGATATATACAAAAAGGATGCCAGGCTGAGCTTTATTTAAATAGTCTTAGTATGGACAGACTATTTTTGGTTGATTTGTTTTTTTATACAGGAATTAGGAAATGTGTGTACCAGGAGAGGAACACATGTTTTAAAGCAATATTTATATATATCCTTTTTTATGAACTTGAACATTTATTGTGCATTTTTGTGAACTACTTTTGTCTTCAGTACATCCATCCATCCATTATCCATCCCATTATCCTAACTACAGGGTCATGGGGGTCTGCTAGAGCCAATCCCAGCCAGCACAGGGTGCAAGGCAGGAAACAAACCCCAGGCAGGGCACACACTCACACACCAAGCACAATTTAGAATCGCCAATGCACCTAACCTGCATGTCTTTGGACTGTGGGAGGAAACCGGAGTACCCGGAGGAAACCCGCGAGAGCGGGAGAACAGGCAAACTCCACGCAGGAAGGACCCAGGAAGTGAACCCCGGTCTCCTAACTGCAAGGCGGCAGTGCTACCCACTGCGCCACCGTGCCGCCTGTCCTCAGTACATCATTTATTTATTTTTATTTGCACTAACTTTTATATCACTTTTAAAGTGCACTAGGATGTTTTATGTATTTATTTATTATTAATGGATTTTTCACCTCAGTTGTCCTTCTCCCTCTTTGCTCCACTGACACCTAATCTCGCAAACCCTTTATCCTGCTGTCTTGCCTGCAATTAGTGATGGATAAGTACACGGGGCATAGACAGTGATGTAGAAAAAGAATCTGTGAACGCTGGCCCGGACACACACAGACGGACAACATATTTTCAACCCACACACTGTTTATTTACAATATATACAACTATGAATACGTGCACTCACAACCCCAGTGCCTTCAGCACCGATTTCCCCAAGTCCAGGCCACACAGTCCTGTGCCTCTTTTCTCCTGGCCGCCTCCAGTCCTTCTTCTCGCTCAGTCCTCTTCCACCCGACTTCCGCCTCTGACTGAAGGGAGGCGGCCTATAATGCTCCCGGATGAGCCCCAGGTGTTCCCGGCATTCCCTCCTTAGCCATGCCCCAGCGTGGCGGAAGTGTCGGCTGTCCTCCTGGCAGCTCTCCGGGCGCCACATAAAGTCTTCCCCCCAGCACTTCCTGGTGTGGCGGAAGTGCTGGGCTCCAGGTACAATTAGGCACTGGGGCGCCGCCTGGCGGTGGCCACGGGTCCCTACAGGGCTGGGCTTCAAAGCCCCCTACCCGAGGCCTCCTGCATAACCAGGACGGACGCCCCCTCTCGGTCTGGAGGAGGCCCATGCCCTCCTCTGGTCCTCAAGGCGTCCCGGCCGGGCTCCAGCCCCGGCCAGGGACCACACGGGATAAACCGGCATCGGGGCACCGCCTGGCGGTGGCCGCAGGCCCCTACAGGGCTGGGCTTCCAAGCCCTCCACCCGTGGTCCCCAACAGAACCAGGACGGACGCCCCCTCGCGGTCTGGAGGAGGCACAAGCCTCTCGTCCTCCTGGGCGTCCCAGCCAGGCTCCAGCACCGGCCGGGGACCACAAATCATATGCACTGTGTGGACAGCAGAGGTCACCAGAGATTGCCCAACACTAGACACCACCTTACAGATACAACTCCCGTTTATATAAAACCAGTTTATTTATACAAATACCTTCCACAAAGGCTCCAAATGTGCAATAAACACAAATCCTACCATGCTGTCTCATTCCCTTCTCCTCCACTCCACCTCCCAGGAAAGCTGTGTCCACTTCCACCCAACTCTAACTCGCCTGGATAAGGTTGAGTGGCTACTTTTATCCCGGTCCTGGGAGTACATCTGGTGCTGGGGCATACCCCAATGGAGACACTTCTGCATCAAATGGAACTCCCATAAAGCAGCAATGAATAATCCTTGCAGCATACCCTCATGGCCCCCAAGGAACCCGACAAGGCTCTTCTATGGAACTACAATACTCAGAGTTCCTTGCACTATGACACACTCTTAATAGTCGGCGACTTTAACTTTCATATCGATAATCAGTGTGACCTAAAAGTAAAGGAATTCATGAACCTCTTGGACTCTTTTTTTATTTGAGACAGTTCATTAATCAACCTACACATAAAGCAGGTCATACGTTAGACTTAGTAATTACCAAAGGACTAAAAGTTGATGTGAATCAGATCATTGATATTGGTCTATCAGACCATTTTCTTCTATTATTTAATATAGAAATAATGTAAGAAAACATTCATAAGAAGCATATTGTTAAAAAACTCATCAGCAGCTTTAAAACACACAAACATTCTAAGCAATCAGTCATTTTATAATGCCAACTATAATAGTGAGGATAATGTAAATAGTAAGGTGGAAATTTTTTTTTTAATTTAAAGAGCTGCTGTTGACATAGTTGCACCTGAAAAGACAGTTAAAAAATCTTCTAGCATTGTTATTCCATGGAAGACCCAAAGAATGTCTGATTTAAAAAGAACATGTTGTAGAGCTGAGCATAAATGGAGAAAAACTAAACTAACTATCCATTATAAGATATTAAAGGTTAAAATAACAGAACACAATAACACAGTCCATCTTAAGAGGCGCTGCTATTTCTCTAAGATTATAAATAACAATGCTAGTAATCCCAGATTCTTATTTTCTACAATTGATCATCTGTTAAACCCAGGTAACACAAAGGAATGCCCCCAAAATACATCCAGTGAAACCTGTGAGGCTGTCGCTGTATTTTCCAATCAAAAAATTAATGATATTAGAAATAACATAGTACATCTCCCCAACACTGCGGAACCTCCTAAGCCCCAGTACTCCGTTATAAACAAATTAAATTCTTTCACCAGGATAGATTTACCTGATTTACATAGAATAATCTCTCAACTGAAACCCTCCACCTGCGTCCTTGACCCAATACCAACCAGGTTTTTCAAGGAAGTATCAGGCGTTCTAAATGACAATATTCTTGACATAGTACATTCGTCATTAAATACGGGGGTCTTCCCAGACTGTCTTAAGACTGCTGTAGTTAAACCTCTAGTCAAGAAAAATAATCTTGACCCCTCGGCTCTTGAAAATTTTAGACCCATCTCTAACCTGCCCTTTTTAAGTAATATTCTAGAGAAGGCAGTCATTATGCAGTTAAATGACCACCTCAATAAACATGCTATTCTTGATAAATTTCAGTCAGGTTTTAGAACAAATCACAGCACAGAAACTGCACTTGTTAAAGTAGTAAATGACTTGCGGGTAAATGCAGATAGAGGCCATTTATCTGTTCTCATCCTCTTAGATCTGAGTGCCGCATTTGACACCATTGATCACAATATTCTTAGAAATCGCCTTAGTCAATGGGTGGGCCTCTCTGGCAGTGTCTTAAATTGGTTTGAATCCTACCTGGCAGGGAGAAAATTCTTTGTTAGTTGTGGTAATCACATCTTAAAGACACATGATATTCTATATGGTGTTCCACAAGGCTCTATCCTGGGTCTGCTGCTCTTCTCAATCTACATGCTTCCGTTAGGTCAGATTATCTCAGGGCACAACTTGAGCTACCACAGCTATGCTGATGACACACAGCTGTACTTAACAATAGCACTTGATGACACCGACTCTCTCGATTCACTAACACAATGTCTGACTGGTATTTCTGAATGGATGAATAGTAATTTTCTGAAGCTAAATAACAGAGAAAACTGAAATTTTAGTGGATTCAATGAGGTTATCAGAAATAAACTTGATGCATTAGGATTAAAAGTTAAGACAGAAGTAAAAAACTTAGGGGTAACTGTTGACTGTAACCCAAATTTTAAATCTCATATTCATCAGACCACTAGGACAGCATTTTTTCACTTAAGAAACATAGCAAAAGTTAGACCTCTTATATCATTGAAAGATGCTGAGAAATTAATTCACGCTTTTGTTTTCAGTCGGCTAGATTACTGTAACGCACTCCTCTCAGGACTACCCAAAAATGACATAAATCACTTGCAACGAGTGCAGAATGCAGCTGGTAGAATTCTAACTAGGAAAAGAAAATCCAAACACATTTCTCCAGTTTTGATGTCACTACACTGGTTACCTGTGTCTTTCAGAATTGACTTTAAAATTCTGCTTATGGTTTATAAAGCCTTAAATAATCTCGCCCCATCTTATATATCGGAATGTCTGACACCTTATATTCCAAATCGTAACCTCAGATCCTCAAATGAGTGTCTCCTTAGAATTCCAAGAGCTAAACGTAAAAGAAGTGGTGAGGTGGCCTTCTGCTGTTATGCACCTAAAATCTGGAATAGCCTGCCAATAGGAATTCGCCAGGCTAATACAGTAGAGCACTTTAAAACACTGCTAAAAACACACTACTTTAACATGGCCTTTATATAACTTCACTTTAACTTAATCCTGATACTCTGTATGTTCAATTCATCATAATAACTATTCATGGTGGCTCTAAAATCCGTACTGACCCCTACTCTCTCTTTTGTTTCTTTTTCCGGTTTCTTTGTGGTGGCGGCCTGCGCCACCACCACCTACTCAAAGCATCATGATGCTCCAACATTGATGGACTAAAAGCCAGAAGTCTACGTGACTATCATCATCAGGTCCTTCTGTGAGAACCCTAAATACAAAGAGGACTGTTTCATTTATGTTAGGTAGAATGCCCAGAGGGGACTGGGCGGTCTCATGGTCTGGAATCCCTACAGATTTTATTTTTTCTCCAACCGTCTGGAGTTTTTTTTGTTTTTTCTGTCCACCATGGCCATCGGACATTACTCTTATTCTATGTTAATTAATGTTGACTTATTTTATTTTCTTACTGTCTTTTATTCTTCTATTCTTCATTATGTAAAGCACTTTGAGCTACATTTTTTGTATGAAAATGTGCTATATAAATAAATGTTGTTTTTGTTGTTTTGGTTGCAGGTATCTGCAGAGGTAACATCACCCAAGGAAGCTGTCTCTTGTTGTCTCAGGGGAGCCTGTAGTCCTGGCGGGTTGTCTGCCCCTGTCTTTCCATTATACTGTCTTCTGGGACAGGTATTGCTCCAGGGTCCAACCGAGCTGAGATGCCAGAGTACCCACTCTGGCATTGGTATCTTTTGCCTGTCTTCTAGGCGAGATAGGATGATCTTCGTCCTGTTTCTTGTGGCATTGGGCTGGCCTCCTGTTTGCTTAAGGAATGGTACTCCTTTGTGGCCAGGACACCTGCCCATGCGTGTTGTTCATCACAATTGCATCCTGCTGTTTCCAGTCCTCTTGAGCATAACATTGAGCATAACCCTAACCCTAAACCTACCCCTAACCAGCTTAATTGAACTAAAGCAGACCTTCTTCTTAAGGCAACTTATGTCAAACATAATTATTGATATGATCATTCTTGTTCTCACTAGTGACTTTATAATCTTCTTTTCCAAGGCTGACACATGTACAATGTATGTATATCTAAATAGTTAAATAGTGTCAAGGCTGCATTAAGACCCCCAAAGGCCCCAGGGTGACTTAACAGTTCCTTAACAGATAGTTGATCATGCTTTAAACAATGCAACATGAGGATACACTTCTGTTTAATGTGCACGGAGACTCCCCTATAGTGGTGAAAAGGAGTGGGGGTTGTCCCTTGATGATTTTGGCACATAGATGCCCAATCATTTCATCGAGTTGGGGGATGGAATTTCTCTTAGTAATTTCTCTGTGCAGGGGATGAATTGTGATTGGTGAAAAGGCCCTTTGACGTCAAAGTCCCCAGGGCATGCCTCCAGAATGTTCTGATGGTAGATCCACCTGTGAACAGTGTCATCGCCTGTGTAGTCATGTATAGGCTAAAGTAAAGCTCCTGTAGCTCACTAGGCTTACTGCTAGAAGAAGTCTTTTAGTTCATGTAAAATCCTCAGTTGGCATAACAAATTGTCTTTGAAATGCAGATTAAAAAATGGAAAAAAGACATTGTCATTTTGTTAAGATGTATGTTGCACAGTGTCAACTATCTGAGCCAGTGAAGAGTGTTTCAAATGAAAACTGCTGTGCCCGAACGTATAGATGCAAGACAGGGTTGATACAGAAATGGAAGTTTTCTGAAAGTCCATTTAATGTAGTGCTCCATATTTAATGTATGTGTCTCTCGGAAACAAATTAATAATAAAACCCTAGGTAGGAGAAAGGTGACAATTTTGTGGAATTCATTATAAAAACTGCTGACTTTATGCTATATTGCAGTATGTTTTTTCTTTTAACAGATATAAATAATCATCCTGCCAGATGCATAATTAGTCTGAAGAGACTAATTAGATCATTACCTACCTTGCTGCTCTCTCCATTGCCCTGCAGAAGCTAACACTTGCAAAAGTTGCATGTCAATATTTCATTTAAAAAGTAACAATCTATGACCTTCAAAGAAATGCCATTATTTAAAATAAAAAAGTCTTATGAAAGTGACTATGGAGATCTTCAAAGAAGTGACTTGCTCCTCGCAGAGCAGAATTAAATTAACAAGTGACTCCAATGATAGATTATTATTTCTATTCAATGCAATGTTCATTTTTTTATTCTAATTTCCAACAAGCCGACTCTTAAAGGGGTCTCTGCATCAGTATAATTTGATAATTTAAACCACTTATTATCCAGATCATAAATATAGCATCCTAAACCTCTGCTGACATTGTTGTGCCGGAAGCTCAAAGAGTTACTGTATACCATGCATTACTAGGACAAATAAAATTCGCAGTATTTATATTTATTAGATATTAAAGACAGGATCTGTGAGGGAGGGCAAGATTTGGAAGGCGTGCAAAAAGAGAAGAATGGTGATGGAATGAAAAGGTGCAAGAGGCAATAAGAAAGAAAAAAGAGGCAAAGAAGAAATGGGATCTGAATGGGTTGGTAGGGAATATAAAGCAGCTAGAAGAATGACAAAAAGGAGACATTAGCAGGGCAATAATGGGAGACAGACAGAGATGTAAGGGTGGGATAAAAGAAGGTGTGCCAGATAGCAAGGGACTGATGTGCTGAAAAACAGATATAAGATTTAAAAATGATGAGAGAGGAAACCTAAAAGAGGCAGCAGATGATGTGAAAGTAGGTGACATGAGTGTTTTTGAATGAAGAACATTCAGTTACAGTGTAGTTAGCAATTTGTAACCCAGTTTGTGTACCAGTAACAGATACTGTATCTCTATAAAAGAAGTAAAGTTGGTGATGTTTGTAGCACTTCTTCCTGCCTAAGTGCCTTGTTACTGATTTCTATTGGTGGCTTGGGAAAGGACCCTGGATTTCTTTACCTACGTACATTTAGCCGATGTATCTCTAAATTGATCCTCTCTTGTTGCTGATTTTCTTAGGGAATAACTACGTAAAAACTTTTACATTCATCTGTAGTTGCTTCACTTCAAACCAAACATAAAAATAAACATAAAGTATTAATAACAAGGCAGATAATACAAATGAACTTAAATTAGAACATTTACTGAATAAATAAAACAACATTTAAAAGAATAGTAATGATAATTATAATAAAAATAAGTGTGTGTGGAATTTATCCCTTTCTAAAACTGACAAAAAATTCATACTTAATTCATTTATTTACCAAAAAGGAAACCACTATTATACAGCATAAACATATGTATAAGAACCCACGTAAAACTCATAATCCCGGCCCACCTTAAATCCCTTCGCACCTTTCCATCAATGTCTTTTGTTTTGTAAATGCGTCAATCAGCACAAGCAGCAAGCATCCTGCTGTTCCATCCCCACCTTGACGGAGCTCAGCTTGGGCAAAAAGTTCTCTCGGCTCAAGCCAAGGTTCCTTATCTGCATGTGATGTGCCTGGAGTTGTATAGGGTAAATAATACAGTATATTGTTATTTGGGATACATGCATTTCATGTGGGTTCTGTGTTTCCATGAGTGTAGCAGCTCTACCATTCTGTTTCTACTACACCCTTGCTAGCTGCAGGTCTCTCATCTAGAGATCTGTTAAAAGGAAAGAAGTCAATTAATTGTGGCAGTCTTGAAACTTAACTGGGCTACATGTTGACGAGAAGGGCATGAAGAGCATTAGGACCAGATGAGGTTTCAGAAAACACAACCCACATACTTTCAGACAACAGAGCAGAGTAGGTGTCTAGAATTATGTAAGCAATATGGAGAGAAAACAGGATGCTAGGAGAGCAAGTCCATATTAAGTTTTTAAGAATAAGAGAAGTATGAATGAATGTGGAAATTACTGGCACACAGTTTGAAATTCTAGAAACAAATTGTAGAGGAAAGAATGCAAGTAATTGAGCAATGATAATTAGAGGAGGAACAATTTAGGTTCCAGAGAGGAAGAAGCACAATAGACTCCTTGTTCATCATTAGGCAGCAGACTGGAAGACAATGACACAGGACAGCAAATGAGCATTTGTGGATTTGAAGAAATGTATGCTAAAACATCGTTGGAGTACGTTGCACCAGTGCTCAGATGGTACAAGGTGTGAGAGGAACTGGTCACTGTAGTGATGGCAAAAGGTAGACCATTGACACTTTCAGAGTGAAAGTTGGGCTACAGTAAGAATCAGCATCGAGCGCTCTGTTATTCATAATTATTATGGTTTATATCAGTAGAATGATCAAGATGAAGTGAGGATCAAAGGTACTGTATGCAAATGACATCACATTAAGAGGGACTCAGTGGAGGAATTAAAAATGAAGGTGCAGGAATGCAATCAAGTTTTATAGGACTATGATACGTACTTGAGCAAGGACAAAAACAGACATTTTTGTGGTAACCATTAATGGCAAGCCAAGGAAAATGAAAGTGGGTGTAACTGGAGGAGAGTTAAAGCAGGTGAAATCTTTTGAATGTCTTGTAAGTGGGATTGGAGAAGAAAGGAAACTAACAATGGAAATGCAGCCAAGGCTGCAAGGAGTATAGTGAAAGGTAACAGAAGTGATCTAAGATGAATTGATTCCCTTAATATAAAAACACTCTTCTACAAAATAGTGGTTAGATCTCCTGTAATATATGGTGCAAAAGCATAGCCTGTCAAAAAGCAACAAATAAGAAAATTGAAGGTTATGATGTGTCAATGGGCAATGAGTGAGGGGGTGGAATAAAGCTGAAGACGTAATGAGGTAATCGGACAGGAAGTTAAATTTAGGACTATAAGAGACAAATTTAAAAACAATTACCCTCATAAAACATATTTAAAACTGTGTATAAAACTCCAAGGTGCACAAAACTCCATAATTGTAATCTCCTAATGTAATATATGTATAATAACAGGAATGTGTTCATTAAGAACTGAATTTTGAATAGCATTGTTAGGGTGACTAAGAAGTAGGCAAAAACAGAGAGTACAGCCATTTATTCGTTTAAACTTCAAGCAACATGTTGAATCATATGTGTTCATTTGTGAAAGTGCTTTTTTTCCTGTTTCCTGATCCCTCTCTGATAATGATGTCATAAAACAGACATTAAACAAATGAGGATGAGCTTTATGCATTATATCCCAGGTTTTGGACTTTGGAAATCTGGTTACCTTATAGTTTACCATGAGAGTGTCACTTTCACTTGATATTCATAATGGTCACTGTACTAAAGTTTGCCTTTCACTTCTGTTATTCCCTAACATTTGTAATAACAGAATAGCTTTACAGGTTCCATTTTATGAAAATTATAATGCACAGCCATGCTAAAGCCAAGAAGGAATTAATCACAAGAGTTTTTTAGATGTTTTTAATTGTCAATTACGAATTATCACCATGTGAGAATATTGTGTGTGTGAGTGACAGTGGAACCTGTGATCGGCTAAAGTCCTGTCCAGGCCTGTTTTTATCCTTTTCTCAATCCTAGTGAAATAGCCTTTGGTTCATGCAACCCTTAAATGGATTGAGCAAGTTCTTGCTGAACTCAGTCCATTGAGGGCTACAATGCCTCCATAGCCTCCAAAATTGTGTTAATTTACTGTATGCTATTTACTGAATATGCAAGTTATCCACTACCAAATGGCAATTTCTTCCTACATATGATAACTGTTTGCACCACCTTTAGCTGCAAGGACTGCAGCCTAATGCTACTTACAATTCAATGCCAATCTTTCACATCACCATGAAAGGAGTCCTTGCAAGAGTTCTTAAATTCAGAAACACTTGTAGGTTTTCAAGCATGAATTACTTGTTTCAGGACTTACCACGGCCTCTCTATTGGGTTTAGATGTGGTGTTTGACTAGGTCAGTCCAAAACCAACTTTATTTTTTTTTGGCTCCTCTGACATGAACTTGCTTTTGTATGTTTGTGAGGGTCATTGTCTTGATGAATGGTGCAACTAGTATCAGCGCATAGACAGATGACTAATCCTATGATACATGTTTGAATATCCCAACACCATCACACTAGCATCACATTTAACTACTGGTATAAGGAGTTGCATCTATAAATAATGTGTTTATTTTATTTCAGACATAATGAGACCCAAATAACCCAAAAAGTTCCATTTGTGTTTCCCAAAATGCTTGAGAATCAACCAGGTGCTTTCCAGGAAATGTTAAATAAACATTTGTGTTCTTTTTGGTTAGCATCAGTATCTGTCCTGCTAACACAATGATCATTTCTGTGTCACAAACACTGAGCTTTGCTGAGGCAAGGGAAACCTGTAGTTTCTTTGATGATCTGAGGATCTCTTATTACACTGGGGATGATTGTCTTTGATCGAGGCATCATATGCTTGTTGAATCCTTGTGCTGACTTGACTCTGATAATAAGGGTTAAAATAACCAAAGTTTAAACAGGAGTGGCTGTAATTGAGCCTGGATGTGTTAAATCAGCTGACTCTAATTATGCCTTTAATTAATTGATTTAACTAGGGGAAACTTACCTTTTCACACAATGGTAGTTGATGTTAGATAGCTTTGTTCATTGGATGAATGAAATAAGTTAAAACACGTTATTTATTCAAACAAAAGCCCTTTATCTAATTTTAAGAGCAATACAGAAAGGGTAAAACTATCTATCTATCTATCTAATGTAGTGCCTTTTCTACCTATCTGTCTTCCTTACGCAGATGCTTAGGGTTCTCTTTTGATTGTGCTTGCTTAACGTTTCTCTTTCAAATCATCACCTTACCCATAGGAACATACTTTGGATCTTAATTATTACTAATTCCCTGCAGCAAGTGGAAATTAGCAGACCAATTAGGATCCATTTAAACGTTATTACCAACTGCCCTAAAGGCAGTTCTGCCTGTACAGCTTTTCTTTTAATTATCAATTTTACTATTACCATTAGTTTTTTATTCAATTGTTTTATCCTTGCTGAAATCATGGAGGCTCAACCAGGGACAAGGCAAGGGATGTATTTTATATATATTTTATTGAAGCACACTTAAATTTTTTTAATTTTAATTTAATTTTTTTTTCAAAGGATTCTAGCTGCTGTTGTAACTATGGAGGTTATGCAATGGTAACACTTATCTAATCTCCCACCTTGGTCATATCTCTTTTCTTCAATGGACACATTCCATAGCACATTCACCTCTACCCTCACATGCAAGTAGGCAGAATTTTTTAAACTTAGTTTCTAAGTGCTTGTTAGTGTGTAAAAAAACTACATATCTTGAGTTTATACAGCACCTTAAAGCAGTGACCAATATTCAAAGACACCTTACAAATACAGAACCATAGGATAAGTGTTGACACAGTGGTTCTCAACCTGTGGGGTGGGCCCCCCTAGGGGGGTGCGAAAATGTGAAAAAAAGAAAACAAAAATCAAAAATATGAAAAAAACCTCTGTTGAAACCAAAACAAATGAACTTAAACTACATTCTGATACTAGAACAATAAATATAGAGTTAGATAAATGTCGATAAAAGTAGGTATAATAAAATATGCATCTACATTTCAAAAAAGTGTTGGGGGGGCGCAATTGAAACTTATGAAAACTCGGGTAGCAAATGCTTAAAGGTTGAGAAATGCTGTGTTGACATATTTAGATATTTTCTACATTTGAAACACAGTTCTGATGAATATTTCACCATCACACTTTACATTAGTGGTTAGCATTTGTAGTGAAATGCCTTATCTTGTAGAACAAGCAATTCTTATTTATTCCTTATTTACCTGACTCCCACTTTTATATCCACTTTAAAAATTGCAACCTGCATAATATAGTGCTCTTCCTGGCATTCACAGAATGTTCATACATATTCTCCCCATTTTTGAATGGATTTTATCACAGTGTTTCAGTTTCCCATCCCATCCCAAATACGAGCAGCTTATGTTAATTTTTGACTTGAAATTGTTAATATGCTCTTTGATGGACTGGCACCGCATTCAGGGTTTATTCTACTTTGCATCTGATGCCGCTGGAAAGAGATAAGGCCCTGTGTGAGCGCTGTGTGAAGAAAGCAGGTTTAGAAATTAGAAGGATTTGCATTGTATGGATAGAATTAACATTTGTAAATTGATTGCTTGGTTTTGTCCAGCTCTGACACATTTTTACATCCTTCCTTCAAATGCATATGTCCCTGCTGGAAAAAAAAAGAAAAAAAGATCACTACTAAAATTTAAAGGAATGGCTTTAGATGTAATGTTTTAGTCTCTAATCTTTGTCACCTCAATGGACCAAAAGGTAAGCTCAAGATTTCAGCATCACTGAAAATCTCAAGGCAGTTGTGAAACGTATGGTAGGACAAGTTGAACTACTCAGGAACAGATCTGTTAGTGAGCAGCTGAGATTTAAAAAGTCTTTTGTTGCGGATTTACCAGCAGAATAGACAAGGACATTTATTGGATTCAGAATAACTTTTTTCTCTTGTCAGCATGTTTCTAGGACTTAACCAAACTCGAGGCCGAAACAGCAATAAGTAAAGTTCAGGTGCAGACTACTTTTGCCCAAGTGATTTTGTTCTTTTCTTCATCAGAACTGGGCTACACAATTAATGGTATAATAACTGCAATTACAGCAGTCATAATTACCGCATTCTATGTGCTACTATTGCTCGATCACAGGTAGTGCTTTCCCAGGTACAGCCTGCTCTAAAAAGAAAACAAGTGTTGTAACCAATCACAGGCACACTCACTAAGCAAGTGCACAATTGAGAATGTCTCTGTTCTAATGTGCTCCTGACTGTGATGGTACTGAAAGAATAATGAAGGGCAATAACTAATGGGAATAAAAAATGAATAACACATTAAAACAAAAACAAACATGTAAAATTAATTAACTGTGTTCTTGACAAGCTATAGCAGTAACTAATTTGTACATTGCACTAATGTGGAAGTATAATTGTTCATATAAATATATGTATTTATTTTTTATAATAAATAAATGTTGGCTTGTTATAACATAACGCATTTTAATTGAAGGGTGGATACTAGATAGCAAAAAGCATGAGGGCAAATAAGTGGTTGAAACTGTAACAGGATGGCACATTGTAGATTCTTCTGGAAGCATCTAATGGAATTTTAATAGAATTGGAATCAATTATGGTAAGGTTTGGAAACCTTCCAAAAGACGAGAATGAAAAACACTCTGCGAATGCAATGTAGATAAGGAAACATTGGTCGCTGCAAATATTGCTACAACCATATTATTGGTTTTCCATGGGCTTCTTTTACTTGGCTTCTTTGTAAACTGTTGGCATTATAAAAAATCTAAATTAATTCTTATTGTAGTTTTTACTTTCCACTATTACTTGCCACAGGAAAAGGGCATTTGAGTCCGTATTATTTTGATCACTAAATTGAAATAACTGAATTTCCAGGGAGTGATTTTCCCAAGGCGGCACGACGGCACAGTGGTAACTCTGTTGCCTCCCAGGAAGGAAACCAGGGTTTGTGTGCCAGGTCCTCCCTGTGTGGAATTTGCATGTTCTCCCCGTGTCTGTGTGGGGTTCCTCCAGGTGCTCCAGTTTCCTCCCACAGTCTGAAGACATGCAGGTTAGGTGGATTATCGATACTTAATTGGCCGTATAGTGTGCTTGGGGTGGGTGTGTGTCTACTCTGTGATTGACTGCCGCCCTGTCCAGCGTTTGTTCCTGCCTTGTGCAACTATGTTGGCTGGGATAGGCTCCAGTACCCCAGCAAACTTCTTCAGGAATAAGTCAATTCAAGTAAAGTTGGGGAGCATGCACTGGTACAGTGTGTTGACGCACCCACTACACAACGAAAGAACTTGGGATCCCGGTTGGCAACCCCCCAGGCAGACACGCGGTCCCACCCTCCGGAAATCTGCTGAAGCCAGGTGTTACATGGGTGACCCCTTGGCCTGGTTCAGCCATTTAGGTCCCCAAAAATGAGGATCTTACGAGCTGGATCACCCTCGGGGAAACGCGCCACATGGCCGTAGTGCCGTAACTGACGCTCCCTCACAATGCAGGTAATGTGCATCATTCAGGACTCCATGAGCAACCACTCATTCGACACAAAGTCAAACCAACGGTACCCAAGGATTTTCTGGAGAGACACAGTACCAAAGGAGTCCAGTGCTCGTCTCAGGTCACTTGATAGCATCCATGTCTCGCAACCATATAACAAGACAGGAAGCACCAGGACTCTAAAGACTTAGACCTTCGTCCTTTTGCATAGATATATCGGGAGCGCAACACTCCCCTTTCCAGCAACCTCATGACCCCCCATGCTCTCCAAATCCTTCTACTGACTTCATAGGAAGAGTCACCAGAGACACGAATGTCACTGCCAACGTAAGTTAAACCTTTCGACAAGGTCGACACTCCGCAAACAGACACACTGCTGATGGCTGTGCTCAAGAGGTCATTAAAGCCCAGACACTCAGACTCCTCGCTCAGTCTCTTGAGCGCCCTGATCAGAGCCTCCATTGACTCAGCAAAGATCACAGCATCGTCAGCAAAGTCATGATCTGTGAGTCTTTCTTCACCAACAGATGCCCCACAGCCACTGGAACCCACGACCTAGCCTAACACCCAGTCCATACAAGCATTGAACAGAGTAGGAGCAAGAACACACCCCTGACGAACCCCAGAATCAACTGGGAAAAACGCAGAGGTTCTGCCACTACTCTGCACAGCACTCACAGTACCAGTGTACAGGCCGGCCATGATATCCAGCAACCTCAAGAGGATCCCACAAACCCTCAGGATGTCCCACAGGGCAACTCGATCAACTGAGTTGAACACTGTACGAAAATCGACAAAGGCTGCAAAGAAACTCTGCCGATATTCGTGTTTTCGCTCCATGAGAACCCTCAGTGCCAGGATGCGGTCGATGGTAAACTTCTTAGGTGTAAAACCAGACTGTTCAGGTTGCTGGTAGGTGAGCAAGTGATCACGGATCCTATTGAGGACGACCCTAGCAAGGACCTTACCCGGCACCGAGAGTAGTGTTATCCCTCTGTAGTTGCGGCAATCTAGGCAATCACCCTTCCCTTTCCAGATAGGACTGGATAAGTCCTGTTATCCAGTCAGTTGGGATGATACAGCAGTACTGTCATCTCTTCAGAATACCAGGGAGAGAAGACTGTAGGAATGAAATGTACATTACTATTTCTAGTCTTAGTTTCATATCCTGCATGCATTTTTTGAAAACAAAAAAAATATATATATTTTTAATACTATTATGCCTGGGCAGCACGGTGACACAGTGGTAGCACTGCTGCCTCACAGTAGGGAGATCTAGGTTAACTTCCAGGGTCCTCCCTGCATGGAGATTGCATGTTCTCCCCGTGTCTGCGTGGGTTTCCTCCAGGTGCTCCGGTTTTCTCCCACAGTCCAAAGACATGCAGGTTAGGTAGATTGGCAATCCTAAATTGTCCCTAGTGTGTGCTTGGTGTGTGTGTGTGTGTGTGTGTGTGTCCTGTAGTGGACTGGCACCTTGCCCAGGGTTTCTTCCTGCCTTGCGCCCTGTGTTGGCTGGGATTTACTCCAGCAGACCCCCGTGACCCTGTGTTAGGATATAGCAGGTTGGAAAACGACTGACTGACTACTATGCCTCAACTTTAATTATATTGTTTAACATTACAACCTTTAACACTGAGGATAATGGTTGTCTGAAATAACTCAATAAATATTATTACCTAATCTTTCCTTTAAATTGACTTTAAAATGCTACTAATGGTGTATAAAGCCTTAAATAATCTTTCTCATTTCTGTATATTGGAGTGCCTGTCCCCCTAAGTTCCAAATCATAACCTTAGACCTTGTAATAGCAGCCTGCCTAAAATTCTAAGAGCCAAGCTTTAAATAAAGTGGTGAGGTGGCCTTTTGCTATTATGCACCAAAAATCTGGAATACTTTAGCAATTAAGATACACCAAGCTAATATTGTGGGGCATTTTAAGAAACACCTAAAATCCTAATTTTTTATTTTTGTTTTTTGTAGCGTCACTGTAGTTCTGCTCTTACTAACCTAAATATGCATAGAATTATCATTCTTTTCAGTGAATCTGTAATCATTACTAACCTTGCTTTTCTTTTCCAGTTTTTCATTGGCCATGTAGCCATTGGTGATGTCTGAATGAAAGCAGGTATCCCAAATTATCACAAGATCCACTGTGTTGAATCCTCTAAGATGAAGCCGAACAAAAAGCAATAAAAAACCACTTAAGCATATTTTTCTTGGGCCGAATACCCGCTGAGGACGGGGTGGAATTTTGGCCTGGAATCCCTGCAGATTTATTTTTTTCTCCAGCTTGACTGGCCATCTGATCTTATCATCAATTCTCATATAGAAACTTTAATAAATTCAATATTTAAGCACTCTGTTTCTCTAAATTATATATCTGTCCTACTGTATGTGTATACATTATTTATTTTTTGCATACTGTTTATTTATTTTAATTCTTATCTAAATTTGTTTTCATATTTTCTTCTTTGACATGTTGTAAAGCACTTTGAGCTACATCCTTTGTATGAAAATGTGCTATTGAAATAAATGCTGTTGTTGTTATTATTGTTCTCTAGCTAGGCAAATAGGTCCTGCCTACCTTATGCCTGATATTTCCTGATTCAGTTTGGCTGCCTGTTGCCATAAAAATTAAAATATACAAACAGACTGGAGACATGGTTGGATAGGCTGCAATAAACTGGAGCCATCCCACGATGGATTATTGTTCTTCACCTAAAGCTGAGAAAACATTCCAGCTCCCTACAATCCTAAAACAGAAAGAAATGCGTTCATATTGTAAGTGCTTTGAAATAATTCTGCAGCGTGCTATGCCAAATAAATTTTATCATGAGAAATGCATAGCACATAATATTTTGTCAGTTTAGTCAAGCACATTACTGTTGTTTGCCTGAGCAGGAAATGCAAAAGTTCATTTAATTACTTGTTATGCTCATTTTAAAACTGTATATTCTAATTCTCACAATTGTAAAGAATCTAGACTTTTTCATTTATATTAGAAAACAAAATATCCTCCAAAGTACCTTGCCTTTACCCTTCCCAGATGACAAAATATGTCTCACTGGTTGCCTAAGAGCTCAGCTCAATTAACATTTAGCATATAAAGCAAAGCAATTAATATGGCTAATGTGGACTTGGATTCAATTAACACATCATCATTATCCTGTTTAAATGATAATTACTTTGGGTCTAGGGTTCACATTTGAACGTGAAGATTAGGGCAAAGGATCAAGCTGATGTATCCATTGAAATCAGGATATAAAGACACAATATTAAAGCTGAACATTTCTGATGAGGAGACTATGACAGCCATTTTATATTTTCAGGTTTGTTGCAGTGTCATATTGAAACATTATTTCACTTTTGGGACACTTAGTTTGTAAATACTGAGTCAAGGCTAGTCTGAGGGGAGTGGGTAAAAGGGCAGCCTTGAAAAATGGGGAGGGTAGAAACTCCCAAGCAACCAAATCCAAAACTCTAAAATTGGTGGTAGCCACACACATATCTAATTTAAGTATCAAATGTTCTTCGAACACAAATGATCCTTTTTACTAATGAAATGCTGAAAAGGAAACCTTCATGTTTTCTATAGATGATGAGAAATGACATAGTCTCTTATTAATGTAATTATCACATATTTGATCCGTGGGCCAACCATCAGCTGCGGTTTGTAATGCGGGGCACTAGGGCACTGCCCTCCCCAGTAAACATTTTAAAAACCCCACCTAAATTAATTGCATAATGTGAAATAAATTTGTTTATTTGCACAGCATGCCTGGTGTCAGTGTATGTCAACATCCTTTAAAAATTGGCTCCAACTTGTATTTGTTTATTTTCTATGTGAATACCTATATTTCTAGGGTGCAGGGCACCAGCCAAATGGGAGTGTATGTAAGTCCTTGATCCTTTGGCAAGCAGGTGACCTGAGGCTGCCTTTTAATTGCTTGCTTTCAGATATTTCTGGGGAAGCAGTACTCTGTACCCACAGACACTCCCACATTTATTTGCAGCAAATTAGTTTTGTTTTAGGTTTTTTTAATCTAATGTGACTGGACAATCATTGATGCACTATTTCATGTTCACATCAATGGTTTACAGTTCACACCCGCCATTAATGTGGCTTTAGGGAGATAGCAACTTTAAGTGGAACTTCAGAAATCAATGAAAATGTGGTTATTTCCTTAATGAAACACCTCTTCATAAATTATTCAGTTGAAGAAAAAAAGAAGTAAAGGAGCTTGGACCAGACCAACCTGACTTATGAATTCAGCACCATGCAAGTGATCGAGGATGAGCTTACACACAGACTCTTCCCACAAAAGCTTTGCAGGTGGTCGAGACCAGTCTGAGGAGGATAGGTCTACCTGGAAAAGCTGAAATAAAAGCAGGCTGCCGGAGTCCATCTGCCCTGGGTGTGTGGTCACCAGTGAGCCTCACTGGGCTGGTGGATAGTGGGCATAGGAGTTGCCTCTGAGACAGGGAGTGGCAGCAAAGGGATGAAGCATCTTGGAGATGCCAGCAAAATGCTCAGTAAGTGCTATGGCTGCGAACGCCGATCTCTAAACTCCTTTTTTACCAGATTCTACAGTAGTCCCACCACTTCAGGCTGTTGAGGAAGTGTATGAGATATACTGTATATGTGTGTACTTAGTAAAATAGTGGTGTGCTTTGGGGTGATTTTGGTTACAAAAAGTGTGCCACTACAGAAACAAAGGTTGGAAAACACTAATATACACAATAGTATGCAGGTAAATATTTTTTCCTGCTTATTGAAATGACTCAGTTTAATCAGTAAGTAACTGAGAAATTTTCAGGTCTAAAGAAAAGGAGGGCAAAATTTATGTTCAAGGAAATCTGGGTATCCTGATCGTAAAAGGAGAATAAGATTTAGGCTGGACTTGTCCAGTGGGTGTAGTACAGAACAGGTTGGGGGCCAGTTATTTTTTAAGATGTGAGGGTCTGTGGATCTTAATATGTGAATTTGTGCCCAGGTGAGGTAAACCTGGCAAACTTGAATAGGACTGGGCAGAGTGGCAGCAAAGTGTGGAATAAAATTGGGTATGGTGTGGTAAGCGATAAACAGGGATGCAAGACTTGAGAAAAATCAGAGGGCTTGTGATCGTATGATGTGAATGTATGTAATACAGTGGGAATGGCCAAGGACTGGGCACTCTATTAGCAGAGGCAGAATATGATTTGAATTGGACTTATGCTATGGATGTGTTATAGGATAGATAGATAGATAGATAGATAGATAGATAGATAGATAGATAGATAGATAGATAGATAGATAGATAGATAGATAGATAGATAGATAGATAGATAGATAGATAGATAGATAGATAGATAGAAACTTTATTAATCCCAAGGAGAAATTCACATAATCCAGCAGCAGCATACTGATACAAAAACCAATATTAAATTAAAGAGTAATAAAAATGCAGGTAAAAACAGATAATAACTTTGTATAATGTTAGCGTTTACCAAACCCATACCCAACCCCCCACCACCCAAGGGTGGAACTGAACAATCGCAAAATGTGTGGGAGAAAAGATCTCCTCAGTCTGACAGTGGAGCAGGACAGTGACAGCAGTCTGTCACTGAAACTGCTCCTCTGCCTGGAGATGACACTGTTCAGTGGATGCAGAGGGTTCTCCATGATTGACAGGAGCTTGCTCAGCACCTGTTGCTCTGCTACAGATGTTAAACTGTCCAGCTTTATTCCTACAATAGAGCCTGCCTTCCTAACAAGTTTGTCCAGGCATGAGCCATCCTTCATCTTTATGCTGCCTCCCCAGCACACCACTGCATAGAAGTGGGCACTCGACACAACCATCTGGTAGAACTTATTGCAGATATTGAAGGACGCCAACCATCTAAGGAAGTATAGTCGGCTCTGACCTTTCTTACACAGAGCATCAGTATTGGCAGTCCAGTCCAATTTATCATCCAGCTGCACTCCCAGGTATTTATAGGTCTGTGCCCTCTGCACATGGTCTCCTCTGATGATCACGGGGTCCATGAGGGGCCTCCTAAAATACACCACCAGTTCCTTGGTCTTGCTGGTGTTCAGGTATAAGTGGTTTGAGTCGCACCATTTAACAAAGTCCTTGATTAGCTTCCTATACTCCTCCTCCTGCCCACTCCAGATGCAGCCCACAATAGAAGTGTCGTCAGCGAACTTTTGCACGCGGCAGGACTCCGAGTTGTATTGGAAGTCTGATGTATATAGGCTGAACAGGACCGGAGAAAGTATAGTCCACTGTGGTGCTCCTGTGTTGCTGAGAACAATGTCAGACCTGCAGTTCCTGAGATGCACATACTGAGGTCTGTCTGTAAGATAGTCCACGATCCTTGCCACCAGGTGTGAATTTACTCCCATATCTGTCAGCTTGTCCCTAAGGACCAGAGGTTGGATGGTGTTGAAGGCGCTAGAGAAATCCAAAAACATAATTCCTACAGCACCACTGCCTCTGTCCAAATGGGAGAGGGATCGGTGTAGCATATAGATGATGGCATCCTCCGCTCCCACCTTCTCCTGGTATGCAAACTGCAGATGGTCGAGGGCATGGTGGACCTGTGGCCTCAGATGGTGAAGCAGCAGCCGCTCCATGGTCTTCATCACATGTGACGTCAGAGCAACAGGTCGGAAGTCATTCAGCTCACTAGGACGTGATACCTTTAGGACTGGGGTGATACGAGATGTTTTCCAAAGCCTCAGGACTCTCCCCTGTTCTAGGCTCAGGTTGAAGATGTGCTGTAGAGGACTCCCCAGTTCCAGCGCACAGGCCTTCAGCAGTCATGGCAATACTCCATCTGGACCCGCCGCTTTGCTGGCATGAATTCTCCTCAGCTCTCTGCTCACCTGCGCTGCTGTAATTGTGGGTTGGGATGTCTCTCCTATGCTGGTATCAGCAGAAGGATGGTTGGAGTATGCAGTACACCGAGGTGAGAGTGGGTTAGGGTGGTCAAACCTGTTAAAGAAGTTGTTCATTTGGTTTGCTCTCTCCACGTCTCTCGATGGTGGCACCCGCTTCGAGCTGCAGCCAGTGATGATCTTCATCCCATCCCACACTTCCTTCATGCTGTTATTCTGCAACTTCTGCTCCAGCTTTCTCTTGTACTGCTCCTTCGCCACCCTGAGCTGGACTCGGAGTTCCTTCTGGATGCACTTGAGCTCATGCTGATCACCGCCTTTAAAAGCCCTTTTCTTCTGGTTCAAAAGGCCCTTGATGTTACTTGTAATCCATGGCTTGTTGTTAGCATAGTGGCGTACTGTTCTTACTGGAACTACAATGTCCATACAGAAGTTGATGTAATCAGTTGTGCTGTCAACAACCTCCTCAATGTTCTCACTATGTGATCCCTGCCGGATATCCCAGTCCGTAGTTCCAAAACAGTCTCTCAGAGCTTGCTCTGCCTCAGGGGACCACTGAGCGTGTGGTTGTAGGTAGCTCCCTCACTCTTGGTTTGTAGTGAGGCTGGAGCAGAACCAGGTTATGATCTGCTTTCCCAAGCGCAGGCAGCAGGGTGGCGCTGTATGCGTCTTTAACTTTTGCATACAGTAGGTCAATAGACCTATTTCCCCCGGTGTTACAGTCCACATACTGGGAGGAGGCAGGTAATGTTTTGTCCAGCGTTACATGGTTAAAGTCTCCAGCGAATAGCACAAGTGCCTCAGGGTGCTGCGTTTGTAATTTAGCAACTGCCAAATGGATGACGTCACTCGCTATTTCCGCATTCGCTTGAAGGGGGATGTAAACATTAACAACAATGACGTGTCCAGACTCTCTGGGCAAGTAATAGGGACGCAAACTTACAGCCAACAGTTCGATGTCCTTGCAGCAAGTGGAGATTTTATTACATGTCCAGATGTAATGACCACATGACCATCTTGTATTGACATAAAGAGCGACACCCACTCCTTTCTGCTTCCCGCTGGTACTTGCATCTCTGTCTGCTCTAACTATGCTAAATCCGGGTAGCTCCACGTTAGCATCTGGGATGTTAGTTGATAGCCATGTTTCATTAAAACACAGCAAACTGCATTCTCTGCAGATCCTGACATTTTTCACCAGTGCAGCCAGTTCATCGATCTTATTTGGTAGTGAGTTCACATTTCCCAGGATCACAGAAGGCACCGAAGGTTTGTAGTGCCACTTTCTTGCTGGATGCGTGGCTTTTATCTTAGCACCGGCTCTGCTGCCCCGATTCCGCCTTCTTACCTCATCAGGTAAATAGGGAACCACACCAGCATGCGCATTTGTTCTCAGTGCTTGAAGTTGATTACTTGAATAGGCGAGTCTCGGTGTGTAAAAATCCATCTCCAAGTAGTAAAAAGTGTCCATGGAATGAGTCCACATAAAAGAAAGTGGTAGGAGTTAACAGTGAAATAAAGAAAAATAGAGAAAAAGGTAGAAAGATAAAGACTTTAAAGATAAAGTCATACACAGAGCTGCTGGAAAGACTGCCACTCGTGTTGGCGCCTGAGTCATTCGACTCAGACAGAAGTGCACGTTATTGGAAGATTGCAGAGGTCGGGGTGCGGACATTATTGTTATGGGTTTTGGCAAAATGGGGAACTGGGCAAGTTGGTAGAGGATTTGGCAATTTAGAGACAGGTGTAGTATAAAATGTTGGTGGCAGGTGCCTTTTTGCATCTGTAGGGCAAGTTATGGGAAGAATAAGGGAACTGTGGATGTCACAGACTGAAGTTTTGCAGCAGAGTAGAAATGGGAAAACTGGCATCAGATTGGGTAGCATGGAGGAAAGAATATAATACATTTTAGCCTGGATTTGTCCTATGGGTCTGGTACCGGACAGTCCAAGATGTGCATTGACACTATGATGAGGAGCACAAGAGCAATGACCAAATAGAGAGATAGATAGATAGATATGAAAGGCACTATATAATAAATAGACGTGAAAGACACTATGTAATAGATAGATAGACAGATACATTGCCGAACTGAAGCATGAGAATCTTGTCAGTTGGAATGAGCTATACCAGGTACAGTCTGGATAGCAAATAAACAAATCTGACAGCCTGATAACAGACAGCAGAAATGACTTCTTACTTTTTAAATTGATTTATTGACTTAATAAACATTTTCAGTTGTGTATTGATTACTGATGCTTTGACATCATTTTATTTCTTTTCAAAAATTATTGTTAATGCAATAGTTTATTTTCTTTTGCACCAAAAGACAGTAAATCCATTGACAATATGAGCTTGAAAGTTAATCAGCAAGATTATCTCCTTTCTTTGTTATTAAATATTCAACAGGATACTCATTTTAAGCTTTTCCTAATTAAACTTTCTGTTTGTGATGCTGACAGAAAATGAATGAACTTGACCGGGTGACTTTGGTAAACCATGTTTCTTCTCTCAATTGTACCTTGTGATCTTCTCCACTTAAAATGAGAAAGATGTGATGAGAAATGATATCTTTTAATGATTGTAATTAACCAAGGATTAAGTGGGTACCTACTTGTAGTTATAGAATGCAGACATGACAACATGCATTATTACCTTCCCAAAAGGGACCAGATTAATTAAACAATTTGGTTGCTTCGCCGAACAAGAACCAGAATAACAAGCATATTTGCAATCATTCTTCAAAATGGATGGCTTAAATTACAAGTGAACATGAAGAATGACAGAAAAAACTCATTATGTAGTTCTCCCACAAAGGATATTTATTACTGTAGCTGGATTCCTAAACACCACAGGCCATACATAGACTTCTAAATATCCTACCAAAATTCTCTCTGTAAACCACTGCTTAGTTTTTCTGTGTTATATATGAATTTCATTACTTTCACTTATTATCTTTCAAAAGACACCATAAAAATAAATGTGCTTAGGGCCTTATTCTGTCTAGAGGTCATTTTAGCCATGTGATGCAATGGAATAACTCAGGAAGGTATAAGGCATGTTGCAGAAACCTGAAAAAAAGAAAAGAGTGCATTTGTTATACCAGAGCTAGAAATCTTTCTTTCAAAGGCATGGGTTGCAATATGTTAAAAGTAGTCTACTAACATTTAAGTTTTTCTACTTCACAAAATTGGTTCTGAAGTAGTTGTCACACAGGCAAATCAGAGGATTTCCCAAGTATGTGATGCCACCCTGGGCCGAGAGGGGGCTCTGATGCTGTGTTGTCTTTTTCTTCCTCCACAGTACAGAGAACCTGCCCAGTGAGGGCAACTGTCTCTTCCCCTTACAGTCCCTAGGCTATAAGAACATGACCGCCCGGAAGGAAATGTCACTTCTACCCAGAGCAACCAGAGCTAAGGAGCTCCATAACTTTCAGATGGCAGACAAGCAATCCTAACTAATACCAGCCACATTATTCTGGTCAAATGTTATTTTTGTTTGGGCTTATAGGTAAAGGGGGATGGATGGAAGTTGGAAGTTTGATAAGGGTAAATTTCACACATATTTTAGAACGTTTTTGTTTTTTTTCCCACAAATAACCATAGCAACCTGGACTTAATTACCAAGTATTGCAATCAAGTGTAGGACTTTTGGGGACATTCTAAATTCCACTCAATGTTATTTTGGAGAATCTAGGTGATGTCAAAGGATGCTGAGTGAATCTCAATGAGGGCAAAAATTGGGGTGCCAAGCCAGCCATAACCCCATGTGATAGGCAGAAAATGTAAAAGAATAAAGTCCCTTAGGGCACTAAAACAAAAACAAGGCTTGTACCGTTTGGAAACTTAAACAGTGAAAGCTCTAGATAGCTCCATCTCCTCTGCTGTCAGGGGTCAAAAGACGTCATTCCTGTCATGTCCTCTTGGCTAAATTGCCCAAGCCCCCACACCTGGTTAGATGTCATTTCCTGGCAATGGCACAATGCTGTGGAAGGAATAAAAGACATTATTAGCAACAGTGCTCTCTCCTGCCTGGTGGTGGTATTACTTGGTTTACCTGATCTTTTGGGTGGTCCCCAGGCATGCATGTATGCATGACAGTGAGTTGCATTAGTGAGATTGCTTGTATCAATATGGATCTAATGTTCTACTGAAAAACACTAGAACTAGACCAAATGACTAACACTATTAGCCTAAAGTGTACCTTTGTTGGGCATGTAAGATGTTCCAAGGATGGCGTTTAACCCACTCTTATGGTGGGTAACATTTGGACTGCTGGGATGCTTATCCTTAGCAAGGTAGAATAAAAGATAACTGCATAGTTCATTTTCAAAATTATGACAGTAAGTACAAAAAATGGATGAATAAAGGGGAAATACGTGTATATGCCTTCCTTGAAATCAACACATCTGCCCTTCATATGCTGTAATTCACAAAATTATCTTTCCAAACAGCAACAAAGAGTATAAATATAGCTGTTGGATCATCTTCATCAGTTTTCTGATAGCTTAGTAATAATGTCTGACTGTAAAAATTCTGAGAGTAAAGATTTCCTTTTTCCAGTATTAAAAGTGTTTAATGACTGCACTTCACTGCATATTCTACTGTACTGTATCTATAATTTGTATGTGTCAACAATAACTGGATTTGATTTTGTTTGATGGCGAGTATCACTTTTAATCTATGTACCCGTCCCATATATTTGACATGGATGGTCAATGCAGTGCAAGTTGCAGGTTAGATACCTATTTCAGCTAGAGCTTCTTTTACGTTTAAGGTCTAATTTCTTCAATAAATTATCAATTTAACAATAAATCAAATTAAATCCAAATAAATGTGTCATATGTATATTTACAAAACACAAAACAGTTTTTAAATAACTACAAAAAAAATCACAAAGTGCCACAAAAACATGGACATTTAATACTCATAGAAAATACAGCTCTTTCTTGTAACATGTAGCACCCTGTCTCCCTTACTAGAAAAAAAAAGTGGGACTATAAAATAGATGGGTAGATTAACATATAGGTTGGCAACCCATCCTGCCTTGTGCCCAGTGCTGTCAGAATGGCTTTTGATTCTGACCGTGAAAACAAAAACCTGAAAATCAGTGGAAGGATATTTATGTGCAACAACATTAAGATTTGCTAAGGATAAATAAATATATATTTTAAGGAACACTTTATTTCAAGAAAAACATTTCTTTCTATGCTAGGAACAGAGCTGGTATGAGAAAGCTGCTGAAAGGTTTAAAGGGTCATTATTGTCACGTGTACAAAGTAGCACAATCAGATGAAGTAAAGTGGAAATTGTGTGTGTACTGTTTCTGTGTGGGTGTTGGGAAAGAGCAAAGGACTGATGAAGACAGAATTAGAGGAGAGAAAAGAACTGTTAAATGTATTTGTTTCAACAGGAGATCATTCATCTACTGAACTGAAGACCAGTTTTATTAGAAACCATAATTTTCCTTTCCTTCTGTGACTTGCTCCACTCTGTGACCAAAATCCAATTAGCAGTATCTAGAAAAGAGCATACAAGCTGAGGAAATTAATCACCCAGTGAGTGGAATGACATTATTATTTTTACTTATTTATTTATTTGTTTGTTTGCCTGTCTATTTATTTATTTATTAACAGCCAGCACAAATGTTGAGAACATCTCTTGCTGCAGCTACTACAGAAAAGCTGTAGCTCCCATCCTGGGAATGGCCTAATATCTATCCCCAGCTCTTCAAACATGCATTTGTTTTTCCTAACTTCAGAAGGCAATGCTGTTTGTTCTCCTTTTTGCTTACCCTTTTCTTTTTTTGTATTATTTTATTTATGTGCTGTGCACATTAAGGGGATGGAATTCAAAAAGCCCTTTAGGTGGACAGACTGAAACTGACTGAAACAGAAAGGAGGCACAAGAGACTTGTTTAGCTCAAAGCTCTCCTGTCTTGTCCACAAGCTTAAAGCTGTAATATCCAAAAGCTTAAACCCAACTAAAATTTGCATATGAAAGTAACAATTTCACTGTACATGTGACAGTAATGACCCTATAAACCTATAACTCTACAGAGAAGTAGATAACCAGGGAGTGAAATGATGATTTTTTCATCAGCATCGACTTCATTCTTTTAATCAGTCTTTCTGGTGTTCATCTAGCAGTGAACAATATTTTAGAGTCTGTTCATGTGTATCTTTTCAAAAATTCAAAAGAACCTTTGGCAATGTTTAGTGTAACCCCTGACCTACTAACTGTATGCCTCAATAATTCTAGTGGAAATGTAAACACTGAAACTTTAAGTTCAGCAAATGGGATATTCCCAGTCATCTTAACTGTTCACTCATTATCTGATTCCTGTTCCATTCACTAAAGGGTTGCATGACAACAGAGATTAATTTGGCACCACTGGGTTCATTAGTGCTTAATAGTACATCAGCCCATCATCACGCAAATACTCACATTCATTGAGGCTGGATCAATAAAGCCTATGATGCATTAGATGATTTTTCTAGTGATTTCAGTCATAGCCTTCATTCACATAATCCTAACCAGTCAATGGCCTTCAGCAGCTACTCCTGTGAAACTGATCACCTAATGTACTAGTCCAATACTTGATCAGATAAAATCAAATCAGTTTGATTTTGTGTTTAGTTGGAGAGGTGGACTATGTTAACAGGAAAGCAGACAACAAATGAATGCTAATCTGGAACTATCATGCATAAAATATAATGATGATGAGAAAGGAACATGTATGTTTTGAACCTAGTACACCGATGAGAGGCTTGTCTGCCTGATGTCTTGTGTTTTACACACTAAAAAAGAATTGAAAAAAGAAAAAATGGCTTGAGACTGTGGCTGTTAACTCTTCATACAGCACTGGCTTCATCAGGCAGCATATTATTGGCAGTCAGATAAAGGGGCAAACTCGACTGCATTGGAAGATCAGTATTTTGTCAGTAAATGTCACAATTTTTAGTTGTGTAATTTGACATGGTGCAGTGATGAGATCATAAGGTCAGTAAGTCTGACATACCCTACAACAGAAATTTGTATAATGTGACATAGGCTTTATGTGTCATCCAGAAACATACTCTTTGGAATTCAAACTCTGATCTCTGGAGCAAAGGCAACATGACTAATAATTGTGCCACCCACTTCAGTCAATCAATCTATCTTAATTTTATACATACCCTTTCAGGAAAGATAACATCAAAAAGTTTTCTATGACTCAATGTTCTGTGTATCACATGTACATTCCTACTACAGTTTTTAAACAGCATGTAAAATCAGTACTTTGGTTTGGTAATGCAAAGAATTGTGTAAGCATTGTGGGAAATTGGAACATGTGGTGAAAGGAAATTATATCTGCATAAACTGCTGTTTGTCTACAATAAAGACACAGTTCCTATTATCTTGAGCGAACTTCAGATAAAGATGGTCTTTTTCCCAAGAACACAGTAGTTAGAAGTCTTTCATGACTTCACCAAATGTACATTTAACCAGTCTTATGTATTAAGATTCCATTGGAATTAATTTAAGAATTTTTGTGAGTTGTATCATCTTTATAGCCATGTTTGCACTTAAATTAATGCTAATTAATGATTGTGGCAAATCTTTCTTGGATATTTTCAGAAGGGTACATATCTGTTATTATGTCTTTTTAAAATCTTTCTATAATTATGTGTATTCATAAATTGGATTCCAGGTATGTTGGTTTCATGGTATTTAAAGTATCAGCCTCTTCTTCCATTTGTTTGCAATTTTGGCAGCTAATGGAACTGATATTAACTCTTTTAAAGACTTCATGGCCACACATTATCCCATTGGATGAGGTTTTGTCACTTAATAACTTTAGCTTTACATGATATATAAGATTTCAAATGCCAAAGGGAAAATCAGTATCTCTGTCATCTGGAATGTACATTGCTAGCATTTCTTATTTTGCAATTTTTATAATTTTATTCTACTTTGTTCCTCTATATAACATTGAGTTTGTCATCATTATATGACTGTGTTTTAGTTCTTGGAGACCTTAATATCCATATGTGTTGTTCTTCCAAACCTTTGGCCAGTGATGTTTTACATCTTATGGAGTCTTTTGATTTTGTTAAATTTGTTACAGGTCCCACTCATAAACATGATCATGCCTTGGGCCTTGTATTTTCATCAGGATTCTCTGTTGATAACATTGGTTAATGATGTATATCTTTCAGATCATGCTTTATTACATTTGATGCCAATTTACAGTATCTGCCTTCAATGACTGGTCCTCCTAGCTGTTGGTTGCTAGGCTTTAATTCCACATTCCGCTAGCCTTTTCTTTAATCCTTATGAAACAATTTCTTTATCGTCTAGGGACAAAGCATCCTCTCGGGACCTCAGCACTAAAGAGCTTGTGAATCAGTTCACATTTGCTTGTGTGGTTATTTTGAATGTTGTAGCTCCATTTAAAGAGAGGGAATGCAAGCCAAGAAGACAGCATGTTTTAATGGTGTTACATATTCTTTCAGAAAGGCTGAGAGAAAGTGGAAGAAAGCTTACCTCCAGGTCTCCCATGAGATCTTCAAAGATTCCTTTGTTAATGAGGTTGTGAAGGCTGCAAGAACAAGGTTTTTTGCAAATAGTATTGCAAGAAACTCTAACAGTCCTTGAATATTATTTAGTGTTATCGATGTTGTGCTTAATCCATCTGGAGACTCTGCAAATTCTGGGTTATCACTCTCTTGTGGTAGGACATTTTCTGTACATGTTGGTGGCTCAACATCTCCGACTGCTAACATAACCTGTGGGGTACCCCAGAGATCTCTGTTAGGTCTAGTCTTCTTCTCTTTATATATGTTACTGTTCTGCTCTAAACAAGTATAACATCCCATATCATTGTTATGGTGATGATACCCAGATTTACTTCCCATTGCAACTGGGTGAAATGGAATCAGTGGCAAAGTTTTTTAACTCCTTAGACAATATAAAACATTGGACAGCTCTTAACTTTTTGAAGTTAAATAGTTAAATGAGTCAAAAACTGTCATTTCTATTTGGTCAACCTACTGTTACCCAAAACATTGCTAGCACATTAAGTCCTGTTGTTCAGTGCTTAAAGCCATTTGCTAAAAATCTGACAGATGGTAAAAATTACTTTTTTTCTACCTCAAACTTTTGTTATGTCTCATCTTGATTATTGTAATGACCTGTATGTCAAGGTGTTCCATATGACAGTGCCTTGCCTGCAGCTAGTGTAAGTTTGACCAGCAGCTAAGAAGGGATCACATTGCTCCGATGCTGGCCACTCTTCATTTGCTCCCTATTAGTTATAGGGTGAATTTTAATATTTTAGTATTTCTATTAAAGCCTTGCATAAGTCAGCTCCACCGTACTTATGTGATTTTCTGGTTCCATATTTGTCAGCCAGGCAGCTGAGGTCTTCAGATCAGCTATTGCTCACTGTCCTATGTGCATGGTTGAAGTTGAGGGGTGATTGTGCCTTTGGTCCTAAATTGTGGATCAGTTACCCCCTCACACTAAGGTTGGCTCCCACAAGTCATAGTTTTAAGTTTTTACTAAAAAAAATTTTTTTCACTTGCTTTTTAGCTTATCAGTTTGAGAGTTTAAATCTTTCTATGTTGTTTGTACTGTGTTCATTTTATGTTTGCACATGTATGTATTTTATTTTACATAATTTTACTTAAGTTATTATTGTTTATATGTTGGCATATGTGTGTTCATGTAGGTATATTTTTTTATAATTCTTTATCTGGCATTTATGTATTACTGTTAGCTTTTAATTTATGTAAAGCACTTTGGTTTAACTTTTAGCTGTTTTAAATGTGCTGTATAAATAAATAAAAAAGATTGTCAATCAAAGCATGAACTAGCAAGATTATTTCACTTAACAGCAGATGCTAAGCATTTCACCTGATTCATTTGTAGCTGCCTGTTCTGTATCTGTATCACTGAACTGCTCTGGCATAAGGCTGCATAACAAGACTTCTATAATCACAGAAGCCATTCGCAGATCAGAATCAGAAAATGCAGATCTACTTTTTTTTCCTCCCATTATACTCACACTCTACCAGTGAGGAATGTTCCTCTCCTTCACCTGAGATCTGACCTTCTTGTTTTTATTTCAGAGGTGTGACTGGTGGAGTTCATGGAATTCACAGCAGCAGTAACACATTGGCATGTAATATATTTGCATTTGTATAATCTCATGTTGGTTTCTACTTAGTACTCTGCTAGGATATGTAAATCTTATTTTAGAACAATGATGCACATTGACACATGAACAACAAGTACTTTCAGCCAGCAGAAGTGTGTCAAGAATGCTACTGGGACTCCTTTATGCTGACTTAAAATGCTTGCAAAATGCCTTTTTAATTTTCTTCATTTTTTTTTAGTCAATCTGGTGTGTATTTAGACCATAGTGTGTGCGTATTGTCACACATGTGCGAATAGGATGGAGCTGAGTGGACCAAGTGGAGGTAATTACCCACCAGGCCAGGGTGTGGCAGGGTGCACTAAACCTATCTATGTTATCTCTGCAGGCCAAATATGGGAAAACCCATAGAAATATATACACTCACCTAAAGGATTATTAGGAACACCTGTTCAATTTCTCATTAATGCAATTATCTAATCAACCAATCACATGGCAGTTGCTTTAATGCATTTAGGGGTGTGGTCCTGGTCAAGACAATCTCCTGAACTCCAAACTGAATGTCAGAATGGGAAAGAAAGGTGATTTAAGCAATTTTGAGCGTGGCATGGTTGTTGGTGCCAGACTGGCCGGTCTGAGTATTTCGCAATCTGCTCAGTTACTGGGATTTTCATGCACAACCATTTCTAGGGTTTACAAAGAATGGTGTGAAAAGGGAAAAACATCCAGTATGCAGCAGTCCTGTGGGAGAAAATGCCTTGTTGATGCTTGAGGTCAGAGAAGAATGGGCCGACTGATTCAAGCTGATAAAAGAGCAACTTTGACTGAAATAACCACTCGTTACAACCGAGGTATGCAGCAAAGCATTTGTGAAGCCACAACACGCACAACCTTGAGGCAGATGGGCTACAACAGCAGAAGACCCCACCGGGTACCACTCATCTCCACTACAAATAGGAAAAAGAGGCTACAATTTGCACGAGCTCACCAAAATTGGACAGTTGAAGACTGGAAAAATGTTGCCTGGTCTGATGAGTCTGGATTTCTTTTGAGACATTCAAATGGTAGAGTCAGAATTTGCCATGAACAGAATGAGAACATGGATCCATCATGCCTTGTTAGCACTGTGCAGGCTGGTGGTGGTGGTGTAATGGTGTGGGGGATGTTTTCTTGGCACACTTTAGGCCCCTTAGTGCCAATTGAGCATCGTTTAAATGCCACGGGCTACCTGAGCATTGTTTCTGACCATGTCCATCCCTTGATGACCACCATGTACCCATCCTCTGATGGCTACTCCCAGCAGGATAATGCACTATATCACAAAGCTCGAATCATTTCAAATTGGTTTCTTGAACATGACAATGAGTTCACTGTACTAAAATGGCCCCCACAGTCACCAGATCTCAACCCAATAGAGCATCTTTGGGATGTGGTGGAACGGGAGCTTCGTGCCCTGGATGTGCATCCATTACCGCCGCCAGGATTTAATTCAGGGGGGTGCATAAAGAGATTTTTTTCTTTCTATGCTCCCCAAACAAAAACTTTTTGTATATGTATGTGCCCATTAAATACCTGCCAATACAGTCGCTATCTCTGAACAGTACAGAGCAGTCAGTTTTTGCATAGATAGATTAACCACTTAAGGCATGACCTAATTTTTAATTTTCTGACAAAAAATCATCGACTTTTTTTTGTTATCATATGATCACTGGAATATAGTTAAAAATGTTATTGATGTATTCAGTGGCATAGGTAGTGCTTTTTTCCTTAAGTTTTTAATGTAATTTTGTAAGCACTTACATACAGCTAGACCTCTTTTTACGCGGTTAATAGTTCGATTTCTGGGAGAACAGTACACTTTAGAGAAAAATATTTCAAATAAAAATTGTAGACATTGATAAGTTCTACAACTTTTATGATAAATATTTTCTCTAAAGCACTGTTCTCCCATAAATCGAACTATACACCGCGTAAAAGAGATCTAGCTGTACACTATATACTTGTATGTTGGTAAAATAGATATAATTATTTTTCGGGTTTTAAAGTATTAGTGGCGTAGAAAGAAGGGGTTGGGGGAATTATAAATTTTAAAAAAAGTTTACATTTTTTTTCGCATTTGCATAATTATTTTGAAAATACATTTTGTAGCTATACACCTATACATATAATAACAATACACAAATAATAGCACGCTCTGAATGCAAAATATTATTATTTACGTAATAATTACAAAATAATGAATGCAAATGACAAAAATATACCACTATCGAAGCTTCAAATTATAATTAGATACTACCTTTTGCTTAAGACACGCCCAGTTGTCTTAAGCAAATGCAGTTGATTGGTTACATAATATGTATGCTCTTATATTATAAGAGCAACCACCGTCATACACCCACGTGAAAATCGGACAGTATAAGCCGCCGCCGTCGTCTCACACACGACGGCATGCCTTAAGTGGTTAATGTGAGTGTTAAACAAGAGTGTCAAAATAAACAAACAAACGAAAGTATATTCTAAACCGTATGGTTTTTCTCATGGTATAAATATAAAGGTATGTTCATAAGGGAACTAAAATATTATATGACGTTACTGTGAACAAACTTCTATTTTTCAGAAAGTTTAAGAAAATTTATTTTAAGAGAAAAAGTACGCGTTCTATATTATTATGAGTGACATAAGACGTTTTTAATTTCAACCAAGAAGCGCAAGATCGATGATTTAGATGATGGTTTACGCAAACTGCAGATCCTATCCCGAGTACCAGCACAAGCCACGATCAAACTAGCATTGGATCAGAAAGTACCACTGATGAAACTTCGTTGGATGTCAATCCCAATCGCGTTGATATCGGGTTGTACACAAACACCAACTGTCATATTGATGACGAACTTCGTCTGAAGCTGCTGCAGGAATGTTGGACTCCTAGTCAAACGTATGATTTCAAGAAAGATGCAAACCCTGAAGCTAAACGTCTCTTCAGATTGGAATGGCTCAAGACATATCCGTGGTTAGCATATTCAGCCAGTGCAAGAGGACCTTTTGTCGAGTTTGCGTCTTATTTCGACCTCCAGTTCAACGTGGTCTGCAACAATTTATCCTTTCCCGTGTCTTAAATTTCACAAATTTCATGAAGTTGCACAATCTCACGCCAATTCCCAATGGCACATCAATGCAATAGCTTCTTCCATCCAGTTTCAGAAAATAATGAAAAAACAACAACTCAGTATTCGTGAAATTCTGGATTCAACATACCACAGAAAAATTGAAGAAAATAGAGACAAGCTTCGGTCAATTACTTCAACAGTTTTATTTATTGCTCAGCATGAGCTTCCTCTTCGGGGAAAAAGTGATCAAGGTTCTGTCTTTACAGATATGTTGCATTTCGAATTCAATCAGGTGATCAAGTTTTAAAAATCATTTGGAATCTGGACCAAAAAATGCGTTATACATATCCCATCAGATTCAAAATGAGCTGATCCAAACCTGTGCAGATATTCTCAAAGAACAGATAATCTGCGAGGTTAAAAAAGCATCCGTTTTTCTGTGTTGGCTGATGAGACTGCAGATATTAGTGGAACAAAACAACTATCCATTGGTGTGCGATTTTTGCGTTGCGATGAAGGCACGGGCAGTTGACAGTGTGCGAAGAATTTCTGGGTTATACTCTGTTGACCAAATTGGATGCAGTATCAATCTCAGAAGCAATCCTTCAGTTTCTGAATGATTGTAATTTAGATTTGTCGCGACTTGTCGGTCAAGGTTATGACGGTTGTTCTACGATGGCAGGTAAAGAAGGTGGTGTTCAGAAGCTTATCAGAGACAAGCACCCTAAGGCTTTGTATTTTCATTGTGCCAGTCATATATTGAATCTCGTCATTAATGACTTGAACAATGTCAAAGAAGTTCAAAATGCCAGTGGCACAACTAAAGAAGTAATCAACTTTTTTAGAGAGAGCACTTTACGACGATCTTTGATTCCTAATATTCCTCTGTTTTGTGAAACACGTTGGTCGGCAAAGTATAAAAGTATCAGAATATTTTCTGAGAACTTTTTGGTAATTGTCCAAGCGCTAGAAAAGCTTACAGAGGACAGTGCGAACAAAAACACAAAGGTTAAGGCTCATTTGCTGTTCACTGCTATTACAACTCCAACTTACATTTTGACGCTTTTAGTAATTGCTACTTATTCGCTAAACTCGAACCTGTGTGCAATCAGTTGCAGCAAGTAAATATGAACATTAAAGATGTAACTGCTCATATAATTCAATTAATAGATGTGCTGCAATCCCATCGAGACAATGTTTCTGAAGAGTTTTCATTGATTTTCAAAAAAGCACAATCGATTTGTGAAGAATTAGACATTGAATTAAAACAGCCACGGTTAAATAAAAGGCAAGTTCACAGATCGAATTTACTTTCTGAAAACGCAGAAGAATATTTTAGGAGGTCCATTTTCATCCCTTATTTGGATTCTATAATATCTTCTCTACAAATTCGGTATTCTTTTACACAAGAGAAAGCATTTTCACTTTTACAACTTCACCCAAAAGAAATGAGTAAATTGGATAAATCATCGTTTTTAATAGTTCTGGAAGACATTAACAGTCTGTATGGTGATATTCTTCCAAACTTTATATCTGATGCTACCACATGGTATGAGATGTGGAAAAATAAAAACATTGCAAACGAAATTACCGATTGCATGAGTTTAATTGAAGAGGCTACAAGTTTTATCCGGCTGTTTCCGAGGCACTCAAGATTGGCATGACACTTCCTGCAACAACCTGCAGTATTGAAAGATCTTTTAGCACATTACGGCGCGTCAAAACTTGGAACCGATCTACAATGAGTGACGATAGATTAAGTGGATTATGTATGCTTAGTGTACACAAAAAAAGAATAAATAATTGTCCAAAATTTATCGACAAAGTTGTAGACAAGTTTGGACAACAAAAAAGAAGGCTTGAGATGCTCTTTTAGAAACAAAGTGAATGATTGTTTATGTATAGTTGTAAAATGTAAACGTCTAATTGTAATTTAAAAATTTAAAATAAAAACTATTTTTTCGTGTTTTTTCTTATTATTGAAAGATTTATTTTTTTTCTCCATTTCCTTTTTTTTCAAAAGCTAGGGGGGTGCACGTGCACCTACTTGCACCCCCCTGCCGGCGCCCATGTGTGCATCCCACAAATCTCGATCAACTGCAAGATGCTATCCTATCAATATGGGCCAACATTTCTAAAGAATGCTTTCAACACCTTGTTGAATCAATGCCACGTAGAATTAAGGCAGTTCTGAAGGCGAAAAGGGGGTCAAACACCGTATTAGTATGGTGTTCCTAATAATCCTTTAGGTGAGTGTAGATAGACGCCACATTCACTGCATTACCCAGTCAACACAATATGTCAGCGAGTGGCAAAAGTGCCATTTAAACTAATACAGGTAGACGTGGAAACCGGGTTTTCTGATGAAAAAACAATAACGTTTAAAACAGTATCGTTTACATACAACAAATTTTTGCGAATTGTTTAAATGCAATTATTTATATCCATTTATTCACTAATAATGACAATTATTAAATAATAATAATTATTATTATTAAATAATTCCATATAAGTAACATTTCTCGGACTGCCATCTTCCATCTCCGAAACATTTCTAGACTTTGTCCTGTTCTTATGCAACACAGTACTGAAGTACTGGTTAATGCCCGAGTCACCTCACGTATAGATTACAGTAATGCTATTCTATCTGGCATCCCACAAAAACCTATCCATCACTTACAACTTCTTCAAAATTCTGCTGCCAGGATAACAACTTGTTCTAAATCCACTGAACATATTACACATATTCTCTCTCAACTTCACTGGCTCCCTGTTATCTACACAATACAATACAAAATACTGCTCTTAACATTTAAAGCCCCACCCCCCACCTCACCGATCTCCTACAGACTCACAGCCCTCTCGCTCACTCAGATCCTCATTTGCAGCTTCGCTTTCTGTACCACACATCAAACTATGTGCTATGGGAGCTCAAGCATCTCTCCTAGTGCTCCTCAACTCGGGAATTCTCTTCCCTTTCATATACATCATCTTGATTCAATAACACATTTTAACTGCCCTCAAAACTTACCTTTTTAAATTGGCTTACCAATTATGAATTTTGCACTTTTACTGCCAGTTATCTTTGTTTGTTTGCTAATTATTGCTTTTTGATTTATCATTCTCTTGTTTTAATTTTACTAATGTTGTTTAATTTTATTGTAAGGTGACCTTGAGTGCTAAGATTATAAAATGGGATTTTCTAATGGCCAAATATAACCAAAAAATTGCTCAGCCTTACCTATGAAATGTCATCCCCCGGGATCTGGTTTGGTATGTACAGCGGTTTGTACAATCCCAAGCAGCACATGCATGAGATACCTTTATCCATTACTTCACTCCACAACAGTGCCACTCGCAATATGGCAGCGACGTTGACGTACAATGCTGCTGGTCATTTGGCTTCTAGTAATTCTATGTCTATGGGGAAAATCTGCCTGATCGAATGTCACTTCTGGTTCCGACGTCCAGACTAACGTCACTTCCAGTTCGCAGACTGATGTCATTTCCGGTTTTCTGATGCCCAGACTGACATAAGGTCAGGTTCCGGCACCCAGACTGACATCACTTCCGGTTCTGGCTAGATGCCATCACTTCTGCTTTTGGTTTATAAAGCCGTCATCTTTTTCTAACCACATCAGTTCAGTTTTGGAACTCAACCAGAGCACATCACTGCTTATCTCTTCGCCCTTTTGCAGCCAGGGACAACATACAGGTGGCTGCCCCAAGCCTTTTTTCGTGTTTTGAGACTACGTCTTTTACAGTATATATATAGATTTACAATCCATTTGTTTTTTCATTTTTTAATTTTTTTTCATTATCTAGAAGTTATTCTGAATTCAGTCTCACTTTGAATTTGCCTCTCGATTTTGCTCCAAATGTTTAAATATAAACTGCTCAAAAAAATTAAAGGAACACTTTGAAAACACATCAGATCTCAATGGGAAAAAGAAATCCTCCTGGATATCTATACTGATATAGACTGGGTAATGTGTTAGGAACGAAAGGATGCCACATCGTTTGATGGAAATGAAAATGATCAAACTACAGAGCCCTGAATTCAAAGACGCCCCAAAAATCAAAAAATTGTGAAAAAATTATGTGGCAGGCTAGTCCATTTTGCCAAAATTTAATTGCAACAACTCAAAATTGTACGCAGCACTTTGTATGGCCCCTGTGTTCTTGTATACATGCCTGACAACATCGGTGCATGCTTCTAATGAGATGACAGATGGTGTTGTGGGGGATCTCCTCCCAGATCTGGACCAGGGCATCACTGAGCTCCTGGACAGTCTGAGGTGCAACCTGGTGGCATTGGATGGACCAAAACATAATGTCCCAGAGGTGTTCTATTAGATTTAGGTCAGGAAAGTGTGGTGGCCAGTCAATGGTATCAATTCCTTCATCCTCCAGGAACTACCTGCATACTCTCACCACATGAGGCCAGGAATTGTCGTGCACCAGGAGCCACTGTACCAGCATAGGGTCTGACAATGGGTCCAAGGATTTCATCCTGATACCTAATGGCAGCCAAGGTGCCTTTGTCAAGCCTGTAGCGGTCTGTGTGACCCTCCATTGAGTCACCCTCATGAAGTCTTTCTGGTTGTTTGGTCAGAGACATTCACACCAGTGGCCTGCTGGAGGTCATTTTGTAGGGCTCTGGCAGTGCTAATCCTGTTCCTCCTTGCCCAAAGGAGCAGATACTGGTCCTGCTGATGGGTTATGGACCTTCTATGGCCCTCTCCAGCTCTCCTAGAGTAACTGCTTGTCTCCTAGAATCTCCTCCATGCCCTTGAGACTGTGCAGGGAGACACAGCAAACCTTCTGGCAATGACACGTATTGATGTGCCATCCTGGAGAAGTTGGACTACCTGTGCAACCTCTGTAGGGTCCAGGTATCGCCTCATGCTACCAGTAGTGACACTGACTGTAACCAAATGCAAAACTAGTGAAGAAACAGTCAGAAAAGATGAGGAGGGAAAAATGTCAGTGGCCTCCACCTGTTAAACAATTCCTGTTTTGGGGGTCATCTCATTGTTGCCCCTCTAGTGCATCTGTTGTTAATTTCATTAACACCACAGCAGCTGAAACTGATTAACAACCCCCTCTGCTACTTAACTGACCAGATTAATATCCCATAAGTTTCATTGACTTGATGCTATACTCTGATTAAAAAGTGTTCCTTTAATTCTTTTGAGCAGTATATTTCATTTTTTTTATCATGAAATACATTTTGATTTTCTATGTGAAATGGTTACAAAGATGTGATTGCCGTTTGCTTCCCTGAACTAGAAATGTGTGACATCACTAACATGATGCTATTTTAAACCAAAACTTTGTCTAAGAGTGTGGATAACTATGGTGTGCCATTCTTTTGTGTTGAGGGCAATTGATGTGTGCTATTTTCACACGACTATGATTCTGTTTAATTATTGGAACTTGGTAATTTTATTTTTATGAACCTAACAGCTCTTGAGCCTGCATGTCTCTGACTAGGATTGATCTCCTAGCTGCTGTTACAAATCACCCTTGTGGCCTGCCATTTACTTTCAACTTAACTTTGTCAAAACAGTACTCAAGTTTTCTTCCATATTCCAGAGACATGCAGGTTAGGATAGATGGATAGATAGATATAGTGGGTGGGTGACAGGGTAGTCTTAATTCTGTCCTATTGGCATGTGAAAGGGTGTTCTCAGATTCCTTTAAAGACTGTGGTATGCAAAGCAACTTCATAAATTGATGCATGAAACAATGTGTTTGAGGCATGACATGATAGTCTGTATCTCTTAACAGAGACCCATCACATATCCTGTCTATGACTACAACATGATATTTTTATTCAGTGATGTTCTTTTATTTGGAATCACAGTTGCTAGGCATATTAGGAAATGCACATTTTCAGTATCACAGCCTACCCCATAATAATAGGCGGGAGGCTGGAATCAGCCCGAAGAGAGCAGCCGACCATCAGAATCCTAATACCTTGCTAATTAAAAGTGGCAAATTAACTAAACATGTTTCTTTTAGACTGTTGGAGGAAACCCTCCCAAACAGACTGAAGGAGAAAAGCGCAAGAGAAGAGAATTAAGTGGGAATTTGAAACACTGTGTAAATGTGCCATCCATATTTTTGACAAACATTTAAAAAGATACTGCACTTACTTTGCCAGTGTCCTTTCAACTCAAATTATATGCCAGTAACTTTTAAGTGGCTAAAAACAAAAACATTTCAAAATTTTGAGCTGCACTCTCTGGAAACTTTTCTGATTTAATGCAACACTTATAGTTCCCTCTGAAAACAGTTCAAGTGACTGACCTTAATAAGACTTTTGATTTTTAATTACTAATGAAAGAAAATTCTTTCATCTTGACTTTCTGTAGATTGGAGAAAGTAGGTAGCTTTTAATTTCAAGTGCAACTCTAAATGTATTTATTTATTATTTTTTTCATTTTCATTCAGATATTGCATACTGATTACCATAATTAAACCAACAGCTTTAGTTGCTTTTAGTCCCTCCTCTTGATTCATTTTCCTTTATCTCACAAATTGTACTTTCAAATTTAACTCTGTGACGGCTTAGGGGTAGGCTCTTTTACCAATTTGCATTTTTTTCTGTTATAGTATGCCATCCAGTGGAAATGAAAAAAGAATGTTTTATGTAGAGAGTCTAATGATCTTAGTTTAGTTTTGTACATATTATGATCTCATTCAGCATTAATGAGATATGTCATTGGTATCTTAAAAAACAGGAAGGAAGTGTGACCTTTAATATTTATTGAAATAACCCAAAAACTTATAATTTAATATTGAATTCATTGTATAAATTTAATATTAGGATAAGCTCTACCTTATATTGTGATAGATAATATGGTATGAAAAAGGATGGATGAAAATTCTTTTTAAAATTCAATGCCAACAAGCATTCATCCACTTTTGACAAGTTTCTAGGTGTCTACTATATAAGTTATACTTTAAAATATCCTGAAAGCTTTACTTTTATAACCTACCATGCACTGTCCATTAGAAACTGCAAGCTCTAAGTTCAGTCTTATCAGAAAATGAAATGGCCGCAGAAAGACAGACTCTATCCCAGGAACAAAGCCTGCAAAGATGGAATCCACAGTGAAGGTGGCACTAGTCCATCACAAGCCACACTCACACGAAGCCTGTTCAGAGAGATCTGTCAAACTGATGTCATAAAATCTAATTACAGTCCTTGCAGGAACCCTACAAAAACAAAGAGAATGCAGACATGTGTCTGCTAGTGGGAAATTTGCCGAGATCCAAGTATTGCAAGGCAAAAATGCTACATGCAATAACACAGTGCCATGTGAGTGAAGACAAATGTTTAAATTATCATTATCATATTCTATATTAATATATACTAATCTTTATAGTTTATTATTATTTTAAAATATTTCCAAGTTCACATATAATCTAATCTGTGATTAAGTATTCGCATTTATTTTTATATCCTGTGTTTAATATTAAAAAAGTAATAATAATTAATACATGAAACAGTACTTAAAAAGTTTTTTTTTTTACATAAATATTTAACATTGTGTCCGCTTTGTTAAAATTCAGTACTTTAAAAAGCAATCATTCCTAACACTGATTTGAATGCTGTTTAATCTTTTTGTCAAGCCAAATTAATATTCACCAGCATTAAGGGGTTTAGCGTCAATCGTTTGATCTCTTCTCTGTTTTTTCTGAAGTTTAAATTGAGAAAGAAATTAAGAAATTGCATTCTCATTTTAAAATGGTCAATGCATAAAACATGACACTGGAGGTCAGATGTTATACTTTTGTCGTAGGCTCTATTAGAATTTATAATTAGTATTTTTATTGTTTTTATGCTTTCACAGTTTCTTTTATATTGACAGTTAAATGAACTGTGCATATTTAACTTTTTCATTTTTTTAATAAATAATGCTCTCCTTGAACTTTCCTGTTAGTTTTTGAGCAATGATGAAATTCTGAGCTGGCAAGCAGTTCCCTTATCTTTAACTTATTATAATTTGATTTTAATGTCATCTAGCCTTATTACCTCATTCTCTATTGCTAAATTATGGTCACTGTTTTCACCTTTCACACTTGCTTCTTCACAATGATATTAAATTGCTGACATATTGCACTTTTGTCTCCAGGAAGAACAAGTTTTGTACTTTGCAGTGATCTTCATTTGTCCTATGCACAGCTCAATGAAAGGAAGACTCTGTTAAAAGGTGGACTTTCATGATGACAGCTCAGACCACAGTTATATGATATCCAATACAGTAAGCCTGCAGCAGAACACACAGTATTGAAATTGATAAAAATTAAGACTTTAGTGATGAAACAAATTTTTCGATGACAAATTATTTACATCCTGGGAGTATAGGCATTGTCAGATAAAATTTGTAAGTAAAAAACTGAGAAAGATAAATTGGACAAAAAATACAAATACACAAAATGAAAAAAATACATTAAGTCAAAGATAAATTTATTGCAAATTGTTATTGATATAACTTGGCATTTTAGGACTTTCAGCATCAGACACCTTTTGCTAGGAGACACAACAAGAGCTGATCTAGAATCCATGGATGCATAGATGATCCACGGATCATTTCTGCTGATCAACAGCAACCTTGTGGTCCTCTCTGCTGTCTCAGTGGATGATCTGATGGCCTTCCTGTTATGTGTCCCTGTAACACCAAGGTGTTCCAGTCAAACCTGTTGTCTGTGTACTTAGCAGAATGAAATTCTTACTTACTGTAGATATTTCACTAAGATTAGTGACAGTAGTAGAATGGCAAAAAAATAAGAATTTCACTATAGTCTGTGCATATGTCAATAAACTAAATCACAGACAATGATTGCAACATTATACATTAAATACAACTTCACACAATGTATAGAAGAACACACTTCAGGTACATTCACACAGTTTTCAGTATGAATGACTACTAAGCAATATTATGAATAAGGATAAAATCTGTCCACGAATCCAGAAGTGCCTTTATATTTGCCATAACTGAGGAACAAGACAAGTACTCGTGCAGGACCTTTTATAATACTCTTGGCCCTGGGGAGTAGGGAGAGGCCTGAGGAGGGAACTCATTGTATGGCCACTTTGAAGTTCTGAGTTTTTTTTCTTATTGTGTTTTTTGTTGCAAGGATAAATACACTATTATGGGTGGCCAAATCCATCAAAGGATCCCATCTTTCTATATTAATTAGGAACAAAACCTCCCAAACTGCTAAAATTCAAAAATAGTTTAATGTGGATCATTCATTAACTTTTGTGACCTAGTACATCAAGTGTCACAATCACAACATTAAAAGGAAAAACACTTTCATACATTTCTTTCTTGAGGGCAGAGAGAATATTTTTGAAGGAGACTTACATTATGTTGACTGAAGAGACCAGAACTGGTAACAGAGTAGTGATAATTTTAATTCAGCATTTCCATTCAAAGCAACTGCATGGTGGTATATTGCGATGAAGATGAATCAATATGAATCTAAACTGGCTGTGGGTAATGTATATGCACTAAATACCAAGGAAATGCTCTTGAATGAATTTCAAATATGAGCTGTCACAAACTTGTTAGGACATTGTTTCATTAGTTTTGTTAGTGTATTAATGTTTCTGACACTCTGTGGAAGCTCTTGACCAGGCTCTTTCTACTTCTCACATGGATTATTTCCTCTGTGCTGTACCTCTAGCTCCTTCCTAAAGGTTTCATCTTGGCCTGGTGATCTTCAACAAAGGTGGGTTTTTGAAGGCCATTAGTTGTTGGTGGTGGATTTGTATGGGTCATATTATGTAAAATTATTTAGCTGGTCACAATGTCTGCTACCCTTTCACTTGAAGCCAGGACTAATCAAACTCCAGCTTCTATCAAAGTGGCATACGTGGTTTGTTGAACAATACTTCTGATCGACAGCAAACTTGAACCCTTTTGAGTACCTCACTTGTTGCCTTAATAGTCTTCCTCTTGTTTGTTTTTGCAAAACCAAAAATAATGCAGGCTTCTAAGTAACAAAATAATTCAATGACATATCTGTCAATGAATCCACATTTTGGATGTCACATTGAACTTAACAACTTTATAAGATATATAGCACCCAATTATGAAAGTCTCTATACATATTAGAGGTCAAATCTCGCTATAGCAAATACCAAAGTAACAAACTTTTCAGAATATGAATACCAGACAAGCGTTCATACAACATCATGTTTAATTGATTTTATTTATTGAAATTTAAATTTCAGTATTACAACAAAAAATGGCCACCAATGTGGTCCCTGCACTTTTGCAGAGTCTCAGGAACCCTGAAACACGTTCTTTCTTGTTAGACCAAAAGAAAGTGACAGTCTTTTGCGAAATCTCTGGTGTTGGGCAGTCTTGGTGAGGCTCAGCGAGAGTGTAGGCATGACATCATTCAGGTATGGCTGAATTCTGAGTCAGTGCTCCAATGAGCATCCACGTGGGTAGATCTTTTGTGTGTGGATACTGTACTGTTTGAGTTTCATAGTGCTTCTCAAAGTTTTCTTTGTAATGAACAAAAAAAGTGAGAAATGACATCAGTTTACACAGAAAAAAAAACGTTTTCATACCTGTATTTCTATTAAAACAAATTACATCTATTGCCTCATTTTCAAATAAAATACTTTATTACTGTATAGAGAAGGCAGGTACAGTCTCAAGACTTCATTCAAAATAGGAGCTGCTACTTCAGCACTCAAGCACATGAGATAGGAGCTGCGACACTGGGGTAATCATCCTGCTTTTGCAACCATCTTCAGATTAGAACACCAGCACCTCAGAATCAGGAGTAACCAGGAGAGTGTGAGGAAGAGGAGGGCAAAGCCTGGTGTTAAATGTTCTAAATATCACGCAAACAGCAAGTTACACAATTAGCCTGATGCTGCAAAGGATAACCAATTGCTTTGCCCTTGGTTTGCTGTTTACAAGAAACCACAGAGCAGCTACAGAGCTTGTGCTGCTCCATTAGAGATGGAGAATCTCTAGTCCCATGAATTTTGTTACACTTGTAAATATAAATCAGCAAAACTAATTTACAGAAAAAACAAGTAATAATCAGTGTTTGATGCTGCTTACTGACATATTTGTATAGTCAATTTGGTACAAGCGAAGGCACTAGTCCATAGTTATTTCCACCAACCTTTACCTCATTGAGTGACCCTGAACAAGGAACTTAATATGTTTGACCTCTAGCTTCAAAAAAGCATAAAGTTGCAAAGCATTTTCGGGGGCATCAGAATTTAGGTAAAGGGTGTTAATAGTAATAGGTATTCAAAATGCATTGTCACAAAATGAAAACCAAAAATATTCCCAAAACACCAAGGCTCTATAGATTTTTGTTGATGGAGTACCTTCATTGTCCATTATTTCCCATGATGTCAACAGTTAATATAGCTTCTGATACTTGACCATAAAGAAAATAAATACAATGATTAGATAAAATCATTTAGAGGATATGAGCTGGTGGGTATTCTAGCAGCTAAGGTGCTAGACTATTCACCACAAGATTGTTAGTTCAATCCCATCACTGACAATTGTGTGAACCCGAGCAGGTCAGTTATGATGCAGTTGTTCAATGCAGAAATATTTAAGCAACTGTATTTCACTTGTAAAGTACCTTAAAATGATTGCTTATTATGAGTATATGACATATCATTAATTCAGATTGAAAAGTGCATCTTGAATTTACCCAGCACAACCTACAGGTTTTCCACTATACACTACACAATATTTAAAAGAATTCCTCACCCTACCCAAAACAATTCCATTACTATTTCAATAATAGGATGAGGTGGTGTAGTTAACATTAATATCAAGGTACAAATAAAATATAGACAAACCTGAAGTTATTATCGTACAGAATTGAGAGTTCAGCAATTTCTTTTGTTGAGGATGTTTATTCTTTTATTATAATCAAGCTGTCCTCCACCGTCGAAATCCTCTGTCAGTAAAGGGCATAATGGATGTTGCTAAAACAGCACTCTATCTGATTCTTTTTCCAAAGCTAACTGCTTTTGGCTTCTGTTTCACTTCACTCCTCTTCACCTGTGGCAGTTACACTTTTTCCCTTTCCCAGCACAATGTCCATTCCATACTGTCTCCACATCTTCCAGTAGACCCTTAGCCGAATCTTCTTCTAAATCTCCTGTGACATTTTCATGATACGCCATATTCTGGCAAAGTTAATTCTAGAAGGTTAACACATTTTTACTGCACTTGAACAAACACAATCCTGGAAATACTATTCCAGAATGTCAGTGCACCAGCATGCAAAACGTCTCTGCTGGCATCATTATCAGCCAGCCTAACATTACATGATCTTTATTCTAACCTAGCACTATACTAAGAAAGCATTTTTTATATTTTCATAAAAAGACTTGTAACACATATTTTATGTTGATATGAGTGCCCAGTATAACAATTGCATCTAATTTAGGATGGGTTTTAGCTGTTGTTGATGGGATATGCTGATAACCTGACCGGAATAAGAAAATTGCAAAAATGACTTTCTAAATATATATACAGAGTAAAGGAAAAATGAGTATGAGTCATTTTAATAGCTTTTACTGAACACAAGAAAGAAAAAAAGAGTAGCACGCCACCTTTCCCCGTAGAATTGTGGCACTTTAAGTGACTGATCGAAGTGCCTTTGACGCTAAGTCTCCACCGATGTAAGGAAATAACAATGAAAGCAGCAATAAGAGTTATTAATGGAATTTCTTTCCATTCTTGTTTCAATTCACATAAGGCAATTTGAGATTTTCATTACTGTCCTTTCAGGACATTGCAAATTGAAGCCAATGACTAATGTATATGTAGGATATTGCATTATTTGTACAACGTTCATGTGTACAGTTGACCCTGGTGGTTAAACCTAAAATGGCACCCTGTTATTGCATCCTTTATCACTTTAGCTTTCACACAGTACAAGATGCAATAGTTTTTTCCTTTTGCCTTCAGATTAGGAAATATTGTTATGCCCTTGTGAACTCTGTGACTAATCAAAAAATACAATAAAATTTCTCAGTTCATTTTTTTATTGTTCAAGAAGCTTAATGCTTTTGGAGAGTTCTGGCCTTTGACGGCATAAGCGCTTACCAAGAAAAATTCCCACTGCGCAGAAAATTGACACATGGGGTTATTAA